>NC_058371.1:71400000-71739715 GCF_018350175.1 Felis catus | reverse complement strand
AGAGGATCTGCCCTTTATTGGGACGGAGGTGGCGCGCCTCGGATGCCCCTCTTTAACACGGAGTACTCCGAACCGAGCGGAGCCACGGGGCAGGGCACAAGGTTAAACCAGAGCCGTGGCAGCTGAGGCTGCAGCCTCGCCCGCAAGCCCCTGCCCACCTACTGCGGGTCCCTGACGCTCAGGTTTCCCCTGTCCCCGCAGTACGGATTTGTGAATCACGCGCTGGAGCTGCTGGTGATCCGCAATTACGGCCCGGAGGTGTGGGAAGACATCAAGTAAGTGACTGGCTCCCCTAGCACGGGCTCTGCGCGCGCGCTCGCTCGCGTGTGTGGGGCGGCGGGGGCGGGGGGGTGGGAGCAGGGTCGGCGGGGGTCCCGGGGCGGCCCCGGCGCTGCACCGCGCGCCTCGCCGCGTCCTCCGCTTCCTGCCTGGGTCGTGGGCGCGCATCCTCGGAGATGCCTCCGGCCGCCGCTCCCGGCTGCAGCTGCGCTCCCACGCTCCGGAGCTGGGACCCGGAGAGGAGGGGCGGCCGGGGCGGGGCTGCGAGGGCGAAAGCCAGGCGGAGGAGCCCCTGGGGTCACCGCGGCCTCCCGACCCGGCCTGAGCGTGGGAATGCTCTGCCAGCGCCGGGGCGGTTCCGGAGCTCTGCAGGCTGGGCGACTCCCACGCGGAGTGGGGCCCGGGGGACCACTAAGGCTTCCGCGACGTTCAAAGAGCCAGAGGCCTTAGGAACTGATGGCAAACCTGGACTCCTTTATGATTGACACACCTCGCAGACCCATAAAACAGCTGAGCCTTTTTAGTGTGCAAAAACTCAACTTCTCTTGAGACAATTTCTTGAGCAATTGAATCAAGTGCATTTATTCATTTGAAATGAAGTAAAATTAGAATGGTTTTTTTTCTTTCATTTTCTCAAAATTTTTGTGTCTACTATGGCGAAGGCTGCCTCGCAGGAGAGCATCCTCGCGCGGGGAACCCAGTACTTGGGCTGTGGACCGAAATACCACAGCCACCTGAGACTTTAAACCTGTTGGAACGATGGGTCATCTCTGCAGGCATGTTAAGCATTTTGATCTAACAAAATTCTCTCCCTTTTTCTTCTCTCTTATTCTGGTGAAATTTGCACTTAACTTGTATGGATGGGCACAACCAACTAGATAAAGCAAAGCCATATACTGTATATGGGTTTTCATACTGGAACACCAATCTGTCACATCGAAATGGAGATACAGGGAGTGATTACCTGGGTGCGCAGAAAAGAACAAACACATTGTTATTCTTTACTTTCATTTCCTAACCTCACTGATTTCATTTTGTTATATCAAGTGGGTGATGCTTTCATGCTTCCTCCCCCCCCCCCAATATATTCCAATCATTAGCAATCAATGCTAACAGGTCTTATTATGCAGTCACATGATAATGATTTCTTTTAAATATCTCTTTCCACGGAAATGGTCAGGGTTAAATATTAAGCACTAGAATGCAACTTTTCCCTTCCTTGGGTTTGTATGGTTGAGCATGGGTTCATGTTCCATGAGCCATTTCTGTTACTCACAGGGCTCATTTACATATTAAGAAGAGAAGTGGAGATTTGGAAATTATGGCTTAAATCAAATGAGTATTTAGGCACTAAAGCTGACTTTGGGATTTGAATCTGTCTGCCTTATTAATACCTTCGTAATTTTTATTTTGCCTGGTAGAGTTACAGAGAAGGCAGTCATCAAAAGCAAGATTTTAAACAGTGTAACTTAGTATAGGGTTATTTTTAAGCCCCTTTCTTTGTGAATTTATGAAAGCATCATGCATGTCCCCACAGGTTTTCCCATCCATAATATAGAAATCCCCAAATTTCTGGATGAAAATCTTACGACAATATGTTTAAAATTTTGAGAGCACAGTAAAATCTATCATGGCTAAATAGGCATTATGTGTTTTAACCAGATTTAGAGTGTATGTCCTAGCCATTATCAATTTAAATCACTGCTAAATACAAAGATGAAAAATTACACTTTAAGAGGGATGTATCAGCAGTTTTCAAAAATTACATTATCAAGTGATTTGTTTGGATTGGCCATATTTTCCCCAGAGAAGGTCAAACTATCTAAAAATATTCAAACTCCACTGGTGTGAGAACTTTGTCAAAGTAGGCTAAGAATATTGTTACATTCTACTTTACAAAACAATGCATTTTTAATTACACATCAGTATCCTTTGACTCACTAATTTATCTTTATTTCTGAACAGTGTTCTTAACCCATTCAAGTGTTAATAACTTAAATCATTCAAAATGGTTTTTTTCCTGGTAACATGAAACAAACCATATGGGTGTGTGTGTATATATATATATATATACATATATATGTTTACATCAAGAATTATGTACCTCTGCAAGAGGAATACTATTAAACTAGTGTTGTAGTGCAGGTGTTAACTTTGATTCTTTTTTTTGTCTGAGCATCCCTTTTGTTGGAGACCATATTGTCTTGGGTACCATTTAGTATCTGGAATAGAGAATATTGTTCAGTTTTCTGTGTTGAGAGGGATTAAAGCAGCTCATTGGTTTCCAACCCAGTCAGCACCTCTGAGGGGTTACTATGCTCTCCCTGGAAGAGTATTTGCTTAGCACAGCAAAGAGATCTCACTTCCTGGGGGCTGGAGAGGAAAATTTGGAGCAGCTTAACTTTAAAATGCTCCTTGGGAGATTCTGATGCCTCCTCTCAACTTCATCCTCTTGTCCAGGGAGGATCATTGCAACCAATGGTACAAGACACTTTCTGTTTTAACTTTTTATGAAAAACTAAATCTGTGATTTGGTGTGTGTGTGTGTCTCAGTAAGTACCAAACATCTCTATCTTCCTCTTTGGTCTTTTTGAGAAACTACACAAATTGATGTTTATAGAAGTTATATATAACACTTTTTTTTGTTTAGTAGGAAATGGCCATATATCCTCCATGAGAAGGAATACCAAACATTTAATGACAAATAAAACTCTAAGTAACAGATTCCAGACAGAAAATTTTAAGCGGTAGGAGCCAAAAATGCTTCACTGTAAACTCCATATACACTTACACTCTTACCAATCATGTAACCATTTTACACCAGCTTTAAGTTCCTCTTTTTAAGAAAAAAAATCATCTAGACCAAGGATCAGCAAATGTTCTCTTAAAGGGCCAGTTAGTAAATAATTCAGGTACTGTAGGCCAAGAGTCAATAATGAGGATACTATGTAGGTACCTATATTAACTGTTAAAATGTAACCATCTAAAATGTAAAAATTATTCCTTGCTCTCAGACCAGACAATCCAAGGGGCAGTGGGCTGGATTTAACCCATTTACTAACCTCTGATCTAGACCATAAATATATATGAAAAAGCAAAAGAGACCTCTGAATCTACCTCAAATCTTGTTTTGTTGGTTTTTCAATTTTCAGATGGGCTTTTCTAGAAGCCATGGTTCCAAAGTGATGAAAAAAAAAATAATCATGATTTCAGAGAAAACAAGGTCAAGATATACATAATAGAAGAGCACCTAAGCACTGGATTTAATTATCTCTGTTATCCTTCCATCATCCCTGGCAAAACAGATAATTGCATCAAGTTAATGGGTGCAAATTTAGATTGGTTTAACTTCACTGAAGCATAGGGATGGATTCAAAACACTGGAAAAATCTAAGATGGTTGAAAGTTTATAAAAAAACAAACCAAAAAAATACCTAACAACTAATTATTTTGCCTAGAGTTGAGTGGTCCAAGGAACGAATTAAAAATAGATTTGAAATTCGCAAGTGCTATATGGTACATGTCTTATCCCTTCTCTGTTTTCACTAAAAGGTATGAGATAAATACTTGGATCAAAATTTTGGTATGAGATTTGAAAACAATGTAATCGTGTTGTTAGTTGATAACATGTTGGAGCAAATTCCTCTAGAAGGCTGTTGATCATCTTGAGTAAAGAATTTGTGTATGTTTAGTATGGTTTTATTTGATGTACCTACAGCAGGGCAGCATACTTTTTCATTCATTGATTTATTCCTTTTTTCATTCTCTAGTTAAGCTTATTTTTAATGAACATAGCGTAGTCCGTCAGGCACTGAGGGTAGAAAAGTAAGATGTGCTCCTTTGCTTCAAATAAAGTCTTATCATTCTACTAACTCTTATCAGAGTTATCAGGATATTTTCTGCCTGTAACTCAAACATAGAAACATTTGGACCTCCCAGTTTTGAAATTAATGTATCTAGTTGAATTTGCTAGTCACAAATCAGTCATTATTGTTCATATTAGCAAGTTTTTGCTATCAGCTACTTATGTGGCTTTTCCCACATTGTCTCAACTATCCAAGCCTCCCTGCGTAAGAAAACATTATACCTACTGTATACAGTTGTTGTTATAATATGCTGAAAACTGTCTGAAAATGTTTAACACAGATTTTGAAAAGTAACTGCTTAATAATAAATGGTAGCTATTATTAATTTTACTCTAGAGCCAGAGTTTTTTGACTCTTCTCTTCCCCAACTCACCTGAAAGATAATGAAGTTCTCTTTTGAGTAATAGTAGGTAGGTCATTGAAGTCTACATAGACTAAATGTTCCCTCATTGGTGTAGATGAGTCACTTCACTGTCACTGTCACTTGTTTTTCTCTTTTGTCCTTTCTGTGCAACTGAGACCAGTTCTTTAAATTTGAAGTGCCTCTTAGACTCTCTTCTTCTTGCATTCTGGTTCTTAGAACTTTCTTTTGTGCCGCTCGAACAGCACCCTGGTTGGGTTCTGTGTGTCAGGCTTGTCCCAGTCTCTCTATTTTGCAGATCAAGGGAAGACTGTTACTTTCATTATGCTGCTTTTCTGCTCACGTCCCACTTTGGAATCAAACTTACATTATACTTTTCTGGTTCCCTCTCCCCTCATCCCTATGCATTGTCTGAAAGACTAGCAGCAGTTTCTCCTTATCTATTTTATGAAAATAAATGAGAACAAACAAAAGAATGCACCATGTTTTGCCATGTTTTAATAGATTTTCGTATTCATCGAGGCCATATAACTAAATTTCTATATCATTCTGACCCTTGTTCAAGTAGGTTTTTATCTATTAATGGTACTCTATATTATAAAAATTGTTTAAAACTTCCAAAGTCCTTTCCTCTGTGCACTTTCAGTTGAGTGCTACAGTACCATCTGAGATAGGAAAAGTCCTTTCCAGCTCATTTTTTTCCCTGCTTTATTGAGATATAATTGATACATAACACTGTGTAAGTTTAAGGTGTGCCAGTGTGTTGATTAGACACATTGATCAAGTGTGAAATGATTGCCACCATAGCATTAGCTACCACTTCTCTCCTATCACACAGTTACCCTTTCTTTGTTCTGGTAAGAACATTTAAGATCTACTCTCTTAGATCTTCAAGTATATGACCCAGTGTTATTAGTTATAATCAACTTGTTAATCTTACAACTGACTGTCTTCCCCTTTGCACAATAGCTCCCCATTTCCCCCACCCTCACATCCTGGGAACCACCACTCTGCTCTGTTTCTCTGAGTTTGCCCTGTGTAGACCCCACGTATAAGTGAGCTCAATGTTGTTTGAGGCTTGTTTTTAATGATCGAGCTGAGTTTCCAGAGGCGAAATGACTGTCCTGGGGGATTCTATGTAGGAAGCTGAAAGGTCAGGACTCCAATCCTGCTCTTCTGGTGTCAGTTTACTGTTTCTCTTAAGATAGAAATAGGGGCAAATATAATATACGTATAAAAAGGAAACCATATTGTCATGCCTAGAAGCTTCTTCAGTACAAATAAACAAATTAATATGCAGGTAAAAATGGGTAAATTTGATCATTGTTAGGATTGAGACCTTCTTCTGTAGAAAGACCTGCCAGTCACCCCGAAAGATAGAGGTAGGCATAGTGCATGAGCTGATAAGCTCACTAGCATTTGAAGTTATTCTTGCAGGTGGCAGTAGATGTCCGTGTGTGAACCCCTTCGCATACCTGCCAGTGAGCTCTTTCCATAGGGCTCTCCCAGAACCTGGACCATGTCTGCTGAGCAGCCAGGTGATAGGCCAGGTCCTAGCCTTATCTTACTTAATGGGGTGTCTCAGAGAAGGAACTTCGCACGGTAAAATCAGAGCCACAGGCGACATTAGAAAATCTGTATTCTCCCTTTTAGCACACCCAGACCTAGTTGGGGCAGATGTTAGCTAGACATTGCTGCTGTTCGCAAGGAGCGATGTCCTTTTGGCTCTCTCTCCTGTCCACAGGATAAGGGACTTGAACACATGCTTCTCTTCAGTGTGTTGGAAAGCAGTAGGTATGAACTGATAGTGTGTGCACATCAACAGGAAAACACACTTTAGGAAATCTGTACAACTGGCCCAGTTCAGAGGGTGACAACTCAGAAGACATGAGTACTTGCAGCTTCTCCATCTGCTTCTTTTCCTCCCTGTTCATTAAAGAGGAAATGGTGGGAAAATGGTGTTTTCGTGTCTAGTAAAACGGAGCACCTTTTTTATGTCAAAAGATACTGAGGTCTGCTCAGCAGACATGATCCAGGTTCTGGGAGAGCCCTACAAAAAGAGCTCACTGGTAGGTATGTGAAGGGATTTACACACCGACATCTATGTCCGCCTGCAAGATCTTTCTATTCCAGGCACAGGCAAATATTCTGCAGTATTTTTTTTTGTATCTCTTTGTCGCTGTGGCTATGGGTCCATTGCCTGTTCTGATCTGCTTGCCATTCATTGTTGAATCCTGAAATATTAAGTTGTTGCCTTCTTGGAATTCTTTGTGATCAGTTTTCAAATCACTCAAACATAGGGACCTTTCGGTCCACAGCTCCCGCTTTCAGCGCTCAGCCTCAATGGGCCAGTTTTCAGTTCCTGAAAACCTTGAATTTTATGTGTGGGAATAACACCTGTGCTTAGCAGTTCTCATCTTCCCTCTCCCTATCCCCTACCCATAAAAGGAGACATCATTCAGCCTTGAGATGGCAAAACAAATGTTACCTCTTTTTTATTTCTTTTTCAAATTTTTTTAACGTTTATTTTTGAGAGAGAGACAAGAGGATGAGTGGGGAGGGGCGGAGAGAGAGGGAGACACAGAACCCACAGCGGGCTCCACGCTCTGAGCCGTCAGCACAGAGCCCGATACGGGGCTCAAACTCATGAACTGCGAGATCATGACCTGAGCCGAACTCAGACGCCCAACCAACTGAGCCACCCAGGCACCCCAGAACAAGAGTTACTTCTTAAAGGAAAGCTTCTCCCACCTCCAAAGCTGGTTTTTCTTCATAGAACATACCAGGGTTTATGATCATGTATTTCTACTATTGGTTAATGTTCGTTTTGTCTTAGTAGATTCTAGCCTTCGTAAAAATTTCCTAGGGAAGAGCCTGGTAGATTGTTGTCCTTTTCTTCTCTCTCTCTCTTTCCCCCTGTGTATGTGTGTACGTGTATGTATATATATGTATATTTATAATCCTTCACATTTTTAATTTCTAAAGAGTAGAACACATACATATTCACAGACTTTTTTTCTGTAACCAGTATTTATTATGTCAGAATTTATGTAACCAGAATTTATTATGTCACTATTTTTTATGTCACCATTTAACACAATATAAGCTCTGTTGAAATGGACTTTTTTTTTTTTTTACATATCAGCAAAGGCAGAAGATAGAGCAGTATATTATAGCATCTCCTTTTGGAAGAGTCAGAGTTCTTTTATGTCATTTCCCTGTGTACATGGATATAATGAAATAATTAAAAGCACTGCTGTTGGATTACCAGTTTCATATACCAAAAAACAGTTACTGGATTGGATTCAGGACAAGATTGAATCCTTTCACAAGTGTCTAAAAGTCGGGTAGATGTGGCGCTGTTTAAAGTCAGTGCTATAAACTGTAGATAAATGTTTGTAATGCCAAAATTAAATGTAAAAACCAGATGAGAATGCTCATCAGGTCGTTCAGTTGTGAATGTAACAGCTCATATATATTGCACACTTACCATTGGTTCCTCAGTCACAGTCCTATGTGCTTTATACTCATTGTTTCCCCTAATCCTTACAGCCACTGTAGACAATAGATTTGTTCATTGTCCTGATTTTATAAACAAGGGAAATAAATGAGTCTTTAAGACTTTAAAACGCGGTCTCAAATCCCTCAGCTCTTAATCATCAGAGCAGGGATGTGAATGCAGGTAGGCTTGCAAGAATCACATTACATGCTTTTCCCTAAAGAGAAGGACCTATGACCTTCTTTCCAAAGGAAGCCAGTTTAGCATCGTCATTGGCAAGATGCATGTGTATTAGTACTACTCATTTTTTGTTTTGTTTTCCTGGACTTTTCAAGCACTTTCACGGGTGATTTAAGCTGTGACTTTCTTAAAGGTGGTTTTATTCACCAACTCGCACATCTATTGCAGAAACTCAGAGCCTCAGAAATTTTGAGCAACCTATTTATCTTAAAAGAGCTGTGACTCTGCTTACAAGTGGTGAGTTAATGTTGAAGGGCACACAGAGGGATCTAAGTGAATTCCTGTGTCTGATGAAGCTACTGAAAAGGGTTCAGAGACGTTTGTGGATGTGTCTTCAGAATTCAGGCAGTTACTAATGAGACTCTCATTAGACTCTCATGGCAACTTGTACAAAGGAAAAAAATTGCAATTATATATTAAGAATGATGTCACTTTGCCGCCATCTGTGTCACTCTTGACTGCATTTACTGTTACTGTTTACAGTACTCGGATGAGCAAACACCTTGACTTCAGGAGGAACCTTTACTAACTGCAAGAGACTCCAAGCAGAGAGCTGTCACTGCATTTAAAGGGTCTGTCTCTCCCTGCGGTAACTGCCTCAAACCAGTTTCTCTGGAGATTCAGACTTAGTGGGAATCAACTATTGAAAATTGAGAGGTCATTCATACTTCACAGCCACTCAGAAAAAAGAAAAAAACAATGTGAATTTTTAACTGTTTAGGTATTATATATAGTTATCTGTGTTTTATAGTGGGAGATTTCAATTTTAGTAATGGTTGGACACCATTCAGCATTTATGATGTCCTTACAGTGCACTAAAATAGACCACCTTGGGGTTCATTGTCAAGACAACATCTACGGTCCGTCTTTTAATTAAGCATGTTCTGTCATGATGGTTTTTAAAGGTTCAGTACCCCTTTAAACTGCCACAGGTCAGTTTGCTTGTATCACGTATGCTGGCCTATTCCTTCTGAGACCAGACCCGATTTTGAGGCTTTATTTTCAAAATGCCTGTATTCAGGGTCTACCATCACAGAATACCTGTTTCCATACCTCTCTGGGAAACTTCTTTACCTGAAAGCCAGGTCCCTCTGGCATACTTAACTTATCTGAAAAGTGTCTAACAGCAGGAATTCAGTGACCAAATACGGATTCAGGTTTTGTATGTTCCCATTTTACAGTTAAGGAATATCTCAACTCTGCTGTCAGAGCAGAACCCGCTCGGATCCTCTGTCTCCCTCTCTCTCTGCCCCTCCCCTCTCGCACATGCTCTCTCTCTCTCTCAAAAATAAATAAACATTTTTTTTTTTTAAAAAAGGAATATCTCTTTAAGTATGGAGCTATGAAAAATGCTGCCTGGATATTTCTGACAAATTGTGTGCCTACTCTTTAAAAATTAAATAGTAGTTTGAAAACAAACTGGTTACTTTTGCCAGTAATGTTTGATTGTTTGATTTTTAGTACGCAGTTTAGTAACATGAGAGGGAAATGTGTTTAATTACTCCATTCACCTCTTTTATTTTATTTATTAAAAAAAACATTTTTTTTAACGTTTATTTATTTTTGAGACTGAGAGAGACAGAGCATGAACAGGGGAGGGGCAGAGAGAGAGGGAGACACAGAATCGGAAACAGGCTCCAGGCTCTGAGCGGTCAGCACAGAGCCCGACGCGGGGCTCAAACTCACGGACCTCGAGATCGTGACCTGAGCTGAAGTCGGACGCTCAACCGACCAAGCCACCTAGGCGCCCCTCACCTCTTTTAAAACATGTACAAATTTATTGAGCACAATGCTCTATTCCAGGCACGTGGGTTAAGCCCCAGTGATTAAAAAAGCAAAAGGTGAAAACCAAAACCACAAAACCACAAAACACCATAATAAAAATACCTACTATTCTTTTGGGGAAAGGCAATTAGTGTAAATAAATGATCAATTTAAATTCCAACAAATAGCCATTTTTAAAATTAAGTGGGAAATTACTACTGGGAAAATTTTTCATGTACACCTACTTAATTTTTAAATAATTATTGTGGCTACAGATACATAGAATATGATGATTTCTCATTTCATCTCCAGGTGAGAAGAGATAGGACTTATTTGTTTTCAGCTATTTGAATTAAGAAAACTTACCATCTAGGGGTGCCTGGGTGGCTCAGTCGGTTAAGCCCACAACTTCAGCTCAGGTCATGATCTCACGGTTTGTGGGTTCAAGACCCGTGTCAGGCTCTGTGCTGACAGATCAGAGCCTGGAGCCTGCTTCAGATTCCTTCTCTACCTCTCTCTCTGCTCCTGCCCTGCTTGAAGTCTGCCTCTCTCTCAAAAATAAATAAACATTTAAAAGTTTTACAAAGAATAAAAAAAGAAAGAAAAGTTACCATCGAATCAACAACAAATTAAGTGTACCTTTAGTTTGACTCTTTTGATGCTAAATCAAAATTCCCAACATTTGGTTGTCATTTCTTTCCTTCTCTTCTTCCACCTGCCATTTTGTCTCCCTCCTTCAGCCCTCCTCCCTCATCATCTTCAACAACTAGACCTCTGTTAGCTGGGTGTATTGTGCATTAAGTCGGTGGGAAACACTATTCTAAGCTCAGTACATAGGTTAACTTTGCCAACCAACACAACTCCATGTAAGTACTGCTGTTCCTCTGTTTCCCAGATGAAGAAACCAAAACCCCAGAGGTGAACTTGGCCCAGTTTAGTGCAATTGCATGTGGGAGTAGCTTAGCTGGTGCTTTTGCACACCATGTGAGAAAACGCCATGACTTACCATACAGATGGAGCCAAATGGGCTTCTCTCTATCTAGGTTTACTTGTTAACCAAAGAAAATACCTTTTTTTTTTTTTTTAACTTCATCAAACCTCATTTAAGCCATTTAAAAAATGAGCCTCTAAATATGTCTTACTATCAGCTGACTTCTTTTACTGAGTAATACACTACTAAGTAGAAAAATTTAATGCTTAATCCAAACACAGTTCTTGCGTATACAGGTAAAGATAACACGAATGCCTGCAAGGTATACTATTTGGAAATAGGGGAAGACTATATTCTTTTGGGGTCATCCAAGCAATATTTAAAATAATAGGAAGCAGGAGGATGTAATAATACAAACTAGGATATATGATGATAATAGTTCTGTTGGTTGCCATTTGATAGATGAGCACTACCGAATAAATTTTAATTCAATTTACTTCTGGTTTTATATGATAGTTGCTGTGATCTAAAAGTTATTGGGAAAAAAAATACTTAGTTTTTGAGAAAATTTTAAATTATGTTTCCCGGAAAAGCCTGTGTTGTTTTCACATGTAAACTAAATATAATTTTTCAACTAAATATAATTTAAATAACAGAGAACTACATAATTGCTTTGTGTATGCAGCAGTTTAAACAAAATTAAGGCTCAGAAAATATATTCTGAAAGATAAGTGAGTCTTGAAAATTTGGTTAGTGTACTTGGCTGAATTTGGATAATGTAGGCACAAAAGAAACTCTATCCAGAAAATAAGCCTTAAATATTGTTAAATGTCACATCTATATACTTGATGCATCCTTTGCTTTTCTTTTATGAAAAAAGCTAGAAACTTACGGAGATTTATGAGGTGAGGTCATATTACTTGAATTGTATAAGTCCTTTATGTAATCTGAATATCCTCTTCCCAGCTTTTCTCACATTTGCTGGTTACCCTCTGTGGTTGTAGGTAGCTAGCGAAAAAACATCTCCAAAACCAAGGAGATAAGGTCAGAAGGAAGCCCATTGAAGCTTCCTTCAAAAAAATAGTGGCAGACATATCTTGAAGATGTTTCTGAGATCTATTATTGTCACATCTCTGCATCCTCTGGAGGCTAAATCATTTGACAGTATAAAGTCTGAACAAATATAAATTTGTCCAGAGGTTAGAAGAAAAATAGTATTGAGAATGGAGACACACTGAGCAAGCATTTCTAGTAGCTTCAGTGACCCTATTGCCTGAAATTAATTCCTTTGCATATTATTCCTTTTGCACTGTGAATTCTCCTGCTCAGTCTAATGTATTAAACCATTTTGCACTAAAGTGTCTGTGATATCCCCAATTCACTTTTCCCCCAAAGAAGGAAAAAAATGAAGAATGAGCTCCAGAAGGAAGGAAAATGGGTCCGGGAAGATTAGGTCATGGAGATCAATTTTACCTGCTAAAATTTTGCTTGGAAATTAACTTCTCCAAGGAAACTCCTCATAATCACTGTATTTAACAGTGCATCCTTCCTCTTCTTTCTACATCCTTACTCTTACCCTTTTATCCTAATCTACTTTCTTTTGTAGCATTTATCACCTCATGATAGATTATAAAATTTGAGGATATGTTTATTGCTCATTGTTTCTGCCAGTTAAAATGTAAGCTCTGTGAGGGCAGGGATCTTTATTTCCTTCATTGATGTATCAAAAGTACCTAAGAAAATGCCTGGGGAGTAATAGGTGCTCAAATATTTGTGGCAAAATACCTCCTCCTGGGGCTGGGGGTGGGGAGAGTAATTAAAGGGCCACCCAAAATTCCAAAAGATTTCTAAAATAAATGTAAATAAGGAATTCTAAGTGTTTTAAATAATTAATTAGAATTTAGTGTAACATTTTTCAAAGAAGATGATGACTTCCTTCCATGTACTACTGTTTAATTTATAGTTCAGCCTCCCTCCAGGGAGCATGTGGGTCTGATCACTTCAGGAAGTAAAACTTAAAAGATAAGGGAGCTTGTTTTATTAAAACAAGAGAAAGGAAAGAAGGAATGCATTGACTCATGGTTAGGGGATTTCTAGGGAAATGGCCATTCTTCTATTTTATGAAGAGAGATTGAGTATACTGCTTATACTTCATTCATTTAACTCTTGTTATAGATTGGTGAGTGTTTCCGAGAAAGTGAATTTATTACAGAAATTTACGTCATTTGATTTATCCCATTGGAAGAGGGCACAGTGAAAACATAAATTAATTTATATTTTATTATGTTATATTTAATTAAAACATATCTATATTTTATTAGAATGCCCTAAGTTAGAGGCTTCAAAATTCTTTTTTTAAACATTTTTTTTTTTTAGATTTTTTAATGTTTATTTTTGAGAGAGAGACAGAATGCAAACTGGGGAGGGGCAGAGAGAGAGAGGGAGACACAGAAACCAAAGCAGAAGTAGGCTCCAGACTCTGAGCTGTCAGCACAGAGACCAAAGCAGGGCTCGAACTCACGGGACTGCAAGATCATGACCTGAGCCGAAGTGGGACGCTTAACCGAGTGAGCCACCCAGGCGCCTCTACATTTCTATTTTTTTTTTTGAGAGACAGAGAGAGACAGAGCAGGAGTGGGGAAGGGGCAGAGAGAGAGACACACACAGAATCGGAAGCAGGCTCCAGGCTCCAGGCTCCGAGCTGTTAGCACAGAGCCCAGTGTGGGTCTGGAACCCATGAACCGTGAGATCATGACCTGAGCCGGTAGGATGCTCAACCAACTGAGCCACCCAGTCACCTCAGAGGCTTCAGAATTCTAATCTGTTGAGCAATGCTATTTTGTAATAAAATGTCAGTGGCAAAATGAGAAAAATTAGGCTATCCGTATCCTTCAAATCAGCAATTCCGTTGCTAGGAATGTATTCTATTTTTACATAGAAATATAATCAATTAGCTACAAAGGTACGCATCAAAACATTGTTTATACTTGCAAAAAATAGAAGCAATCTAAATACATACTAAAACTTCAGTGTGCCTACACTTGCAATTTTATGCAAAGT
Organism: Felis catus; assembly: GCF_018350175.1. Classification (NCBI taxonomy): domain Eukaryota; kingdom Metazoa; phylum Chordata; class Mammalia; order Carnivora; family Felidae; genus Felis; species Felis catus. The sequence continues at coordinate 71,725,715 of NC_058371.1, read as the reverse complement.
ATAGAAATATATTTTTTGACATGAAGAGATATCCATCGAATACTAAGTCTAAAAAGGAGATTTTAAAGCAGTTTAATCTGGTCTGTGTTATACATACAAATGTATTGAAACATGAACAACTCTAATATAATATTAGCAGTAGTTCTCTCGGAATAATGAAGGATTTTTAAAAAGTTTTTCCAGGGCGCCTGGGTGGCGCAGTCGGTTAAGCGTCCGACTTCAGCCAGGTCACGATCTCGCGGTCCGTGAGTTCGAGCCCCGCGTCAGGCTCTGGGCTGATGGCTCAGAGCCTGGAGCCTGTTTCCGATTCTGTGTCTCCCTCTCTCTCTGCCCCTTCCCCGTTCATGCTCTGTCTCTCTCTGTCCCAAAAATAAATAAAAAAACGTTGAAAAAAAAAATTAAAAAGTTTTTCCTTTCCTTATTTTATATTTTTACACAATTAAAAATTATAATGTGCAAGACACATAATAGCATTTATCAAAAGGTAAGTCAGTGTTTGTACATTATATCTTCATAATTTGGGGATATTTCACTGACTTCTGGTATCAAAAACACTTAACGGTTTGGAACATGTGTTTCTTTTATTTAATAGCTGTGCATGTTCAGTAAAAGGAAGATTTCCACATCTTATGCACAGCTGTGTAATTTTTTGAATATGTAGACATAAGAAGCCCTATTGTCATTAATTATATATATATATATATATAATATGTATGTATAATAATGTGTGTATATATGTATGTGTGTATATATATAATAATTGTGTATATATGTGTGTGTGTGTATATATATAATATTATACTGTGTGTGTATATATATACACACAGACTCCTCAACAACTTAGAACATACTTTTGCATACTGTCTCTCTTACAGTGTAGGTGTTGGGTTATACTATTGCTCTTGTTTTTAAAAAGTGAGGGTTTAATACTCATGTGCTTTGTGTGATTTGTCCACGTTTATTCAGCTGGTGAATTTCAGGCTCTGAAAGTCAGATTTTCATACCTACCGAAATCAGGCTCTCTTGTTTCATTTTGTCTTTTACATGCACTGTTATGCATAACTGTAAGGAAACATGTAGTATACTATGACGAACACAGGGTACTTTTTAAGAATAGCTACATCCCACCTGGACCTAAGACTTGCCACCATTTGGAGCTTTTCCCCCTGAGCAGACACTGGTATTCCAACCATGAACAGCAGCTGTGATACAGATTACAGCAGCTTCCAGAGAGAGAGAGAAGGCACTGTGGCCTGCCTTGGCAGTGTTTCAAAAGGAGCTATTTGAGCTACAGTGTTTCACGTTCCCCTGATGACAGTGGCTAGTTGGTCTTGCATTCTTCTGGCAGCACACAGGGATTTAGAGGAATTGGATTGGGAGTCAGATTGATACCCAAGCTCCACGTATTTTTGTGAATTTAGCATTGGAAAAGATATCTGCAAACTTGTCAGCTCTCTTCTACAGCTGGCAATGTTGTGAATAATAGATTTCTCCTTTGGACATGTGTTTGCGAAAATAATCCAAATCCTATCAAAATAAATGTATTTATATATGACAACTATTAAAAATGAATGAATACTCTATATATTTTGAGCTACTGCATGTAATAAGCTAAGGATCTGTTAGCAGATTTTATCAGTCCACTTGGCACCTCAAACGTGTTTAAAACGTAACTCTTGATCTTACCTCCCCTCACCCACACCCCTCCAGTCCGCCTCCAACGGCCTGGCCTTTCCCAGTTTCCTGTTGGTGACAACACCCTTCCAGTTTCTCAGGCTACAACCTCGGTGTCATCTGTGTGCCCTTCCCTTCTCTCACACCCTGGATCCAATCCATCTGTAGATCATGTTGGATTTGCCTGCAGAATATATTTCATCTCGACCACTTCCTCTATTCACTGCTTCCACTCTGAATCAAGTTACCAGCCTTTCTCGCCTGGGTTTTGACAGTTGCCTCCTAGCTGGTCTCCTCACTTTGTCCTAGACCCTTCTGGTCTGGTCTCAATGCAGCAGCACGATTAAGTCCTTTAACCTACGTCAGTTTGTCTCACTGCTCGTATCACAAGGGCCAGAATTATCCATCTCTTTCAAGTGAATGTCCACCCGGCCTCCTTGTTACCACTCTGACTCATTCTCTTACAGCTACTCTGCCCCCCACCTCTGTTCCAGGCACGCTGGGCTCTGCTGGTCCTCAGACACCCAGACTGCTCCTGCCTAGCCCGCCCCACCTTGCTCATGGCTCAGTCCCAAAGCTTCTTCAGACTCCTCTCACTTGCCTCTCAGTGAGGCTTCCTGGCTTTTGTACTCAAGCTCCCTCCCCCTCTACGTGTCTTTATTTTTCTTCACACTACTTGCCATTATGTGTTACGTACTAGTTTTATTCCTGTCTGTCTCCCCTCCTAGAATGCATATGTTGCAAGAGGTCATGTATTTTTGTTTAACTTGCTAAAGGTTCTATCCCTAATCCCTGGAACAATGCCTGGTACATATAGGGACTCAACAAATATTTGCCAACCATTTGTTAAACCGAAACTTATTTCTTGATTCTGTTTACTATCAGGTAAATGCATTGGGCATTACTATATACATTACTATCAGGTAAATGCATTGGGCATTACTATATACATGTAAGTTTTGCTAAAATATGCTTAAATATATCATTTTAATTTGAGGAGGGGAATGTGAAATAATCCCTTCTTGAGCACTAGACTTTTAGGCAAATGACATTGATTTCAACAAACTTGCCAAAAATATCCTAGTTCAGGTATACAACCATGGTTTAAGCAATCATTGTAACTGTGGTAGCTACTCTTTTATTTCAACTTTTTTCCCGTCTCTTGTTTTTGTTTTCCAGAAAAGAGGCACAGTTAGATGAAGAAGGACAGTTTCTTGTCAGAATAATATATGATGATTCTAAAACTTACGATTTGGTTGCTGCTGCAAGCAAAGTCCTCAGTAAGTTGAACGTGACGTTCGTTCTTTGTCTAAGTTACACGTAGAAGAAGCCCAAAGGAATACACAAACCAACATCCCATTGTATAGTTATGCAGGTTGTACACTGCACAATGGTGGAGGGAAGGCCCAGGCTACACTGAGACCCAGTTTTCCTTTACAAGCTCTTTGGAGAATGGAGAAGCTCTCTGCACCCCCTCACAGAAAGCCATCTGTTGGGGGAGGAAAAAAATTTTTACACTTAATGTAATAATAACTTTAGTTTTGGTGTCAACAACATAGTAATTACAAAAGGGTAGTATGAGGAAACTGTCCTCAAATCTCTCTTGCGATCATGGATTCTGTTAACTGTTGGTAAAAGAAACAAGAAACTGAGGTCTATGCCCGGGAAAGCTCATACAAAGTAGACAAAATTTAAAAAGAGCGTCACGGAAAAAAAACGTTGATCTCAAAGTTATTGACACAGTGCTTAATTTACAACCAGGCTACAGTTTGGGTAGAATGAAAAGATGCTTTGTAGCTTTGCCAACTGTGAGTAGAAGAGCAAATGTCTATTGCAGAATACAAGAATTACAAAGAAAGTACAGTAAATTGTTAATAATAAAAATATTCAGCCTCATTAGTAATCAAAACTGAAAAAAGTCTGAAATAAGTTTTTCATACAAATTTGGCAAGTTTTAAAAAATTAAATGTTTAGTGTAGTCAAAAGTAGAGATAAAGGGGAAATTGCACACATTTTTCATCTGATGGTAAATTAACACATTGTAGAGAATAATTTTGCATCGTTAGTCAAAGTCTCTTAAATAAATCTACAAACCCTTTGGGAATTTTTCATAATTATTATGTTTATTTGCATTAAGATTTATGTATGTTTTCACTTCAGGATTACTTGTATTATCAAAATTGGAAAAGTCTGCATTTTCCATAAGAGTGGATTGATTAAATAAATTGTTGTGTTCCTGTGTTAATGAGACAGCAATTAAAATTGATGTTATAGAAAAAAAATTGAAGATTTTAGGAAATATTAATAATTGAACATTAAGAAAGAAGAGAATATTGGGGGACACTATATGCAACCAACTTATTAAATATGTGTATTTACCTGAAGAAAACCATTTTTCACCACAGAATTAAGTCATGTGCATTCTTGATGATTTTCCTTCTGTACTTTGCAGAAAAAATAAGTTAATACATTAAATATCTGTTTTAAAAAGCTAGAAATTAATTTAGTAGTTTCTCGTGAAAGCTGAGAAACTGATTATTTTATATATAAGTACAAATTGACACTGCTTACCTGTCAATGTGTTGTCTTCAAAGATTTCATTGTATTGTTCAGGCCATTATTTTCTCTTGTAATCTATGTCTACTTGCACAAAAATTGAGGATGTTTTAACTCTACATTACACACCTATTTTCATTCTTCCCACTAACAATATTCTAGCTATAATATATTTTATTGTTGTTCTCTCAAATCTATAAAATAGATCTCAATGCTGGAGAAATCCTCCAAATGTTTGGGAAGATGTTTTTTGTCTTTTGTCAAGAATCTGGTTATGATACAATCTTGCGTGTCCTGGGATCTAATGTCAGAGAATTTCTACAGGTAAGCGATTTGAGGTCCTGTAGTTAAAGGTTCTGAGTTAGGGATTCTTAAGCAGAGGCTTTAGAATACTGTTGCTCAGCCAACTAGATGAGAGTTGTCTTCCTACCAAAATGGAATCATAGTGACTTTTTCTAATTCATATAAAATTATGGTTATTGGGTAGTCTTGAATACATTTTAGCATTTTTGTTTCATATTTTTTCTTTAACTTTTGATTGCTGATCTTGAATATTCAAGTTGTAAATTAATGATCTCTGAAAATCTCAACATGGTCTGTTGTGATCTGTTTCACTGCCTCCTTTTTAATGGTTTGTATGTACTGGTAATTGTGGTTTTATGTTTTAATTTTTTTTTTTAACATTTATTTATTTCTGAGACAGGAAGAGACAGCTCATGAATGGGGGAGGGTCAGAGAGAGGGAGACACAGAATCTGAAACAGGCTCCAGGCTCTGAGCTGTCAGCACAGAGCCTGACGTGGGGCTTGAACTCACGGACCGCAAGATCATGACCTGAGCCGAAGTCGGCCGCTTAACCGACTGAGCCACCCAGGCGCCCCTGGTTTTATGTTTTAAATGTATATAATGTGGTCTTATTTTCTCTTTTAAGGCATTCCTAGTTTGTATAGCATAATTAAATAGTACATCAGTATCTGTGAAGTTCGACCTGGGCTCAACGTTGAGGAGAAAGCACCGTGACTTTCAGGAGCTTTCAAAACAAGTGTGAGAAGCATTGCTCCCAGTTACATATTAATTAGCCTGCTGTAGAAAGGAAAGTAGGAACGCGCTTCCAAAGTTGGTTTCAGGTGAAATGAAAGAACTAATGTCCCCAGAGGCCTTTGTCTTCTATTCTTGTTTAAATTACCTTAAAAATTTTTACCAGTAAATTACACATTAGATGAGAGACTATTTTTGGATTGACCGCCCTATTTTAAGCACAGGAATTTGTAAGACCCTCTTCTTGAAATGTGTTAAGGTTGAAAATTATGTGGTTGTTTGTAAAGGATATTTCTACACCAGCTGCTGAAGGCAGCCAGATCTTGCTGGAAAATGATGTCAGTGCAATACTAGCTGAACCAAAGCCCAGTTTTGAGGGAATGTAAACTACTTTCAATCCAGCTGCATTATTGATTTAACAGCCAAAATAAGAACTTTCGTGTTTAATCAAAATGTCTGCTGTTTACATAGTGACATTTTTCTTACAAACTTAAAACAGCATTAAATCAAGATGGAAACTGGTTTGCAATCCCCTGCCATGGATTTACAGAACTACTGGTGTCAAAAAAAAAAAAAACAAAAAACCTGCCACTTCCAAATGAAGTCGCTGCCAGGAGATTTTTAAATTAAACTTTAAAAGGCTGTATGTAAATGAGTTATTTTAAATGGATTAAAGTTTGATATTTAAAGTTTATTGGGATTTTGGATTTTTGAATACATAATTCCATTTTTTAATACTTTTGTTGCCTTTTGCCACCTTACTAGCAAAGTTTCAATTTGTGATTCCTCTGTCTTAATTTTAACTTTTGTTCCCAGTGGCCACGTCTGCATAAGGAAACAACTATCCAAAGGATCTTAACAATTTTTTCTTTTAACCTTTATTCATTGACCTTTTGCTAAATTTGTAATGGCCCAGGAAGGGAGCAAGCAGCCTATTGGTGTGTTTCTCCAGGTTCTAGAACTGCACCATCCAATAGGATAGCCGCTAGCCACATGTGCCTAATATGCATTTGAAGTTTTTTTTTAATGTTCATTTTTGAGAGAGACACACACACAGGTGTGAGCTGGGGAGAGGCAGGCAGAGAAGGAGACACAGAATCAGAAGCAGGCTCCAGGCTATGAGCTGTCAGCGCAGAGCCCAAGGCAGGGCTCAAACCCATGAACAGTGATACCATGACCTCAACCCATGAACCATGAGGTCATGACCTGAGTCAAAGTCAGACGCTTAACCCATTGGGCCATCCAGGCGCCCCTACTATTATATTTGAAATGTGATGTGCTAGGTGCAAAATACACAGGAGATTTCAAAGGCAAAAAGAATTACTAAAAGAACACAAAATAGCTAATAAATATTTCATATAAATTACATGTTAGAATGATAATATTTTGGGTATATAAAGTTATATAAAATATATCACGGACATTAATTTTGCCTGTTTCTTTTTTCTTTTTTAAACATGAAGGCTATAAAATTGAACATTACACACGTGACTAGTATTTGTGGCTTGCTTTAGTGGCTATAATTGCCTTTTGTTTCCACTGGACAGTATTATTTCAAAGAAGCCTAGGTCCCTTTTCCTCAAATCAGTAGGCAGCTTTAGTTAACATGTCTTTAAGTTGCACATGATTTTGTCTCCCAGTGTGTGAAAATGAAGAAACTAGAAAGTTAGAATACTGTGAAGTTTTCACCAATATTATGTATTTTTTATCTAATTCTTTTTTTTCCTCTTTTTCAAATTGCATTATCTTAACAGCAAATTGAATGTACTAAAATACTCCTTTTCTTAAAAGTAGGTATTTATCTTATGATTAACCTATTTCTATAGAAATTAAATGAATATTTTTATTCTGTGTAAGTGATTATAAAATGAAGCAACTGATTTCAATAAATTTTTTTAAGATCCTATGAAATAAAGCCACTGATTTTCATAAATTGTCTTCAGATCTTCATTCACGTATAAAAAATTTACATTTTTTGTTACATAAATCAACAAAACATTAGTTTTTGTAGACTTTAATCCTTCACCAAAGAGAAAGATAAACTGGGTCTCATTTTAAAGAGAGTTTAGGGGCACCTGGGTGGCTCATTTGGTTGAGTGTCCGAATCTTGCTTTTGGCTTGGGTCATGATTTCACAGTTCATGGGATTAAGCTCCATATCAGGCTGATAGCAAGGAGCCTGCTTGGGATTCTCTCTCTTGCTTGCATGTTTTCTCTCTCTCAAAGTAATAAATAAACACTAAAAAATAAATGGAGTTTAAAAACTCTTCTTTCTTTTTCACCCCCTGATTTTAATCAGTAATCAAATCCTTAGAGTCTGTTTCTTAAATACTGTATTTTGAGAATTCTACCACTTTTTTTCATTTCCTCTACCCTTCTGTGGGAGCTATCATTCTCTAGAGATTGGATGGGTTACCTGGCCTCCCTTCAAGACTCTTCCAATCTCTTTTCCACTCTACTGGTTTTTCTGAAATGCAAATATATCTCATTATATTATTTTCTTGCTTAAACCCTTCAATGCTTTTCAGTTACTCACTGGAAAATGTAGAAAGTACTTAAAGCAGTTCAAACTACTTACATCCCCTATCCATCCTTCCTCTTCCTCTCCCCCAGCCTAGCCAAACAGAATTTCCTTTAGAATCTTTGTTTTTATCTTTCTGTCTCTATCCTCTGAGTTTTTGCACCTGCTCTTCCCTTTGTCTGGAGCACTGTTACTGATACTTTTCATCTAAATAAATCCTGTTTATCTTGCTGGTCAAACTACTTGTCCAGGAAGACACCACCCCTCTCTCCAATCTCTGGCCTCAGGGCAATTGCTGTTTCCCATGTTTTCATGTTTCTCAGACTGTATTATCATTTCCTGTTTGTCGGGCTGGAATGTAAACTTCATGGAGCCAGAGACCATGTATAATCTCTTAATGATGGTATCTCCACAGATACAGTTTGTATCTGGGAAAGAATAAATACCATTTTGAAGATTGAAGAATGAAGGTTTGCTTGTTTCCACAAAAATAGGAAGCGAATGCAATAAGAGCTCAAGATTAATTCTTGTATTAAAGATAAAAAAAACTCATTTTGAGGAGACTCTATAATTTTATTTAGAGATGAATTATAGTTTGAAATGTCCATCATATGTGGACAGGGCAAATTAGTGTTTATTAATTAACGTACAAGTTACATTATTTATATCTATGGAAACTTATAAAATGATCGTCCTAATATCTCCATTTGGAATTCCCAGGCAACAGTATAATAGCTACTGGAATTACAACGTGGGAAATCATTTGGCCATGCCTTAGGCTGGGCAGCCCTGACCATTCATCATGGTTCTAAAGAGGATGTCCTTGGAAGTTGTCTGTCCTCAGCCTCTCAATTGTACACATTATTAAGAATTTAACATATATTCTATTTTTGCTTTTCCTGAAATAATTTTCAAAAGTTTTGAGTACCAGGAACAGCATATAATAAGCAATCAATAGTCTTTGTTTTTGTTTTTGTTTGGTTATTGTCAAGCTGGCTAACATACAGTGTATACAGTGTGCTCTTGGCTTTGGGATTAGATTCCCATGATTCATCGCTTACATACAACACTTAGTGCTCATCCCAACAAGTGCCCTCCTCAATGTCCATCACCCATTTTCCCCTCTCCCCCACCCCCCATCAACCCTCAGTTTGTTCTCTGTATTTAAGAGTAATAGAGAGTCTTTGAATGTTAGAATTAGTTAATTCTGAATTGTGTGTGTGTGTGTGTGTGTGTGTGTGTGTGTACTTGGCTCAAGCTATTTTATTCAGATAATTGTTCTTCTCCTTTATAGAAATATTATATTTCAGAACACACTGAATAGATATTATCTGTCTTTTAGTTCCAGAAAAATGTTTCTCATGTAAATTTTATCATTTCCTTTGATTAGTCAATTGAAACAATTTAATGATTTAAATTTAACAATTTAAACAGTTTAAATAACGAACAGATCTTATTTAAAAGGCTTTGCTACTAATATCAAATTTGTGACCCTGCTTATCTTTGGTGCCTCCAAATTAAATTTTAAAACTTTTACACCATGCTTATTTTTAATCTACCTCAAGACTTAACAAAAAACATCTAAAACTACTAAATGGCTAAGTATAGGGAATATTTATTTATTTATGTTTTTCATTTATTTTTAAATGATTATTTCTTTTTTGAGAGAGAGAGAGAGAGAGGAGAGAGAACACCAGTGTGTAAGGTGGGGGGGGGGGGGAAGCAGAGGAGAGAGGGAGTGAGAGAATCCCAAGTAGGCACCATGCTGTCAGTGCAGAACCCCACAGGAGACTTGAAGCAGGGTTCAATCCTACAACTGTGAGACCGTGACCTGAACCAAAATCAAGAGTTAGAAGCTTAACCAACTGAGCCACCCAGATGCCCCAACTGAGGAAACATTTTCAGAAGAAACTTTTTAGAAACATTACACTTCTCAACATTACATAGTTTGGAATTGTTTTTCTTTAAATCTCCTGTGAAACCATCGATTTGTGGACTAGTGATAAAAGTAGATAAACTTTGGAATGTATTATTATCCTTTAGGTGATTTAGTAAATGGAAAGAAACATGATTTATCAAAAAGAGACGAACGAAAACAGGAAGACATTTTTAATTTTGAATTGTATACGTGTTATTTGAATATGTTGTCCTAAAAATAAGACCTTATATCAGCAAGTTTTTCTTCTATTCTGCCATTTTCTTATTCTTAAATTAAGAATAAAACATGTAGTTTCATGCTGCTACTGTAGTAAATTTCTATTTGAAGCCTCTACTGTATTGATTAAAATACCACAGGAAATATGTAGGATTTGAAAGCTTCATTAAAAAAAAAAAGAAAAAAGAAAAAAATAGCTAGTAAGGAATGTCCAGTTTGACAGCATTTCCACTCAAGTTATGCTCATCTTACTTCCAGTGTCCTGTTTGCATTATTGTAGATCGTATTTTTCCAAAAATCACTGCATTAATATCTATGTCACATGCTCCTGTGCAATATGATTTTGTCACTCCCATCAAGAGGTGGAATTTGCCTTACCTTGAATCTGGGTTGGCTTTAGTGATTATTTGACCAATAGAACATGGCGGTATTTTGATACTTCCTAAGCTTGTTCATAAGAAGTCTTTAAGTTTGCACCTGAGTGTCTTGGAATAGTTGCTCTTAGGATGCTCCCTCCAGGACCCCAGCAGCATGAAATGAGAAGCCCAAGCTACATGGAGAGGTCACGTGTAGGTTGTCAGCAGCGCGAGCTGAACTCCCAGCAAAGGGCCAACAACCACTGTCAGTCTTTTGAGTGATCTATCCTGGGAAAACAGCCTGGTAGAGCATTATGATGACACCATCGCCAGCTTCATCTGACTCCAACCCAAGGACTTCCTGAGTCCAGAAAATTGGCAGAACCGTGAGAGATATATTATTGTTTCAAGCCAATCAGTTTGGGGTGCTTTGACATGCAGGAATGCATAATTGGGACAGCACTCTGCGTATTGTTTGCCTCTTTATTTTTTATGTCTACATAGAAAAAATTACTTTTTATTTTCGTTACTACATATATGTACACTTATATACATATTAATGGATGAGTCAAGAGCTTTGAATAGGCCATGTTTGATAAGGATAATATATAGCCTTAGGGAATGAAACCCAAGTCAATCTATAGCACGGCTACCAATTCATTCTCAGTGGTGTTACATTATGATTACATACATTATATATTCTTTACCTCCCTAATGATTTTACAGAGGTAAAATGAAATTGCAATGAGCATGGGAAGCTGCCAGGGTTGATTACTGAAAAATTAATAAATTAATAAGCGAGCAATTTGCCGTCTTAGAGGTTCGCCACGATTGAAATTGTGAGCTTGCTTAAATAGGCATCGGAATCTCAGTTGAATATCAAACACATATTCTGTTATCGTCTTCTGGAAACACCGGTTCCTTCCCTAATTTTGGCATGGTGGCAGTTTCACTCATTCATTCGGTTCCTGTATGTGAATGTTCCTCTACAAGCACCTCTGTTCAGGCTGCAATGGGATTTTCCTCAAATTCATGTTGGCTCAAGGTTTTGGCTTTTAAAGCACAACGTTGTGCTTTGGCCAGCCCACCAGGAGCAATCTGGGATTGATGACAGATCTAAAATTCTTCAATGTTTGTGCAAAATGCTATTTTGGGAAATCTGAGGATTTTCCTGAACAGCTGTGAAATTCTAATACTTCCCTAAATTATTTACAATATTTCTTAGACAAAAATGCACCATTCATTTTATTTTTAACTTTTGAATTGCAAAAGGAGCTTTTTCTCAACATCTAAAATGCCAATTTCTTTAAACTATAATTTTAAAATTGAAAAGTAAGGGAAGATGAGTATTTTAGAATTGTAAGATATTTTTTCTCTTTGAGTAATTGGTATATTTCTTCACAAAATAACCAGGATTTTTTTTTAAACATGAATTTAAAAACAGTAGAATAAGTGAACAATTTAGGCAGGTAATTTTATGACTATTTGTCTTTTTTTTCTTTAATTGAAATATTTCTCTTGAGAGGATGGTAGTGATAATTATATGTAGTTTTAAAAATATTACCAGTGAAATAATTTTAGTGACTCTGATAACAATTAAAAAAAATTTTTTTAATGTTTATTTTTGAGAGACAGAGAGAGGTTGGAGGAAGAGTAGAGTGAGGGAGACCAAGGACCCGAACGAAGCAGGCTTTGCATTGACAGCAGAGAGCCTGACACGGGGCTTGAACCCACAAACTGAGATCATGACCTGAACCGAAGTCAGGCGTTTAACCGACTGAGCCACCCAGGCACCCCTAATTTCTTTTTAAATAGACCCTTACAGGGGCACCTGGGTGGCGCAGTCGGTTAAGCCTCCGACTTCAGCCAGGTCACGATCTCGCGGTCCGTGAGTTCGAGCCCCGCGTCAGGCTCTGGGCTGATGGCTCGGAGCCTGGAGCCTGTTTCCGATTCTGTGTCTCGCTCTCTCTGCCCCTCCCCCATTCATGCTCTCTCACTGTCCTCAAAAAATAAATAAACGTTGAAAAAAAAATAAAAAAAAATAGACTCTTACATTATTTCTTTTTAAAAAGATTCTCTGTGTCTTTCCAGTTGGAAGGCTCCATCGCAGGAAGTAGCACCAAGAGGCAGGAAGAATATCATTAAAAGTGTTAACTTTTTACTTGTTCTGATCTCATGCTGTTCACACCCCAACCTTGGTTCTTCCCATTATACGGGGTTGAGTTTTCCACTTTATTTAGAGCCTGCTTGTTTGAATTTTTTTATGTTCAAATTCTAAAATGACTTATTCCTTATCAAACTCGACAAAATTTGTTGCAAATTGCAGGCTGTTTGTAACAAATGGTGTCGGTGGTGTTTCTCAGAAGTGTAAGAAGCAAAATCAATGGAGATACTTTATCTCATTTTCCTTCCTTAAAAAAAGAGAGGTTTGAAATGACTGCTTTTTAAGATTTCTTCCCATTCTACACTTCAGTAATGTTCTCAAATAACACAGGCAACTCCCTTTTCCCCCTTCTCTAGGAAGAGGCTACTTGGAGACTGAAAAATCTCTCTTAAAACTTTCAAGGAAAGGACTTACTCCACCCACTTATGTGGATCATTTAGAGATTTTTCATTAGATGCCAAGGAAGGAGGGAAATGAGGTAGTTAATTCCTGGAAACTTTGTCTCTGTAATTATGTATGAAGTTATTTTTACTGTGCATATTATAGAGACAACTTGCATTTATTTTGAGCCATTCCAAGATCTTTGAAAATATGGAACTTCAAAGTATTTCTCAAAGGAATAATAAATACTCATTTGTTTCCTAAATCTGTGGATTGTAGTGAATCCAGAACTCCAGCACAGTTTTCCAGGATGAGAGCACTAATTTTTCTTCTGTAAATAATAAATGCTAGGTGACATGATGGATTGGACTTATGGATAGCAGAATTCCTGAGTAGAAAAAGTATATTCATTTTGCTTCTAGAAAAAGCAGTAAAATGATATCAGAACATTAGGAAGTGAATTCAGAAAACCTGACCAACCTTTTTGGCCTCTTGAGGGAAAATAGATGAATGGACCTGCTCCCTATCCCTTTTTTGTTTTCTAACATTGTAAAGCTAAGAAGAATGAAGTCAGAGCATATTTGAGGTTTGCTTTATTGTTTCCTGGGAATCCACTATGCTGAAATATGTGTATCTATATATATTTTTTATGTCTCTTTTATGTATATACTTCTTTGTAATTGGTCATTCAGGTCTTTTTTTGTAATCCTACTCCCATGGGCACATTTAGAAATAAAATAGGATACCAGTTTTAATATGAAACTCTTGTTCTCTAGAATACATTGCTACAGCCATGTGGATGAATAATTAGCTTTATATAGATAATATTAGACAAAGTGGGCATGGTTTTCCCTTGGCTTTTTTGAGAATGTTTTTTGTGGCCTTCGAGGTTGCTGCAAATAAGTACAATCTAACTACAAATAAGGCACATTTTTAGCAATATAAATATACTCAAATGAAATCAATTTAATTTTTAAACATGAATTCTATTTCTAATATAACAGGCTGCAGTCGTCACTTTAATTTTGAGAGAATAAAACCAAGTAAGGAAAGCTGTAACTAAAGAAATCTCAAGAGTATTTTTTATGTTAGATACAATCTAAAGAAAATCAATATTACATTAAGTGGTGTTAAATTTTTTATGCTCCGGGAAAGCACTTTACTTGTCCATTTAATTAATAACAAATTCAATAAAACAGCAAATCTCTGGAGAGCTGGTTACCACAAAAACTTCAAAGATGAACATTCTGACTTGATGTGTTTTAGTGTCCCTCTTGCTTTGAAGTGACAAATTTAAACACGATTTTATTACCAATTCTAATACCTTAGTATTATAAGTATTTTTATTTAAATTAGAATGGGTCCACATTAAAAAAAATTAACATTTATTTATTTTTGAGAGAGAAAAGTAGAGAGAGACAGGGTGTGAGCAGGGGAGGGGCAGAGAGAGAGGGAGACACAGAATCTGAAGCAGGCTCTAGGCTCTGGGCTGTCAGCACAGAGCCCAGTGGGGGGCTCGAATTCATGAACCGTGAGATCATGACCTGAGACAAAGTCAGAAGCTTAAACGACTGAGCTACCCACCCAGGCACCTGAAAATGGGCCCGCATTTAAGGCGCAGTGCCTGTCTTTGTGTGACTCATGGGAAAGCGGTCTTGGGCTATCTTGGCCGATCTCTGACCTTCCTTAGCATCAATGGTGCTGCTTAACAGTAATGGTGCCAGTTGTTACTGCCTCATGTCATCTGTTTAGCTGCATATAGAAATGCGCTAATGGCACAATATGACACAAGATGAAAATAGGTGAGTATGGAAATGATATTGGCCTTGCTTTATGATATATTTAAACATTTTGTAGAGGACAGTTTGAAAAAATTAAGATACATATTTTCAAGTTCTTGTTGGACTCCACTTTTTTTCTTTGAAATCAGCCATAGCATCGTACGTTAGGGCTGATTACGTTAGGATGTTTCCTATAAACACAGCAAACAGCTCAATTTTTACTTTGAGAAATAGAAATAAGTATCAAGCTTTTTCTGGTGATTTTTTCTTCTCACCAGATTTTTTGTCACATTTTTTGCAACACCAGTAGTAGCAGAAGGGATCTTTATGTCAGACAGTCTTTGTGCCTTCCCTTTTCGGGAAGAATTTTCATGAGGAAAACTATAGGAAGAACCTTGTACTACTCAACCAAATAAAACAGTTTTAGGCCTTCAGCGGCTTGTCGTTTACATAAACTGTTCAATACTCAGGGTTTGTCATATTCGATTCCTTTTATATGGCAATAGCAGCCTCTAGAGGCAAACAGGCCGAACTGAAATTTTTGTCAAGAGCTGGCCTGAGTTGATTATAACCGGTGTAATTTTTAGAAAGAAAACAAAAATCACTTGGCATGAAGACAATTAAAAAATAAACCAGATTCACCCAATCAAGAAGACTGTTGAAACATTTATCTGAATCAGAATGTCAATCTTTCACGACCTAGTTGAGGGCTTTTCTTCACTTTGAAGTCTTTGGACCCCACTCTTTAAGTCTGAGTTATTGGCTCTCATATTTATGCGTCAAAAGCCACTCTGTACATTTCTTTTATGATATGAGCCATGAGCTGCTTAAAGTCAAGATTTATGTCATGCAGATTTGTATCTTAACCTCTACCCTGCCACCAGCCTGTACCACATACGGTTCATAATATATAATGCATATGAAATAACTTTATAGAATGGATGAATCATTGAAAGGAGAGGAGAGAAAATTAAACCACAGTGCCATTGGTGCCTTGGTGGAATATTTCTCAAATTTGGGTACCCATCGAGCTACCTTGTATTCACCTCCTAATATCTTACTAGATACTTTTGTTTCCCTAATTGACTTCCTTGAGACATTTGGAACTGGAACTATAGTTCAATTTTGGCCTATCTCCAGCACCTTTTTGATGCATTCTTTTATGCTCATGGCATTCTGAAACTATTTTATTTTACCCATTTGCTTTTAGTGATAATCATCAGTTATTGATGGATTAGTATTTGCTTGGTGTATTAGTTTTTATTGCTGTCATAACAAATTACCACAGATATAAATGTCTAAAACAACACAAATTTATTATACTATATTTTTAGAGGTCAAGGTCCATTAAAGTTTCACTAGACTCTAATGAAGTGCCAGCAAGGCTATGTCCCTTTATGTAGTCTCTAGGGGATAATTGTTTCCTTTCTCATTTAGGTGTTGACAATTCAGTTCCATGCTGTCATGGGGCTGAGGGCAATGTCATGTTTTAAATCAAAGTCTAAATTCTAAAGCTACCTTGTTCTTAATTCTTATACCATGCTATGTTGTGGGTATCCTACCATATATGTGTAACACACATCCACACATACACTCACACACACACATACACACACATACACTAACACATTATCAACTGTTATTTGAAAAACCATGTTGGACTAAGGAAAACATATTGTTTGCACCATTTCTCCTGGTGATGTTAATGCAAACAAGTTTTGTGTATTAGTGAGTAACGCATGCATGCTAGTTTGGCATGGTCTATTAATGGCAAAGCTGAAAGAACAGAAAATACTTATTGGTAAATTTATTTGTTTTAGTTTTCCAAGATTCAGGTCCAAAAGATAATCATTTCACAGGTCAGCTATGAAGCTGTATCTTGATTGGAGGCTACTAATGAATATGAAGAAATTCTGCCACTTTAATTTAGAAAATGTTAATTCTAAAATATTACTTCACAAAGTAGTATGCTTATATTTTCATATGCTTATCACTCTGATATAGTTTTTTGAATGAATGATTTTTAGGTTTGTAATGTAAACAGAGGGTAACATGGGGTCACTTTTGGCATCCGTATTGTTTATCATAACATGCATATACAACTTCCCCAAACTCCTATAAATACGTATATCTTTGCTTTAGCCCATTCTTTTTGCATCCCACTTGTTTATTTATCCTTTTTAAAAATGTAGTAACTGATAATAGGCTCAGATGTTTTTATTAATTCCACTACTTTAGCCTTAAGTTCTCTCCACGTGTGGTTCTTGCCTTGTAGTTGTCTCCATGCACAAGGGAAGGCTGTGTTATGTGAATGTTTATTCAGTCAATCCACCAACTAAAGTCAGATTTGAGCCTTGTTTCCTTATCTTGCTTTCTCAAAGTCAGCTGCCATTGTGGGAGCATCATTTATTCACCTCATTTCCTCTTTATTACAGAATCTTGATGCTCTGCATGACCACCTCGCTACTATCTACCCAGGTATGCGTGCGCCTTCCTTTAGGTGCACTGATGCAGAAAAGGGCAAAGGACTCATTCTGCACTACTACTCAGAGAGAGAAGGACTTCAGGATATTGTCATCGGAATCATCAAAACAGTAGCTCAACAAATACATGGCACTGAAATAGACATGAAGGTAATGGTCAGTAGTGGAGGCTCTTCTGAACACATCTGACATACAGAATATTAAACATGACACTGTGAATTTACCTGTAGCTGTCACTTCTAGTGGACCTCACCAGAGGCATATTTATGAGCCATAACAGTGCTACGCCAGCAATATTCTATATTTGGCCTTGGAAATCATTATACAGGATATTTTTTCCCTATGGCAGCAGAAATCTCTCTCCAATTATACATTGCTTAAGGCAATGTGAAACCTAGCTTGCATTTCCTCTATGCATCAGCTGGGTAGCAGAAGGAAAAGTGACTGGTTAAGCTGTAGCCTTCAGAATACAGAAAACCCAAAATGTTGATAGTCAAATTCTAAGATATATAAGATATATAATATTAGATATTGTTTTACTGATCATTGTCTCTTTGTAGATTTTTTTTATCTGTTCCTGAAATAATAGTTGGAATCTTTCATTTTGTGATCTAAAAATTTTGTTCTTTTAGAAAAAATTGGATTACTTGGTGAAGGAAGTCAGGTCTTAATATTTAAAAAATTTGTTGCTATTGATAATACGTGCTCTAAGTTTTGAGTGAAAATATCAGGGTAGTGCTACATCAGCTGTGTAATAAAGAAAACCATTGTTTTTCTCTCTTTTTGACCCTGCAGTCTCTCCCAGTCACCTGCTCGGTGTGTGCCCAGAATGTTTAGCCTTACGAGCCATTTTTTAGTTGCTCGAAGTTCGAGAGAATTAGGGAGAGAGATATCCTATTTCAACTTTTTTTCTTTATGGCTATTTCTTAGATGTCAGAGTTATGTTCTAGCACATACAGGAAGCCCAAACTTTAAGTACAATATTATACAAAATAAAAATTGTCATCTTTAAATTGTTTATATTGGAAAAGTGTCCCATATATTTAATCTAGTGATGCCATGTTAGATTCGGTGGTTTTCTCTCTTTCAAGAGTTGATGTCAATTCTTGGTGTGACACTTGTGGGTGAGTCCCAGGTGCATCCTTAGTTTTTCTACAACTAGAAAGTAGGACTCTGTGTAACTTGACATTATCAAATCCAAAGAGATTTAAAAAATTAAAACCGTGGGTAGAGAATCAACATGTATCCATGGCTAGGAATCTCACTGGAATTTAGTCAAAATCTTCTATGCCTGTCATTTCTTATTTTTGATCCTGACCCCAAACTAACGCTACACTTATGCCTAGTGAGCCTTTGTCAGGGGCTTTTAGCATACTGTGTCTACTCTTGTGTTTGGTCTTTATTTAGGCAGGTTGAGCAAAAGACAAGTACGTAGAAACTTCAAGAAAAAAACACAAATCAGGGCGCACTTGGAGATTGCAGTTGCTATGGTTATCAGTGTGCTTGGCATGGGAGATTGGCAGCCGTGAGCACACTCTATATAAAATTCAAGATTTTACTTAATTGCACGGTTTCCTTTATACAATATTTTGTTGCCTTGTGACCTTCATGTATTTAAGTGCTCCCACACAGACTTCTGGAATATTTTCAGTTTTAGTTATATTTGGTATATTTAATTTTTGTCAAAGACACCTTTAATTTCCTGAAGTATTCTTATGTTGAATCCGTAAGCTTAACGAGTCCAGGGTTACCAGATAATTTAACTACTTAAGGAATATTATACCGTGTCAAGAAATGATATGCCAACAAGAGCTTAAAGATATGATCAGAAAGCAGTTCATTTAGGGGCACCTGGGTGGCTCAGTTGGTTAAGTGTCTGACTTTGGCGCAGGTCTCATGATCTAGTGGTTCGTGAGTTCGAGCCCCACGTAGGACTCCGTGCTGACAGCTCAGAGCCTGGAGCCTGCTTCGGATTCTGTGTCTCTGTCTCTCTCTGCCCGTCCCCTTCTCTCTCTCTCTCTCTCTCTCTCTCTCTCTCTCTCTCTCAAAAATAAATAAACATTAAAAACATTTTTTTTTTAAAAAAAGCAGTTCATTTTGACAATTTAATCAAAGCAAAGGAACAAGATTGAGGAATTAATTAGTAAATTTAGGTTGCACATAATTCAGTTCCTTTAGCTAAAATGGAACCAGAGCAGACCATCAAAATTGGGCTTGAATTTGAAGACTGACTCTTATTTTGTTCATGAAACTTTAGAGAAAACATCCTTAGTGAAGCAGACTTGTTTAAATCATCGATAATGGGGCGCCTAGGTGGCGCAGTTGGTTAAGCGTCCGACTTCAGCCAGGTCACGATCTCGCGGTCCGTGAGTTCGAGCCCCGCATCAGGCTCTGGGCTGACGGCTCAGAGCCTGGAGTCTGTTTCCGATTCTGTGTCTCCCTCTCTCTCTGCCCCTCCCCCGTTCATGCTCTGTCTCTCTCTGTCCCAAAAATAAATAAAAAAGGTTGAAAAAAAAATTTAAAAAAATTAAATCATCGATAAAAATACTAATATTTAGCCAGTATAGTAGTTGAGTGTGACACTCAAGGGAGTAATATCCTAGTTTCATCATGAAATGATTTGAAAGAATATGTACAAGAGCGTCACGTTAATTGTGATTTGTCGTTAAGTCTCAGAGTGTGCTGCTGGGAATGCATGAGCAAAAAAAAGCCAAAAAGAGCAACATTCTGCCTTCATTGAGCTATAACTGAAGAACTATTGTGCCCACTACTTCCCATTTGGATCTGGCCACAGTTGAGATACAGTTTTTCCTTTTGGAAGAGGATGTGTTGTGTCTGGTTTCTTAAAAGAATAAACATCTTTTCTATACCTTAATAATGTATTTGCCTATGCGTAATATTTCAGAAATGTCACTATTTCTGTAAATTATAGAGCTTTACTCACTATTATGATTGCTTCCCTAGAATGAGTTCCTAGACTTGTAATGAGATTGAAGAATGCACAACTTTTTAAGGATTACTTGTATATTATCAATCTACCCTTCAGAAAATTTAATCAAGATCCCCTCCCACTTGTGGTATTGGAGATAACTCTTTTTCTATATCTTACCCAATTTGGTATGTTGTATAATTGCTATTTGACGGATAAAAAGTGACATTGCATGTATTTTTAAATATGTAGCTCTATTATTTCATTTCCTTCTGTTTGCACATATCATTTTTCATCATATTAAATAAAACCACTTTGTATGGTTTGTGGGATATTCACTGTACAATTGTACCTCGCTGAGCGGGCTGAGCCTACCAGGACAAGGGGGTGATTTTCTCCCAATTCTATCAAAGAAGCCATCTGGGCTGCTGAAGGATTCATACCAGATTTGCAATTTTATTGTAAGTAATTTTTCAGTCTTCAAATTGCATAAGTCAATGTCCAGAAATAGTTTCCTATTTAAGACATGCATAGTATTTGCATTTATGCATATTTTAAAATTAACTCTCTAAATGCAATTCTCATAACCAGTTTCTTAGGCATTTAGGATTTTGAGTAAACTGAAATGCAGGCAATTAACTCATCTCCCCCTCTGAAAAATCCAGGTTATTCAGCAAAGAAATGAAGAATGTGATCATACTCAATTTTTAATTGAGGAAAAAGAGTCAAAAGAAGAAGATTTTTATGAAGATCTTGATAGATTTGAAGAAAACGGTACCCAGGAATCACGCATCAGCCCGTATACCTTCTGCAAAGCTTTTCCTTTCCACATAATATTTGACCGGGACCTGGTGGTTACTCAGTGTGGCAATGCCATATACAGAGTGCTTCCCCAGGTAAAATGACATCATACTTCCTTGAGGTCTGAGGCAAAGGCTCTAGAGTTGTTATATGTGGCCATTTATTCACTTAATACATTGATTATATATCATGTAATGTGCAGTACATCGTATATCACATAAGTTTTTTAAACTGAACTAAGTGTATTTGAGCATACTGCAACTTTCCCTAGGACAGCTATTTATTCTTCTTCTGTTTTAATCACTCACAGGGACAATGGGAAAATTACATGGGGACACTATTGTTTTAATGAGAAAATGGATAGCTTTCTAGTCATAAGCAACTCCCCTACCAAATGATTATGATTTTCTACTTTAAAGTCTTACTGAGCTGGCTTAATCTAATCTCAAATCATAAGAATTATTTCTACTGATCACATGATCCTTTCTTTTCATCCACATTGTAGCTCCAACCTGGGAACTGCAGTCTGTTGTCTGTCTTCTCTCTGGTTCGTCCTCATATTGACATTAGTTTCCATGGGATCCTTTCGCACATCAATACAGTTTTTGTATTGAGAAGCAAGGTAATCAAAATATTATTTCTTTCAATGTGAGTAAGGGATGTTATATCTTAGAAGTGTCCCTGATGGAAAGTTACCTACTATACTATTCTATTATATGGAGCAGGTATAGAAAAATTCAAACCAAACCTCAGAGGGAGTCCTGTTTCAAAGGCAAGATTATTGATTTTTGGTTTGCCTGAGCAGCACTGGAACTCTTACTAACTGATCAAAATTAACAAAGTAAATTTTGAGACTGTATTGTTGCAATTTCACATAATAAAACAAATATCTTTTACTCCCTGTACAGCTACAATGTACTATTTTAGACATCAGAAGAACTGATAAAAAAAAAATACACTTTTTTAACTTCACCCAAAGCCACTGATTTAATTCTTCCTTAAATTGTCTATTATTCTTGGTGCCATTTTTGTGGGAATTTAAAAGTGATAAAATATTCTTTTGGTTGAATGTTTAAGGAATACCCAGATCTCATAGTTTCTGTTCTTGGGAGTGATACAGCAAACGTGTCCTAGAATATATATTTTGTCCTTCCTGAAGCCCTTGGAAAGGTCTTACCCACACATACTTTATGTATTTGGAACTACTCCCAGCCTCTCTGTGAATGCAGGTATGGGGAATAGAGACACTTGGTTTCTTTTTTTTTCATAGAACTTAGTATTATATGTTGGAGCCATACTGGAAAACCAGAAATAAGATTCACAGTAGCTTTAAAACAATATGCAAGCATAGTAAGACTATTATCTTTTTGGGTCCAAAGGAGATAGTCAATTCGTTTTTCTGCAGTGTTCGCAAGGTAATCACTTTGCTTATTACCTGGCAGTATTTCTGTGAAATGCCCTTCCTGATCTACTTGGTGTCCTTATTCCCCCTGGACACTTTGGTGGGAAATGAGGTATACATGCCCTTCTTTTTGCTGACTTGTTGCGTAGGGAGAAAGGTACTAGTTTAATGGCTGTGTCTTGCTTTTTCAAGGAAGGACTGTTGGATGTAGAGAAATTAGAATGTGAGGATGAGCTGACTGGGACTGAGAGCAGCTGCTTACGTCTCAAGGGGCAGATGATCTACTTACCTGAAGCCGATAGCATCCTTTTTCTGTGTTCACCAAGGTAATCATTTTTAGATCAATTATAATGGATAGAAATACCCATTTTTAGCTAACAGAGAAATTCAAAAGCATCTTATTTAATGATGTCTATGTGTTTCAAGTATAATTAGGTATTACAACCCCTGTTCATACAGCACTCTAGTACAAGGATAATTTCATTTAACATTTGTAACAAGCTCAGAAGAAATCCTGTATTTTTTTTTTTAATTTGTCCTGTCTTAATCAATGTGCCAAGTGTATGTGCCATCAGATCATGGAAAAATCTAATCTGCTGGTAGCTAATGCTTAGCTTTGTACCTTCCAAAGAGGCACCACGTAGAAAAGAAATTCCATAAAGCATTTAATATGATGACATAAATACATGGGTATATTTGGCACCGAAAAATTACTTTCTACAGTTATTTCTAGATTTAAAATATAACTACCCTATATTGAAAATATTTAGCTACTCTAATCAGGATATACTATTCAAAATATATTATTACATTGAAATTTATGTAAATTATGTTTTTTGTAATGAACATCAGAAGGAAGTAAAACTGTAGGATGATATTTTTCCAATTTGAAAAAACATTTTACCAAAAGATGCATGGCAACTCAGAATAAGAAAAACATACCTAAATTTACTTAGAAAAATAGAAAAAGATAACTGGAACTTTTTAGGTGGTATTTTGTGTATTTATAACTTTGTATGACAGAAACATTATATGCACATTATTTAGTAACACATTCACTACAGCATGTTTTGCTGAGCTACTGGCTAAAAATTTAATTTAAAGTCCACCATGATCACTCTTCATTTAAAGATACTGCCTGAAAATTTCTGAAAAATCTATTGAACTTTATAACTTCCTTTAATATTATTAATACACTATTAAGGACTACCTAAGACTAATGATTATTTTTTCCTGAGAATATGCATCGTGAAAATAAAAGAGAAAACTTAGAGAATATCAACCCTTTATATCTTTTTATTAGTCACTTTCGTTGTTCTAACTATATTTTTATCTGCTATCAATGTGTTTTTTTTTTCTTTTGCCCTTTTCAAGTTGAGCTTTAGTAGAATGACATCTGTTCAATAGGGACAATTTCTATTCATGGAGATAAGGGTCTCTTTGGAAACAGAAGCAGAAAATTTGGAGGCTCTTTGTTAATTACCATATGAAGAAATTGGTCACATATTGACACATTCACAATTTGTCATATGGTACCTGTCTGTGTATTTAGAAAGATTTGTACTGGTGTTAAATGAGATCCACTAAAAGCAGTTTTACTTATAAATAATTCTAAGATGATTAGTTTAAATTTAGGGGAAAAATGTTACTAGTTCATTAAGATAATAAGTAAATTTTTAGAAAAATGAGACATAGAGGCACTTTGGTGACTCAGTCAGTTAAGCATCTGACTCTCTTTTCGGCTCAGGTCATGATCCCAGGGTCATGGGATTGAGTCCTGTGTGGGGCTCTGCTGAGTATGGAACCTGCTTAAGATTGTCTCCCTCTGCCCCTCCCCCACTCCCTCTTGTGCACACAGGTACTCTTTCACACACAGACACACACACACACACACACACACACACACACACACACAAAGAAAAGTGAGATATAATTTGATTGTTTTTAAACTCCATACAAGAATTTTTAGCCATTTTTATTTTAAGCTTATAATCTTTTTTTTTTTTTTTCTCTCTGTTCATGGGCAGTTCTTGTATATCAGCTAAGCAGGTGATCTGTCCTCTTTTCAGATAAGTCTATTCTGCCATTGAGCCGAGTTGTTCAAGGTTAACATACATATGCATTTTAACAAAATCTAAAGAAACCATATGGTTCATTACTAAAGTCTTTGATCATTTTATTTTTCTATATTGACATGCTTATGTTGGCTTTGATTTGTGGACATTTCTGCTGAGAATGTATAACAAGGAGACATTTTATTAATCCAAAATTCTTCAGTAAAGCCACAACTCCTTATGTCATTTTAGAGACATTCTTATTGTGAATGCCCAGAAGTTATTACTTTATATTTAAAGAATTCAAACCAATAATATAACCTTAAGATATTTTAACCAAAAAATAAATTTTTAAAAAGCAGTCACTTATCAGATCATCACTGAATCAATACAATTATGCTATTTTTTTTTAATGTTTGTTTATTTTTGAGAGAGAGAGAGAGACAGAGGAGGGGCAGAGAGAGAGGGAGACACAGAATTTGAAGCAGGCCCCAGGCTGTGAGCTGTCAGCACAGAGCCTGACACAGTGCTCTAACCCATGAACCATGAGATCATGACCTGAGCTGAAGTTGGATGATCAACCAATTGAGCCACCCAGGTGCCCCTATTATGCTAATCTAAAAATAACTTTGGTAAAAAAAAAAAACAAAAACAAACATAGGTTACAAATATGCATACACTTTAGTAAGATTATATAATGTTTCAAAAATGAGAAAAATTTTCAAAGCAAACAAAAGTAGTAGAAGAAATTAGAATCAGAAGTAAGAGTAGCACATAAAATACATGTCATAAAGTTATAAGCACATAAAATACATGTGGAAGATAGGTCATAAATCTGATTGTAAACTTTTTATCACTGCATCTAAAAGAGAAAAGCAACCAGTTACAACAGTCAATGGATGCATAAGGCAACAATGAACTGGTTTCTCAAAAGAAGCATTATCATCCCTGTTACAGAGGGCAAAAAGAAAGTTTTCTCCATCTCTTTATAATGAGGGGAAAATGTGATTGCAGTCCATAACGGCCACGTGTTAAATACCAGGTTAATTTTCACAGGATAGTTTTCTCCTTTATCTTTCAGTTTAGGCTGATGGAATCAAAAAGTGAGATTTGGCAAAAATGTATGTCAAGTTCACTGCTCCTTGATAGATTTTTTTTTTTAATGTTTATTTTTCAGACAGAGAGAAACAGAGCATGAATGGGGGGAGGGTCAGAGAGAGGGAGACACAAAATCCGAAACAGGCTCCAGGCTCTGAGCGGTCAGCACAGAGCCTGACGCGGGGCTCAAACTCGCGACCCCAAGATCATGACCTGAGCCGACGTCGGACGCCCAACCGACTGAGCCACCCAGGTGCCCCTGCTCCTTGATAGATTTTTAAATATATGAAAGAATGAAGTTATAGTCTTCATGCAAGTCTCCATTTTTTTTTTTTTTTCTGTCTTTAGCCTGACCTATTGAATGGTAGGAGATGACCAGATTTTACTCCTTGACAGTAGTCAGGCTTGATGTTAGCATGTACACAAGTTGGCACTGACTTCTCCTCATTTCCCTATCTACCAGTGTGATGAACCTGGACGATCTGACAAGGAGAGGTCTGTACCTAAGTGACATCCCTCTGCATGACGCCACGCGTGATCTCGTTCTCTTGGGAGAACAATTCAGAGAGGAATACAAACTGACCCAAGAACTGGAAATCCTCACAGATAGGCTGCAGCTCACATTAAGAGCCTTGGAAGATGAAAAGAAAAAGACAGACACGTAAGAATGTAACCTTGTGGGTAAGGAAGGGCATTGTATATTGTGACCCTACTGTGGTTAAGTTTGGTAACCAAAGTAGAAAGGCACGGAACCTGTTATACTCTGGAGTAGTAGGTAAGAATCTTCCATATCACTTAGAAAGAAATTATGCATACAGAAATACGTCAGTCTTAATGGTAGTGGAAATGTGTCTTCTAGTTTTAGAAACTAAGTTGAAAGAATAAATGCCATAATACCTCCCTGAAAATCAATATAATGATCCAAGTGTGTATTTAAAGGTGAAGTATCCATTCATTCCTTCCTTCATATGAGAGATATGTTCGAAGCATCCTCTGTGTGCCAAGGGCTGGCTGGGTTCTCGGGGTTGCAGTGAACACTGTACTCAGAATTGGCCTTCATTTTCAAAAAATTCATTCAGATATGCACTGTGCATACTACTTGGCCTTGCTTGTATGTATTCGTTAAAGGCACTAAATTACTGGACATTCATGAGAGATTTTACCCAGGGTCTTGGGTATTCATTTTTGATGGCTTGTCGGAGAATTGAAGTGATCTGTCTGACTTCTCCTAAGAACTATTTCATTCTACTTGAACACCCAGAATATTGATAACAGCATCACTTTCTGTACTTTTCTTTGCATTGATATGTGTGTGGTTGCCCTGAAATGAATGCTGTGCCCACACATAAACACGCCAGTTAACTATTTATTAATAACATGGATGAAATAGAGAACGACATTTAATGTCTGCCTATACATAGCTTCTTAATTCACTTGTCTTGACCTTTGTATAGAGAAGCTGAAAGCTATATCTGGTTTCTTTGATGCCTCTTTACTTTCCTTGTGGCCCTCAACAGATCCCTGAATCCCTCCAGATATTTTGCAGATTTCAAAAAGGATATGGGACAGGCGGCTCAAATTCCTCCCACTGCTTGAAAAAAGAAATTCAAACTGTAGGTTTTATTGGTATGTGGTACAACTTCATCCTTGAAAATAACACATTGTATGAGGCTTGTAAGATTCAACTTAGCACAGTACGTCCTCTGGCTTTAGGGAAGAAAAAGGTAGAGAGGCATCATTTCTTCCTCTGGGTCCTCATGCCAAGAGCCATCGGTTACCCCAGTTTCTGCTTCTGTCCTATCAGTCCCTCGGCTCTCACCCTCCTCCCGTTGTGCTTACCACACTTGTCCCTCTGCGTGGTACCTGATGCCATCGAAAAATCGCAGGATTGCCTATAGAAGTACAGTCTTTTCTTGCCGAGCTCAGGCTCCACCTGTTTTTTCCGTTTCTTCCACGGAAGAAAGAGGCATGGATGAGACTGGGAGGAGATCTACTTGGTTTAATGGTATTTACACAAATTCAGGTAAACTTCTTATTCCTGAGAGATAAACACGGTCCTGGTATTATACTACTCAGACAGTGTTCTAAGTGCTGGTAATGACAACTTTCCTACTGTGAATACTGTAATAACAGGTCAGAATTCAGTACCACGGATGAAAACTCTGACTTCCTATTGCCAGGGTTCCGCTTCGCCTATTTGGTTGCCTTATTTCCATTTAGTTTGAATTGGTTTGGATTTGGAGGTGTTGCATGTGATTAAAACAAATAAATTATGGTATTTTTGAAAACTTACATAGATGGCTAATAATGGGTGTCTTATAAGACTCCAGGTTTTTACAGTACAAACGACATCAAAACTCTGATTCCCAGCATTTCTTCCTGCGGCTTTTTCCCCATCCCGCTGAATAGGCTGTTGTATTCTGTCCTCCCTCCATCCGTTGCCAATGAGCTGAGACACAAGCGTCCAGTGCCTGCCAAGAGATATGACAACGTGACCATCCTCTTCAGTGGCATTGTGGGCTTCAATGCCTTCTGTAGCAAGCATGCATCTGGAGAAGGGGCCATGAAGATTGTAAACCTGCTCAATGACCTCTACACCAGATTTGACACACTGACTGACTCCCGGAAAAATCCATTTGTTTATAAGGCAAGTCCAGACCACATCCTAATGCAGTGCCCTTCAGAGTCTGAATTTTGAGACCCTATGTTCCGAGGCACCATTCTCTGACTATAGCCCTACAGCCTTGGTGCAGTAGGCCTCCATGTATCCACTGTTTACCATTTTCTTAAATAATTGACCTCTTGTTGTAAACCTTTCTCTTCCCTGTAACCAAAATGAATAGAGCTGATGGTTCCCTGGTTCAAATGAAATGTTCAGCAGCTTTTTGCACTTACATTAATGAATCTGCACGGGTGGTTTCTCACCCATCATGTAAACACAGCATTTGTTTTAGTGCTCTGTCGGAGACATTTTTACTGAAATACATAAATGCTTTGCATAGTAAAGAAGTCTTAGAGCATGAGAAGCGGACTGGGGACTCGGGTTTGCTTTTAGATTACACCGACCTGAAGATAAACATTTATAAGGCATTTATGCGCTTTGTTTCAATTAAAAACAAATATAATATTGGAAAAAATGAAGCCAGGGGATTATTGCTTCATAAAAGCGAGAATGTTAACCAGACCATCTCCAGGCATCTGGAGTAATAGGAGTGCCACAAGGACTATTTATTTTATAGTGGTTTTCTGAGGTACAGTGTGACATTTTGTGAGCACATCATAAATGTAAATGGTTATTGAACATGATAAACCATTGGACGTTGGGCAGTGGCTCTTGTGTCATAAACCATCATTATTTTAGGGAGATACTGGTAATAAATTGTTCTAGTGAATTATAAGCGTATCTGAGATGAGAAATCAGGAATTACTAGGGGGGAAATAATGCTGTGTCCATGCCTGGCTGTAATCAAAGACCTCAAGTGCTGTGTGCAAGTTTCAAATAATTACAAGGTTTCATCTTGTTGGAATTGAATGTATTATAATTTTAAAAGA
This sequence comes from Felis catus, assembly GCF_018350175.1. Taxonomy (NCBI): domain Eukaryota; kingdom Metazoa; phylum Chordata; class Mammalia; order Carnivora; family Felidae; genus Felis; species Felis catus. The sequence continues at coordinate 71,696,772 of NC_058371.1, read as the reverse complement.
ATTCACGGGAGGAAAGTTTAAAGTTACTGGTAGCCTTGGGGAAATGTTGTTTATATAGAAGGGTAGCAAATGAAACAGTAATGTTTATTGTAACCAATGACCATGTAAATATATGTGCTGTGTTAGGTGGAGACAGTTGGTGATAAGTATATGACAGTGAGTGGTTTACCAGAGCCATGCATCCACCATGCACGATCCATTTGCCACCTGGCCTTGGATATGATGGAAATTGCTGGCCAGGTTCAAGTAGATGGAGAATCTGTTCAGGTTAGTAAATAAAATAGATACTATAATAGCAGTAGCAGACCTTTGTGGTCAACTGACTCACATTCTTTGGCAGGCAGTCATTACGTCTAAGGGAAGACATCATCATGACAACAGACTATAATATTTTTGAACCCATTGTATTACATTTTTTCACAGAGATGGGAAATCTGTCCACCTTTTTGAAACTACCTAGTCTGTTCCATGTGCTGAAATCAAGAGGATGAGACCAAACTTCCTATCCTTTCTGGTTTATTTTTTAAAAATCTCTTTCCTGCATCTCATATAAGTTGCCAGATTCATATCTTTGGAATCTTCTGACTTTAGAAAAAGAATATTTCTCTTGGAAGACAGATTTAGTGAGAGTTTTTTTTTTTTAATATTAATGCTTGATTTTTTTTTCCTTTCCTTTAATCTCTTTTTAAAAAATTTTTTTTTCATTTATTTATTTTTGAGAGACAGAGAGAGACACAGCACAGGTGGGGGAGGGGCAGTGAGAGAATGAGACATAGAATCTGAAGCAGACTCCAGGCTCTGAGCTGTCAGCAAAGAGCTCGACGTGGGGCTTGAACTCACAAACTGTGAGATCATGACCTGAGCCGAAGTCGGTCGCTAAACTGACTGAGCCACCCAGGTGCCCCGAGAGTTTTTTTATTTTGTCTGTAATACACTTGGAGTTCTTCCAGAGAATTCTTATGATTTCTTTATGATGACTTTACGTTATTCTATGACGTAAAGTAATCAAAAATTAGTGTTTTGGTGATCGAGCTTATTGAAACAAAGCTTTGATTTCTGCAGATAACCATAGGGATACACACTGGAGAAGTAGTTACTGGTGTCATAGGGCAGAGGATGCCTCGATATTGTCTTTTTGGAAATACTGTTAACCTCACAAGCAGAACAGAAACCACTGGAGAAAAGGGAAAAATAAATGTGTCTGAATACACATACAGGTAAGAGAACAGGTCTTGGTATTTACTGATTTGCAAGAAAAATGTCTCTTCGCATGTGGTTTAACTCTCTGCATGATTTTGTTACTTTTAAACAGTCATCACTTATGCTCTTAGGATTGTTTATTTTTTATTTGAGAACGGATCATCACTCCCACTTTCAATGAATCTACACCACCTTAGGAATTCCTTGCATGACCACCATTACTAAAATCCTGTGTTACTTTTAAATACAGTTTTAACATGTGTCATTACTGTCTCAATTTCGAACTTCGGTTCATGTCCCTTTCTCCATACAACCATAGTCAAGACGTCTTTTCCTATTCCCTGTCCCCTATCTTTTAGATGTCTTATGACACCAGAAAACTCAGATCCACAATTCCATTTGGAGCACAGAGGCCCAGTGTCCATGAAGGGTAAAAAAGAGCCAATGCAAGTTTGGTTTCTATCCAGAAAAAATACAGGAACAGAGGTATGACTAATCAGCATGCAGTTACGTTTTTTAAAGACAGAATATAAATACAAGGAGCTAAATTGTAATCACTGAAAATATGTCTCCTTTGAAAAGAATTCTTACTTGCTGAAATGAACTCTCAGGTAAAGCACTGTAAGTACTGAAACATTAATGAGCCAGTTAGAACAATAAAAACTTCTTAGGGGATACTTTATTGTTGCTGGCTTTTTACCTCTAATGAAATTAAACTTAAAAGCACCAGACCGGGAAGACCAGTTTTTGGTTCTTCCTCCATAATCTGGCTGAGGTGAGAGGACAATGAGGGACTCCCTGGCCTCTTTGCTTAGCTCCATAAGGGGTTCTGAGATCACCATCTGGCCAGAGTCAGGACTGCAAGTTACGGGAGGTTTCTTAATCACGAAGCTTCAGATCCTTCTAAGGGCCAATCTATCTCCCTGTGGAATGTTAGGGGATCTTTAGACATCCTAGGCCCTTGTGCATTTTTCCTAGAAAGCAGAGCGATTTATACTTTCCCAGAATCTAAATGATTGCATAGGGGAACCTCAGGTCCGTGCTAGTGCTGTGGTTATACTCCGGTTGTACTTCTACGTGCTAGAGTTGACTTCAGACACTAGCCCTCCAAACTGGAATCCTGATTCACGCTGGGCTGACTTCAGACACTAGCCCTCCAAACTGGAATCCTGATTCACGCTGGGCTCGTACACTCCCACACACAGGCTGCTATATCAGAAGTAAAGTTGATACTTTGTTCCCTGTTGATGTACAGGTTCTTTAGAGAGGGTGAGACTACTTGATTATATTTCCTTTTCCGAACGTATACATCCCCTAAAAATGCTGGTAGAGCATAAGTCCTAAAAGGAATGGAATGCCAAGTTTTAAAATATTTATCTTTATCTTCTTTCTGCTGTTTTTACTTTAGATAATTTACTTGTGGTTTTGGCATGCTTACTGAGGCTCTTCTGATAAATTAAACCCTACCTCAAGTGTTGCTCGTTTTAGGTGGGTGGTCCTTGTTTCACCCAGAATTATGATGGGAAGACTTAGAAAAACAGATGTGCATGCATATATTAAAAAAAAAAAAAAAGAAAAGAAAATCTTTGGGGGAAACTACAAGCTTTATTATCACTGAAAATGAACCCTTATTTATTCCACTCTTTAAAGGAACCAGCACAGGATGATAACTGAATTTCAGACTGTGGGATGACGGGGACCGCAGAGTGGGCTCCAGTTGTCCCCTGTCACACACCAAGCAATTATTCCCTGTGGATACAGATTTCGCTTTGTCCTTTGCAATGACCCCAAGCCTTTCTCTTAGGCATAGCTTTCATTATTCGTTATTCAACCTTTGCTCTGCTTTTGGTAATTTTCAAGGTTTAGTATATTACCTAAAGTTTGGCTTTAGATGTGGATAATGTGAATTTCATGTGTCTTAAGATCTACTACAAGCATTACTTAACATGGTAATTTGCAAGTGGTAGGCACCCAATAAGTAGTTGTTGAATTTAATTAAATGACACTGAACAGTATTTGGTCATGTGTACATATCATATCATGGTTTGCCAAATCTGTTTAGTGTTCCATGTATATGTATATGTATATTTTAATGACTATAATAACATATAACAAAGTTTATATCGTGTTGGTGTACATCATCATAGAAACCATTTTCTAAAAGAGTGAATTCTAACTTTTAGGGGAAAAATGCAATTTATTTTCAGATTCCCAAAATAAGAATTAATATACCATGCTAAGAAAATAATGAGTATTTTGAACTGTGCTAATTTTTCATCAAAAATATAGGATGCACATCCTGTTCTTAAAATATTTGGTTGCTCACCCAAATCATGTGGCATTATAATTCCTCTAAAATTCTGTAGTTTGTACTATATCCCTTGTATTAAATCCCTTTAACAACATGTTATAAAAAGTTGCACTGTTTCACAGTGAGCTATTACATTAGCTTGAGATAAATGTCAGGGCTCTAACCACATCTGAGAATAAAATTGGGAGTACTACTGGGATACTCCTGTAAGAGCCATTTCTGGCCATTTATTTCCAGAAATGAGCTTCTTTTTCTTAGCTTGGAAGAATGTGGTTATATCCAGGCCATCAGGTTCAGAAAAGTTAACTTTAATTTTGACATAGAATGCATCCCTATTGGAATAATTGGCCTGCTGTTCTTAAATAATTTATTAATATCTACCTTTATAAAATATAGTGCAACTACATTTGTGTAAGAGTGTTTGTCTTTAAATTTAGTATTTCGTATCAGCACAATGATACATGTATAAATGTTCCATGTTCCTGTGTAAGAAAATCTGCAATAAATTATTTTTTCCACTTGTCTCTAGACAGTTTTTATTTCACCAAAAATGATATTAATGTCATTATTGGCCATGTTATTAATGCCATTTTTATATATACATTTTATAATGTTCCCTGTTTTGCACTTTAATTTTGATTCAGTGTTGTTATGAAGTTGAATGGCTGCTCTTAGATAGGCTTAGTCTCAGATGCTCTTTTTCTTCAGTACCAACTAAATGCAGAAGCAAGACAAGACCTGGGGGGACAGATCCATGGATCGATAGGAAATGACATCATTCCTTGAGGATCTCAGTCTTTCAGGAGTGAAAGACACATGTACAAATAATTACAACATGTGATATTTGTAGTGTTCATCCAATTTAAGGAACTGAGAGAATACGTAGAGAATGAGAAAGGAGGGGATCAAGGTAAGACGGGGACAGGGGGCAGCAGGGAGACCAGGCAGGGTTTTATGAGGGTCTCACTTAAAGATGAATCAATGCCACAGGAGCGAGACTCTAGACTCTTCCAGCAGCAGATGCTCAGGAAGTGTCTCCAGATTCTCTCCTGCCTAATCCTCCTGCACAGCACGCGTTCTGTGCATTCACTTTGCTCTGCATATCTTCCGAATTTCTACAATTCCTTGACGTGTCTCTGTTGCACTGACCCTGATGAGCCCTTCACGTTTGTTTGTTTTCATCCTCTTTTTATTGTTTCTGTTCAGTTATTTCACAAACATTTTTTTGGTAAGAGTTTTAAAACATGAAGAAAAGGTTAAAGGACTCCTATAAGGCACAACCATTCACCAAGCACCTGGATTCTACACTTCTTAAAAATTTACTAAATTTTTGGCGACTCCCTTTTAATTCATATTCTGGCTTTTTGTAGTCTGCTGGGTTTTATTTCTTTTGTTGAGAGCTCACCCACATACTATAAAATTCACTTTTTAGAAGTGTACAGTTCACTTTTTAGAAGTGTATTCACAAGGTTGTACAACCAACTAATTCCAAAATATTTTCATGACCGCCCCCCCCCCCAAATCCTGTAATCATTAGCAGTAAATCCCAATTAACCCCTTCCCCCAGCCCCTGGCAACACTAATCTATTTCCTGTTTCTAAAGATTTACCCATTCTGAGCATTCCATATAGCAGAATTGTACAATATGTGGCATTTTGTATCCGGCGCTTAGCATACAGTTTTCAAGGTTTGTCCATGTGGTAACATAAATCAGTATTCCGTTACTTGTTAATGGTTCAGTAATATTCTATTGTATGGATTCGCCACATTTTGTTTATTCCTTCATAAACCATGGACATTTGAGTTGTTTCCACTTTTGGTTAATATGAATCACACTTACGATCATCTGTACAAGCTTTTGTGTCCATATATATTTCCAGTTCTCTGGTATTAAACGTAGGAGTTTCATTTCTAGGTCATATGGAACTCTAGGTTTAACTGTGGCAAGCTGCTAAACTGTTTTCCAAGGTGGCTGCACCAGTTTTCTTTCCCACTGGCAGTGTATGAAAGTTGCAATTTCTCTACATCCTTGACAACACTTGCTATTGTCCATTTCTCTGATCCAAGCCATTCCAGTGGGCGTGAAGTGCCATCGCACTGCGGTTTTGATTTGTATTTCCCTCATGACTGCTTATGTTGAACATCTTTTCAAGTGCTGGTTAGTCATTTGTATATCTTCTTTTGAGAAATTCCTATTCAAATTATCTGCTCTTTGGGTGGGTGGGCGGCACCAGCCTGCCCTTGGGTTCTCCATTGGCCGCCTGCCGGCTGGCCTCTGCCCTCAGACTGGCCTCTGCCCTCAGGCTGGGCTCTGTCTTGAAGGCGTGAGTGGAGGTGTTGCTCCGGAGCTGGAGAAGGAGCCCCCCGGCAGCACTGTGGAGGATCCAGGGGATCTGCAACGTCCCCCCAAACTTCCTCCCCCGTCCCGTCCCCCCCCCCCCCCCATCCCTGCACTCCCAGCGCCCTCTCCCCCCCTGCGCTTCTCTTTGGGCGCTGGCGGCCAGGGTCGGCCTCTCACAGTTCCGGAAAGGAACCCAGGCAGCTCTCTGGAGCTGGGGACTGGAGACCCCATGAGGCCCCACAGAGGCCCAGGGGCGATGGTGATGGTGTAGGAAGCCATGCTGAGCTGCGCTGGGCTTTGGTGAGGTGCGACAATTTATCTTTGACTGTTGAGGCAGGAAAATGTGGATGATTACTACATCACAAGGGGGAGGAACTTGGCAGGGGCTAGTCAGAAGGCCTGTTAACATTTCTGAACCTCAGGGTATCATTATCTGTAATACAGGAATGATCATTTTCTCCTCGTGGGAGGGATTCGTTGGGAGACTCCTGGTATTTTGTTTTCTCTCACCATTTTGTGGACATTTTTCCTATCCCTGCATTTATTCTGCAAAACGTTATTGATAACATTATCCATAAAAGACATTTAGGTACTGAAAAGTTGAAAAACACAGAAATTATTTGCCCCTTTGTAAATGGAGTTATTTGCTTTTTTTAGAATGTTTATTTATTTTGAGAGCGAGCACAGTGGGGGAGGGGCAGAGAGAGAGGAGAGAGAAAATTCCAAGCAGGGGCCATGTCAGCGCAGAGCCGAAGGGGGCTGGATCTCACCAACTGTGAAATCATGACCTCATGAAATAATGACCTCAGCTATGGGATGCCTGGGTGGTTCAGTCAGTTAAGCGTTGGAGTGTGGCTCTGGTCATGATCTCTTATGAGTTCGAGCCCTGTGTTGGGCTCTGTGCTGACAGCTCAGAGCCTGGAGCCTCCTTTGGATTCTGTGTCTCCTTCTCTCTGAATCCTTCCCCACCCACACTCTGTCTCTCTTTCAAAAATAAGTAAACATTAAAAAAAAAAAAAAAGAAATCATGACCTCAGCTGAGTTGGAGGCTTAACCAACTGAGCCACCCAGGCGCCCTGAGTTACTTGGTTTTTAATTGTTGAGTTTTAGGAGTTCTTATATTCTGGACACTAGACTTAATAAGATCATGATTTAGAAATACTTTTTTTTCACCTAATATGTCAGTTTTTTCACTTTCTTTGTAGTGCACTTTGAGGCTCAAAAGGCTTAAATTTTGATATGGTTAAATTTGTGCACATTTTTCTTAGGCTGCTTATGCTTTAGATATCATACCGAAGAAACCATTGCCTAATCCAAGGTCACAAAGATTTACACCTGTATTTTCTTTTTTTTTTTTAATATTTTTTTCAACATTTTTTATTTATTTTTGGGACAGAGAGAGACAGAGCATGAACAGGGGAGGGGCAGAGAGAGAGAGGGAGACACAGAATCGGAAACAGGCTCCAGGCTCCGAGCCATCAGCCCAGAGCCTGACGCGGGGCTCGAACTCATGGACCGCAAGATCGTGACCTGGCTGAAGTCGGACGCTTAACCGACTGCGCCACCCAGGCGCCCCTACACCTGTATTTTCTACCAAGAGCTTCATAGTTTTGTTCATAGGTTTAGCTCTTACATTAGGTGTTTGGTGCATCTTGAGTTAGCTTTGGTATATGATGACCCTGGGAGTCCAAATTCATTCTTCTGCTTGTGGAAGTCCACTTACCCCAGCAGCCTCTGTTGAAAAGCCTATTCTTTCCTCATTGAATTATCTGGGCACTCTTCTTGAAAGTAAATTGACCGTAAATGTAAGGGTGTATTTTTGGACTCTCAGTTCTCTCCCTAGTTTTATGTCTATCCCGGTGCCAGTACCACTCAGTCCTGTTTACTGTAGCTTTGCGGTGAGTTTTGAGATTGGGAAATATGAACCCTCTAACTTTGTTCCCCAACACCTCCTTTAGGCACTGATGTTTCTCAAGATTTCTTCCTCATATCCTTGAATAATCTCACTTGTCAAATCTGTGACTACCAATAATCTTGACTAACAGGAGTTGCACATCTACTTTGTGCAAGGTTTTCTCCTTGCCACTTTAGATGGCTTATTGTATCCACATCCTAACAACCTGAATAAGTATGTTTTATCTTTTAATATGTTACTGTATTTTGTTTGCTAACATTTCACTCTGATGGTTACGTCCATTTTTATTAAAAAGGAATGGTTTGTAGTTGTGTATGTTTTGTCAGGTTTGGGGAATTAATCATACATTTCCTCATAACAGATGTGAAAGTTTGCCTAATATTTTGGGGGGATAGTTAACAGTTTGGAAAAAATTTTCCAGTGACGTTGTCCAGATTTAGTGCCTTTGTTTTGCTTGGTTTGTGGAATAGCTCTCTAATTGTATTCTTTGTTGCTTCTCTGGGAACTGATCTCTTTACCTTTTCAATTTATTAGACTTAACAATATTAGTTTTTTAAAAGAAAACTATCCATTTCATTCAGATTTTTAAAAGTATTTTAATAGGCACACAAAATAAACCTTTTTGATACTTAATTTTTTTCCCACTTTTGAAGATTATTTTGCCTCAAATAGTGTTTGTTTTCTTCATTTATCTCTTAATCCTGTTAATTAGCGACTTTTTTCCATTTTCAGAGAACTGGGTTTTGGATTGGTTAGTTTTACTATTTTTCTATTTTCCAACTTTTAAATTTCTGCTTTAATCATTAATTTCTTCCTCCTATTTATTTAATTCAGTTTTTCTTTGCCCCACGATTTCGAGTTATATGTTTGTCTTAAGAATTGAATGCTATATGGGGCACCTGCATGACTCAGTCAGTTGAGTGTGCAACTCATGTTGATTTTGGCTCAGCTCATGATCTCACTGTTTGGTTGATGGAGTCGAGCCCTGTGTCAGGCTCTGCACTGACAGCGTGGAGCCTGCTTGGGATTCTCTCTCTCCCTCTTCCTGCCTCTCCCCTCTCTCAAAATAAATAAACTTAAAAAAAAAAAAAGCAAAGAATTGAATGCTGTACAATTTCTTCTGATGAAAACATTTGGACCAAGTATTCTGATATATCATGTTTTGCTATCATTATTATTTTTGAATTCTCCAGTTTTACATGGTATTCTTTTGTTCCAGGACTTGTTTAATCATGTGTTCTTAATTTCCCCCTTTTTCCCCCCTGTATCTTCACTTTTCTGTGTCCCAACTCTGCTGTCCTGTTCAGTATGCGTTTTATTCCTAGCTCCTTCTTCTCTGTACAGGTGTTTGTTCTGGCAAGGAGAGTTTGTTGATTATTTTCAGATATCATACATCCCATGCCATCCCATCCTCATCAGACCTTCCCTTGGGCTCCTTATGCTTACTCAGTGATTGGTTTCTATCGATTGATCTTCCCCATTTTGGTTGCTAAAGTCTCAGATTAGTTGACTGAGCTTTCTAGTATGTATTTGAGATATCTGGATTCTCTGATTTTTAGCACCCAGTTTCTTCCTCCTATTTCCTAGATAATAACACCATCTGATGATTTTAGTTATCAGTGTTTCCCAACCCATAGGTTTTGGGTACATTTGGGTTGCAAGTAAGTGCTTTTGTTTTGGCTTAGGCACCTGTGGGTTTTTGGCTTTGCAATTTTAATTGCTATGCCTGTTTGTAAGGAAGATTCAGGAAGACTCAAAAACTACCGTGGCACTGCCGTCTTCCCAGAATCCAACATATATTTATTGAACATCTAGTTGTGGCAGGCACTCTTCTAGGTATGGTGTTTGGAATGCATCAGTGAACAAACAGCTCTGTGTTTGAACCACTTAGATTCCAGTTTTTGCATCTTGAATATTTTTTAAAGTCTTCTTTATTCTGCCTACATTATCCTACTTCAGGCAGTCATCATCTCTAATCGGAACAGTTACAAGATCTTCTTTATAAGTTTTTCTACTTCCCATCGTTCTCCCTCTGCATTCCACACTCCCAAATTGCTGCCAGAGTGGTCTCTCTCAAATCCAAATTACTCTCCTGCCTACAATCACGTAATAGCTATTCATTGTCTCTACACCCCCAGCAAAACATACAAAATTTACCAGCCTTCTATGTTAGTCCCTACCTTTGTAATTTTCCACTATACTCTTTCTGGAATGCTCTGTCCCCATACTCTGCTGGCAAACTCCTATTTCCTAGGCAAATTTAGTCCTTCCTTATCTTCCTGTTCACAATATTTACCATAGTTAGCATATTGTTTGTTTATATGTCCGTTTCTGTCTTAGGCTTTAAGTTTTTTTCTTTTATTTTTTTCTATTATTTTAATTTTATATATATATATATATATAATTTACATCCAAATAAGTTAGCATATAGTGCAACTATTTCAGGAGTAGATTCCTTAGTGCCCCTTACCCATTTAGCCCATCCCCCCTCCCACAACCCCTCCAGTAACCCTCAGTTTGTTCTCCATATTTATGAGTCTCTTCTGTTTTGTCCCCTTCCCTGTTTTTATATTATTTTTGTTACCCTTCCCTTATGTTCATCTGTTTTCTCTCTTAAAGTCCTCATATGAGTGAAGTCATATGATATTTGTCTTTCTCTGACTAATTCCACTTAGCATAATACCCTCCAATTCCATCTGCATAGTTGCAAATGGCAAGATTTCATTCTTTTCGATTGTCGAGTAATGCTCCATTGTATATATATACCACATCTTCTTTATCCATTCATCCATCTATGGACATTTGGCTCTTTCCATACTTTGGCTATTGTTGATAATCCTGCTATAAACATTGGGGTGCATGAGTCCCTTCGAAACAGCACACCTGTATCCCGTGGATAAATGCCTAGTAGTGCGATTTCTGGGTTGTAAGGTAGTTCTATTTTTAGTTTTCTGAGGAAACTCTGTACTGGTTTCCAGAGTGGCTGCACCAGCTTGCATCCCCACCAACAATGCAAAAGAGATCCTCTTTCTCCGCATCCTCGCCAACATCTGTTGTTGCCTAAGTTGTTCACGTTAGCCATTCTGACGGGTGTAAGGTGGTATCTCATTGTAGTTTTGACTTGTATTTCCCTGATGATGAGTGATGTTGAGCATTTTTTCGTGTCGGTTGGCCATCTGGATGTCTTCTTTGGGGAAGTGTTTATTCATGTCTTTTGCCCATTTCTTCACTGGATTGTTTGTTTTTTGGGTGTTGAGTTTGAGAAGTTCTTTATAGATTTTGGACACTATCCCTTTATCTGATATATCATTTGCAAATATCTTCTCCCATTGTTTTGGTTGCCTTTTAGTTTTGCAGATGGTTTTCTTCACTGTGCAGAAGCTTTTTATTTTGATGAGGTCTCAGTAGTTTATTTTTGTTTTTGTTTCCCTTGCCTCTGGAGACGTGTTGAGTAAGAAGTTGCTGCAGCTAAGATCAAAGAGGTTTTTGCCTGCTTTCTCCTCGAGGATTTTGATGGCTTCCTGTCTTACATTAAGATCTTTCATCCATTTTGAGTTTATTTTTGTGTATGGTGTAAGAAAGTGGTCCAGGTTCATTCTTTTGCATGTTGCTGTCCAGTTTTTCCAGCACCACTTGCTGAAGAGACTGTCTTTATTCTATTGGATATTCTTTCCTGCTTTGTCAAAGATTAGTTGGCCATACGTTTGTGGGTCTGTTTCTGGGTTCTCTATTCTGTTCCATTGATCTAAGTGTCTGTTCTTGTGCCAGTACCATACTGTCTTGATGATTACAGCTTCATAGTACAGCTTGAAGTCTGGGATTGTGATGCCTCCTGCTTTGGTTTTCTTTTTCAAGATTGCTTTGGCTATTTAGGATCTTTTCTGGTTCCATACAAATTTTAGGATTATTTTCTCTAGCTCTGTGAAGAATGCTGGTGTTACTTTGATAGGGATTGCATTGACTATGTAGATTGCCTTGGGTAGTACCGACATTTTAACAATATTTGTTCTTCCTATCCAGGAGCATGGAATCTTTTTCCATTTTTTTGTGTCTTCTTCAATTTATTTCATAAGCTTTCTACAGTTTTCAGTGTATAGATTTTTCACCTCTTTGGTTAGATTTATTCCTAGGTATTTTATGGTTTTTTGTGCAACTGTAAATGGGATCAATTCCTTGATTTCTCTTTCTGTTGCTTCATTGTTCGTGTATAAGAATGCAACCGATTTCTGTGTGTTGATTTTATATCCTGCAACTTTGCTGAATTCATGAATCAATTCTAGCAGTTTTTTGGTGGAATCTTTTGGGTTTTCCATATAGAATATCATGTCAACTGCGAAGAGTGAAAGTTTGACCTCCCCCTGGCCGATTCGGATGCCTTTTATTTCTTTGTGTTGTCTTATTGCAGAGGCTAAAACTTCCAATACTATGTTGAATAACAGTGGTGAGAGTGGATATCCCTGTCTTGTTCCTGACCTTGGGGGAAAGCTGTCAGTTTTTCCCCATTAAGGGTGATATTAGCACTGGGTCATTCATATATGGCATTTGTGATCTTGAGGTATGCTCCTTCTATCCCTACTTTCTTGAGGGTTTTTATCAAGAAAGGATGCTGTATTTTGTCAAATGCTTTCTCTGCATCTATTGAGAGGATCATATGGTTCTTGTCCTTTCTTTTATTGATGTGATGAACCACGTTAATTGTTTTTGCGGATATTGAACCAGCCCTGCATCCCAGGTATAAATCCCGCTTGGTTGTGGTGAATAAATTTTTTAAATGTATTTTTGGATCTGGTTGTCTAATATCTTGTTGAGGATTTTTGCATCCATGTTTATCAGGGAAATTGGTCTATAGTTCTGCTTTTTAGTGGGGTCTCTGTCTGGTTTTGTAATCAAGGTAATAATGGCTTCATAGAAAGGCTTTGGAAGATTTCCTTCCATTTCTATTTTTTGGAACAGCTTCAAGAGAATAGGTGTTAACTCTTCCTTAAATGTTTGGTAGAATTCCCCTGGAAAGCCATCGGGCTCTGGACTCTTGTTTTTTGGGAAACTTTTTATTACTAATTCGATTTCTTTACTGGTTATGGGCCTGTTCAAATTTTCTATTTCTTCCTGTTCAGTTTTGATATTTTGTGTTTCTAGGAATTTGTCCACTTCTTCCAGATTGCCCATTTTATTGGCATACAATTGCTCATAATATTCTCTTATTATTGTTTTTATTTCTGCTGTGTTGGTTGTGATCTCTCCTCTTTCATTCTTGATTTTATGTATTTGGGTCCTTTCCTTTTTCTTTTTGATCAAATTGGCTAGTGGTTTATCAATTTTGTTGATTCTTTCAAAGAACCATCTTTTGGTTTCATTGATCTCTTCTACAGTTTTTTGGTTTTGATAGCATTAATTTCTGCTCTAATCTTTATTATTTCCTGTCTTCTGCTTGTTTTGGGTTTTATTTGCTGTTCTTTTTCCAGCTCTTTAAGGCGTAAGGTTAGGTTGTGTATCTGAGATATTTCTTCCTTCTTTAGGAAGGCCTGGATTGCTATATACTTTCCTTTTATGACCTCCTTTGTTGTATCCCAGAGGTTTTGGGTTGTGGTGTGATCATTTTCATTGGCTTCCATATACTTTTTAATTTCCTCTTTAACTTCTTGGTTAGCCCATTCATTCTTTAGTAGGATGTTCTTCAGTATGTAAGTATTTGTTACCTTTCCAAATTTTTTCTTGTGGTTGTTTTTGAGTTTCATAGCGTTGTGGTCTGAAAATATGCATGGTATTATCTCGATCTTTTTGTACTTACTTAGGGCTGATTTGTGTCCCAGTATAGGGTCTATTTTGGAGAACATTCCATGTGCACTGGAGAAGAATGTATATTCTGCTGCTTTAGGAGGAAGTGTTCTGTATATATCTCTGTTGAGTCCATCTGGCCCAGTGTGTCATTCAAAGCCATTGTTTCCTTGTTGATTTTTTGATGAGATGATTTTTCCATTGCTGTGAGTGGGGTGTTGAAGTCCCCTATGATTATGGTATTACTATTGATGAGTTTCTTTATGTTTGTGATTAATTGATTTATATATTTGTGTGCTTTCACATTTGGTGCATAAATGGTTACAATTGTTATGTCTTCTTGGTGGATAGACCCCTTGATTATGATATAATGCCCTTCTGCATCTCTTGATACAGTCTTTATTTTAACATCTAGATTGTCTGATATAAGTATGGCTACTCCAGCTTTCTTTTGCTGACCATTAGCATGATAGATTGTTCTCCATCCCCTTACTTTCAATCTGAAGGTGTCTTTAGGTCTAAAGTGGGTCTCTTGTAAACAGCATATAGATGGATCTTGTTTTCTTATCCATTCTGTTACCCTATGTCTTTTAATTGGAGCATTGAGTCCATTGATGTTTAGAGTGAGTACTGAAAGATATGAATTTATTGCCATTATGATGCCTGTGGAGTTGGAGTTTCTGGTTGTGTTCTCTGGTCCTTTCCAATCTTTGTTGCTTTTGTTATGTATGTATGTATGGATTTATTTATTTATTTATTTATTTATTTATTTATTTATTTATATTTTCATCTTTTCTCCCCTCAGAGAGTCCCCCTTAAAATTTCTTGCAGAGCTGGTTTAGTGGTCACAAACTCCTTTAATTTTTGTTTGTCTGGGAAACTTTTTATTTCTCCTTCTATTTTGACAGCCTTGCTGGATAAAGGATTCTTGGCTGCATATTTTTCTGATTTGGCACATTAAATATATCCTGCCACTCCTTTCTGGCCTGCCAAGTTTCTGTGAATAGGTCTGCTGCAAACCTGATCTGTCTTCCTTTGTAGGTTAAGGACTTTTTTTCCCTTGCTGCTTTCATGATTCTCTCCTTGCGTGAGTATTTTGTGAGTTTGACTATGATATGCCTTGTTCATGGTCGGTTTTTGTTGAATCTAGTGGGAGTCCTTCTATGCTTCCTGAATTTTTAAAAAAAATTTTTTTTCAACGTTTATTTGTATGCTTCCTGAATTTTGATGTCCGTGTCTTTCCCCAGGTTAGGAAAATTTTCTGCTATGGTTTGCTCACATAACCCTTCTTCCCTATTTCTCTCTCTTCCTCTTCTGGGACCCCCTGTGATTCTGATGTTGTTCCTTTTTAATGAGTCACTGATTTCTCTAATTCTTAAATTATGCTCTTTTGCCTTAATCTCCCTCTTTTTTTCTGCTTCATTATTCTCCATAAGTTTGTCCTCTATATCACTGATTTTCTGTTCTGCCTCATCTATCCTTGTTGCTGTGGCATCCATCCATGATTGCAGCTCAGTTATAGCATTTTTAATTTCATCCTGACTAGTTTTTACTTCTTTTATCTCCGCAGAAAGGGATTCTAGTCTATTTTTGACTCCAGCTAGTATTCTTATTGTCATGATTCTAAATTCTGGTTCAGACATCTTGCTTGTATCTGTGTTGGTTAAATCCCTGGCTGTCATTTCTTCGTGCTCTTTCCTTTGGGGTGAATTCCTTTGTTTCATCATTTTGAAGGGAGAAAAGGAATTAATGGGGTAGAAAAATTAAAATTATAAAGCTTAAAATTAAAAACATTTGAAAATTAAAAAATTAAAAACACACACACAAAAAAATTGAATAAATGATGCTGGATCCTAGGTGTGTTTTGGTCTGGGTGTTGAAAGTGGTTTTATTGTTTAGAGGAAAAAGGGGGAAAAAAAAAGAAAAGGAAATCATTTGAGAATTTGAAAAAAATGAATACACTGATGTAGACTAAAATGAAATGATGGAAGTAAAATAGAATTTGAAGAAAATTACACAAAAGTAAAGAATATAGTAAAAAAATTAAAGAAAAATATTTTTAATAAAAATTAAAAGTAAAAATAATTTTTTTCTCTTTCTGTATTTAAGAAAAAGAAAAGAAACAAAAAAGAAAAACAAAAAAGAAACAAAAAAGAGACAAAATAGGGAAAATCATTTGAAATATTGAAAAAGTGAATACACTGTTGTAGAGTAAAATAAAATGATGGAAGTAAAATAGAATTTGAAAAAATATACATAAAAGTAAAAATACAGTAAAAAAATTGAAGGAAATTTTTTTAATAAAAATTGAAATAAAACTGAAATTTTTCCTTTTCTGTATTCAAGAAAAAGAAGCGATAAAGAGATAAAAAAAGAAAATTGAATAGATGGACCCGCTAACTGATTGAAATATGGCTGAAATTACTTCATTTTTCCCTATAAGTCCGAGTAGGAAATGCTTTATAGTCCATAAACTAAGCAGGCGGTGAGACTTGTGTTCTTCAAGAGCAAGGTTGGCCCAGTTGGGCAGGGCTCAGTGTAATGGCTCCGTTCTCCACTAGATGGCGCTGCTAGCCTACTGGGTTGGATTGTTGCAGAGCCTGTAGGTGCGAATGCGCATGCGCGGGAGAGGTTTCCATGGAGTCACCCAGATACCCAATCTCTAGTATGGGAACTCTTAATGATCAGCAATCGCGCACCTGTCCTCTGTCTTCAGCTTTTGTTCACTCCCCGCTTCTTCACTGTCCATGACCAAGCCCCAGGCAGTACCTCTCTCTCGAGCTTTGTCTCAGATGTGGCTATTTTCCCCGGCCCCTTACTTCTGAAGGACTGCGGCTTTGGCCCGTTCCTCCCCTCTGCGGGAGGGTCTCACCGAGCAATGGCCGAATGAGCAATGGCTGGATGTCGGCTGCACTCAGGACCGCTTGCCGGACCCTGCTTCTACCAGTGCCCCGAGACTGTGGCCAGTTGCCAGCCTGCCCCAGAAAAAGTTTGCGAGATAGTATAGCAGCAGCTTTTCAGAGATTATGGAAAATCACAACACACATCTGGCACTGGGCTTCACCCTTAATGACCTTGTTCCAGCACCAGCGAATGTGGCCGTTTTCTGGGGTCTGCTGGGACCATGTGGCTTCAACAGTCTCTACCGAATGTCCTTACGGCAGTGGAACCGCTTTTCCCCGTGTGGCCTGAGAACCTCCTGGACCCCACTCTGTTCCTGGGGATTCGCCCTTCCCACCGGAGCACCGCCAGGTATCCAGCTGCTGAGTTGCAGCCTTTGCTCTCCCTTTGTTTACAGTCTTAATGGAATTTCAACCCTGTCCTTTCTCCTTTCTCCCTTTTTAGTTTAGTCCCTGCGGCTGTTTCCAATTTTCCACTTTCTCTGCCGCTGCTTTTGGGGAGGGGTGCTTTTCCCATATTCTCCCCCGCCCAGTCCTCTCTCTGCTCACAAAAGCACCTCCCTTACCGCTCCCCAAGTTCAGCTTTCCGCTCCGCGTACCTGCTGAATTCTGTGGTTCAGGTTGTGCAGATTGTTGTGTTAAGCCTCCAGTCAGTTTTCTAGGTGTGTAGGATGGTTTAGTGTTGGTCTGGCTGTATTTCATGGACGCGAGACACACAGAAAACTTCCATCCTGTTCCGCCATCTTGGCTCCCCCTGGCTTTGTTTTTTAAGGCTAAAATAAATAGTTCCTCCTTTCCTAGATTTGTCCCTAAGCCCAACACCAAATGGGCACTTACCGTATGTTGGGTGGAGGAGAGGAGGGAGCAGTCTCTTCCAGTGGTGGGGCCACAAACGAGAATCAAAGAGAATGATACATGGAGACTGGACAAAAAGGGAAGCACAAAAGGACTTTAAAAAGTGGCATTGCATAATTTGTGTTTGGAGGAGACCATACTGTCACTGAGGTAGGGGCTGATTTAGAGAGAGAAGAACCAGGGTCGAGGGTGGAACTGGGGGGCCTCTGCTAGTTTGTGTACTACTTTATTGTGGTGGCAGGACAGAAGGTTTGCTGAAGACAGATCAAAGTTCAGTGAAGCAATCCTACTGAAAACCATACAAAAAAATTAGAGCCAAATGTTATGAAAATGTTATGTCAGTTTGAATTGACGATAGAAGTACACATTTTAAAACTTTTGCAGTCGAACACCAATTTATATACACACACAAAAATATCTTGCAGAAAGAATTCATTATTTTATTTGGTTTAAATAAATATAGGGGTAAGTCACCAAATGACATATTCTGTTTTCTGTGTTATTAAAGTTTGTGACATTGTAATAAGAAATATCTATTTCATCTTTGTCTCCTCCCTGTTTCTAAACACAGGACTCCTTGGGGATGGCTGGGTGGGTCAGTTGTTTAAGCTTCTGACTCTTGATTTCGGCTCAGGTCATGGTCTTGCTGTTCGTGAGATCAAGCCCCATGTCGGGCTCTGTGCTCTCAGCATGGAGCCTGTTTGGGATTCTCTCTCTCCATCTCTCTCCGCCCCTCCTCCACCTGTGCTTACAGTCTCTCTCTCTCTCTCTCTCTCTCTCTCTCTCAGAAATAGATAAATAAACATTTTAAAAAAAGGAACTAAAACTCTTGGAATTTCCTGAGTGATGAGAGGACAAAGGTGTCTTTTTTACTTTAATGAGGTGACTTTTGTTTACTTATTTTATTTATTTATTTTTTAATTTTTTAACGTTTATTCATTTTTGAGAGACAGAGAGAGAAAGCATGAGTGGGGAAGGGGCAGAGGGAGGGAGACACAGAATCCGAAGCAGGCTTCAGGCTCGGAGCTGTCAGCACAGGGCCCGACGTGGGGCTTGAACTCACGAATTGTGAGATCATGCCCTGAGCCGAAGTCAGATGCTCAACCGACTGAGACACCCAGGCGCCCCTATGAGGTGACTTTTAAATCACACCTAAGGATGGAGGCTGGTGTCAGTGGAGCCAACCATTGATTGGAGGGTTGGAACTTTCAGTCCCATATCTGAGCTCCGAACTCCAGGGAGGGTAAAAGGACAGGAAGCTGAAAAGAATTGCCAAATGGCCAATGGTTTAATCAATCATACCTATGTAATGAAACCTCCATAAAAGCTCAAAAGGACAGGGTTGGTGAACATGAGGACATAAAGGGTGAGTGATGCCATGGGCGAGGACTTGGGGGCTCCATCCTTCACCTTCACCCACCTTGCTCTATTCCATTTGACTGTTCCTGAGTTATACCTTTTATAATAAACTGGTAGTTTAGTAAGGAAAATATTTCTCTGAGTTTGCATGTTGTTCTAGGAAATCAATAAAACCCAAATAGGAGATTGTAGGAAACTTTGGATCTATAGCCAGTTGGTCATGAACACAGGTGACAATCTAGACTTGCAATTATCCTCTAAAGTGGGGGACAGTCTTGTAGGACTGAGCCCTTAACCTGTGGAATTTGATGCTGTCTCCTAGTAGATAGTGGCGGAGATGAGTTGAATTTTAAGACACCCAGCTGGTTTCATGAGAACTGCTTGGCGGTGTGCAAAAAAAAATAAAATACAAACAAAAACCCACATTGTAAATGGGCGCAGAATTCTTAAAGGGGAAAAGTCACTTACCTGCTTAACCCTAAGTAAGTTTCTCTTTTTGCTGTCCTCACTAATGACTCTTAAGAGCTCTAGAGGGCAGCAGAGAATGCTATTTAGAATCTAAGTCTGATAAAGAATTGGGAGGGACACAGTACGGTACCTCTTGGAAGTACAGTTCACCACCTTGGCTCCCGACTGTCACTTCTTACGTGCAACCTTGAATGCCTCCCTTCCACTCATCCATCCTCCCCTAGGTTCAAAGGAATGTCATCAAAATAACTATTTCTATCTCATTATAACCGTTTGTGTAGCATGAAACGTATTCACACACATCTTGTTTCAAAATTTCACCCATGTATTTCCTACCAATTCTGTAGGAAGCTGTTTAAATTTATTAAAACAGGCAATTGTGACAGAAGCTATAATTTTGTACAGAAGAATTATAGACAAACTAAGCTGTATTTGTCTCATGTTAAAACCTATTAAATACAAATAAGCAAGTACTATTTATTTACCAGGAGAAAATTAGAAAACCTCTTCTATTGTATTAAAACTGTATTTAAATGATACCTCCTTGCTACTTCTACTATATTGGAGAGAGGAAATAGTGTAGGGTAGATTTTAAAAACCAAACGAAAGCAAAAAACACTGGACAGAAAGTTAAGAATCTGAATCCAGTTCTCATGAGTTTAGCCCTGTGGTTTTAACACATCATTTAACTTCTTAGGATTTAGTTTCCTAATCTTTAAAAAAGGAGTTGAAAAAGATACCTAAAGTTAATGCTTACTCTAAAATAACATCATTTCTTCAGTAAAAATTCCAGTGGAGTGATGCTATGACTTTGGTGTGGCCCTTTTGGAAATACTTAGATAATCTGTACTAAATGTACTCTCTTAACAGTTAATGAACATTGAGTAGATCAACTGAGCCATTTTAAAGTAACTTCTAAGAAATGAACAAATCCAAGGCAAAGAGTTGATGAGGACTTTTGGCTGCAAGCTAAAATCAGAATGCCTAGATCCTGATTAGTGTATGAAAATATTAATGTATGTGTTTCTATTAAAAATTGACCTTATATTATTTACCTAATTATGATACCTGTTTAAATTCTTTAATAAGGTTTTTTTTTAAATTTTGATTCTCTAAAATAAGGGGAGAAAATGTACCTCTATTTTAAGCAGTAATCCTTTTGAATAGAAAATTACCTCTTAAAATTAAAGACAGCAAGTGTCAATATTACCTGTAAGGTTTTTAAAATTAGTACTAGGGGCACCTGGGTGGCTCAGTTTGTTAAGCGTCTGGCTCTTGATTTCAGCTCATGTCATGATCCCAGGGTCGTGGGGTCGAGCCCCACATAAGTCTCTGCACTGAGCATGGAGCCTGCTTGGGATTCTCTGTCTCCCTCTGTCCCTCTCCCCTGCTTACACTCTCTCAATATATATAAAATAAGATAAGATAAGGTAAGATAAGATAAAATAAAATAAAAATGTTTAAAATTGTTACTAGTGAAATTTATTGCCCATTTTGTATTAACTTATGAAACATTTCCCTTAAAAAAAAAGAAAAGAGCTTCATTACTGAAACTTGGAAACAATCTTTGTCCATCAATGGATGAATGGATAAAGAAAATTGATACATACATACAAATGGAATGTTATTCAGCCCTTAAAAAAGAGTAATCCTAGGGCACCTGGGTGGCTCAGTCCTTAAAACATCCAACTTTGAGTCAGGTCATGATCTCACAGTTCATGAGTTCACGCCCTGCATCAGGCCCTGAGCTAACAGTGCAGAGCATGCTTGGGATTCTTTCTTTCTATGCCTCTTCCCCACTTGTGCTCTCTCTTTCAAAATAAATAAATAAACTTAAAAATACAGAGAGAAATCTACTATTTGTGACAACATGGATAGATTTTGAGGACATTAAGGGCATTATGGTAAGTGAAATAAGCCAGACACAGAAAGGCAAATAATGCATGATCCAACTTATGTATAGAATCTACTAAAGTTGAAGTCATAGAAACAGGGAGTAGAATGGTGATTACAAGAGATAGGGTTTGGAGGAAATGGAGGGAGTTTGGTCAAAGGTACAAACTTAAGAGGAATGAGTTCTGGAGACCTAATATACAGCATGACTACTGTTAAGAATAATAATGTGTTGTATACTTAAAATTTGCCAAGATCTTAAGGGCTGTCACACACATATGCACACACATACACACAAAAGGTAAATATTAGAAGTGATAGATATGTTAATTAGCTTGTGGCAATCTTTTCATAATGTATACATATATACATACATCAAAACATCATCCTGTACGCCTCAAATACATGCAATTTTAATTTAACATTTGTACCTCAGTAAAGCTAGAGAAAATGGTTTTGTCAACTTAAATAAATTAAAAAAGTTTATAAATACTTTCCCTTTTGTGGTTTTATGCACCACATGAATAAATTTCAACATAATTTATATATATTCACGAATATAAAACAATCATAAAGTTCTAGGCAACCACAACACGAAAATCTGGCAGTTTAGTTTAAATGTATTAGGACAAATAACAGAATCAAAGGGATTTGGCTCATCTCTGTGTAAAAATCATTACAGTGTAAGGCACAGGCTGAGCCAGCTTCTGGGCAATTGGCACTCTCAGTGGGAAGGGTCACAGTGTTTCCCAGGGAGTAAGGAGTTTGCATCCTGGAATCTGGGACAAGGTGATGTCAGGGCTGAAGAAAATATCAGTCTCAGGAAGTAGGTAGAAACCAAATTTAGGATCTGGCAGGAAAGCCTCGTATCTTAGAGATAGGGGCCGGGAACCTAGAGATTGCGAGGCAGGAAAGATCTGGGAGTTAAACGTGTCTCGGGGTCCAAAGCATTTTAAAAGCAGGGTGCCAATGTGTATGTGCAATGATGGTTTTGAAACATGTGTGTTTAATGATTGTACATTCTCAATTTTAAATATAGAGCAGGATATAAAATAATAAGGTGGTTATAATTCCTTGATGCATTAGTAGAACTATTTCTGCATCCAAAGCACCATATCTTTTAAGCTTGTTTAGAAAATTGCAAGGGTGGTCTTTGTCCACATGGCCAAAAAGAAATATAACATCAGATGTAAATTTGAGTCACATTAAAATAGGGAAATTTTAAATGAAAAAATGTCTGGTAGCCACACTTCAAAAAGAAGAAAGAAACAGGGTGCAACAATTTTAATAATATGTTTTATGTAACCAAATATATACAAAATATTATCATCTCAATATGTAATCCATATACAATATTATTAATGAAGCATTTTATATTCTTTGTATCTTCCTGAAATTTTGAAATCCAGTGTGTATTTTATACTCTCAGTACATCTCAATTCAGACTAGTGTTAAAATTTTATATGTTAAATATTTTAAGAGTCTATTTGAGCAGCACCTGGGTGGCTCAGGCTGTTGGGCATCTGACTCTTGATTTCAGTTCAGGTCATGATCTCGCAGTTGGTGAGTTCAAGATGGTGCAGAGCCTGCTTGGGATTCTCTCCCTCTCCTCTCTCTACTCCTCCCTGTCTCTCAAAATAAATAAACAACCTTAAAAAAAATTTTTTTAAAGAGTTTATTTGAGCAAAAATCCATTCCAAGTGGGCAGTACTATACTGGGAGTGGTTAGGAGCACTCCACTGACTGGGATATCAGGGAGAGACTTTTCTAGAAAAAAGGTGGAAACAAAGTAAGGAAAATTTTGAATGGCTAATAGTTTAAAGTATAGATGGCTGTTTGTGATTGGTTGTCTTTGGGTTTCAATTTCATAACCCTGAGGCATTTTCAGGCTTAGATTTTGAGTTGCTTATGTAGACTTACATGGCCTTAGAGCCACATCAGTCTAATGACCTCCTCATTTGGAGGTCCTACGTGCCTTGGTGGCTCAGTCGGTTGAGCATCTGACTCTGGTCAGGTCATGATCTTACAGTTTGTGAGTTTGAGTCCTGCTTTGGGCTCTGTGCTGACCGCTCAGAGCCTGGACCCTGCTCCCGATGTTTGTCTCCTTCTCTTTCTGCTACCCCCTCCCCCCCACCAAATAAACATTAAAAAAAAATTAAAACAAACAAATAAAAAACACCAGCTACTTTTCAAATGCTCGATGGTCACTCAAAGCTGATGGCAATTATCAGACAGTTCAGGTCTAGCTACACAGGATACCGACTGCATCTTCTATAAAAAGTGAATAGTCATATGAAATATTTGATTGTTTTGTTTCTTCCTTGCCGGCACGTTGAATCGTACCTTGTTATTTATAAAAACAAAACAGGGGGCTCCTGGATGGCTCAGTCATTTAAGCATCTGACCCTTGATTTTGGCTAAGAATACGATTTCACGGTTGGTGAGTCTGAGCCCCACGTAGGGGGGAACCTAAAAGTGGGGAACCTACTTGGGATTCTCTCTCTCCTTCTCTCTCTGCCCTGTCCCTGCTCTCCCTCTCTCAAACTAAATAAATAATATAAAAAATGTAAAAATATAAGAACAAAACAAGAAAAGTAGCTGAGCAGTTGAAAGTGAAAGTAGTCATGTGATAAAGAAAAAAGTATATGTATGCTTATACTTCCTATTTTAATTTATAATATGCAGTTTTGAATAGAGCTTTTTCTTTTAAACTTAAACACTCTGTGTACTACAACATAATAGAAATGGTGATAAGAAGAGTAATGAAGGAAAATGAGTTCTATCTGAGAGATTCTTAGAAAAATATTTAAGGAAAGAGAAATTGGACCTTTTCATAAGTTGCTAACATTAGCAACTTAATGTTAAAATATTATAAAGATTATAAGGAACCTTGCATTTCCACTTGACAATTCTTTTGCAAGTTTTGCAAAAGAAGCAATTATAAAGTACTAAGCAGCACCTATTATCTTTTGACAAAGACTATAAAAATCTAGTTTATCATTCAGTTACCACCCACATTCCATTTCTCCTCTTCATTTGTATTCTTGTTAAATGCTGCTCTTTCCCTGTCAACGGAGCCTATTTTTAACACCTGACAGGAGTATTATCAAAGTACTAACTGAAAATGAATAATGCAAAAGATAACTACTAGCAGTTTTGCACACCTGTGGACACATGAGCAATTTTTACTTCACTTGTGCTCAATAAAATCCCCTGAAAGGTAGGAGTTCTTCAGATTTCAGTGGGAGAAAATGTGCCTATGATACGGAGCTCATGCTCTCCTCTTTCGTGCTAAAAAAGTGTTCCTGATTTATAAATTTTGGGGGATTTAAAGCTGTTTATATATCGCTCATTGCATTTGTTAACATGTAAATCCCTTTTAAAATTTCTTTTAAAAATAGCGTTAAAACTGTAATAAAAGTTACAAAATTCTTTCAGCATACGTTTCTTTAAATGTTGTACTGTACTGTAACAGTTATTTGAACTTGGCATGAAAAAGTTGAACAAAGAGGTGATCAGAATCCCTGCAGCCCCTCAAACTCACACACAAAAAAATCTACACTACCAATGGCATTTGGGGAGCGATACTACAGTCACTGGGTACCCCATGTGCCCAACACCGTTTTAAACATTTTGCATGTGTTTAATCCTTACAGCAACCCATTGGTAAATACTCTTATTATTACCTCCATTTATTTTATTTTATTTTATTTTATTTTATTTTATTTTATTTTATTTTATTTTATTTTTATTTCATTTTATTTTTATTTTTAACTTTATTTTAATTTAATTTAATTTAATTTAATTTTATTTTATTTTATTTTATTTTATACTTTCAAACTGTATCCAGCTTTATTAAAGATACTTTTCATAAACAATCATGGTATTTCAGGCAGGGCATAGGGAGACAACCGCTAACAGTATACAACAACTTTTGGGTTGCCTGTGTGGGTCAGTCGGTTAAGCATCTGATTCTTGATTTCAGCTCAGGTTATGATCTGACAGTTTCTTGAGTTCGAGCCCCACGTGGGCTCTATGCTGACAGCGTGGAGCCTGCTTGAGATTCTTTCTCTGCAACTCTCTTACTTACATTCTCTCTGTCTGTCTCAAAATAAATAAGCTTAAACACACACACACACACACACACACACACACACACACACACAACAGTACACAACAACTTTCAAATTCCCTTCTTCAATGGACTACCAAAATCAGAAAGCCTCTATGAAACCCACTGAAGTCTTCATTTGGTGTTCTGAACATCAAAGTGAAGGTTGACATTTCACATGTAACATGCTGTTTCACCACTTTTCACAAGTGGGTCCTGACTTTCAGGAAGTGAAATGAAAATGGCAGAATTACCAAGATCCACAAGCTAAAAAAGAAATGGTTTTAAGAGATGCCATCTCCGTGGTGACACTGCAAAGTCCAGATTGCCTGGTGTGCTGGGGACCACTTCCTGGGCTCAGGTTCCAACAGGTCTTTGGGTTTAAGGGAGTCAAGTCTATGGTGAAGGCAGAAAGGAAAAAGAAGTCATAAAAAATTGAGGAGGAAAGCTGGTAAACGCAAGTAAAAAGGACCAGCCAGATGTCTGATGCTGGACACTTGCCTTGCATGCTTTTGGCTTCTGCAATCTTTCTTGCCTCTTACATCAGCCAGCAGCCAGGAACCGGAAGCTTGACTATACTAGTCCTGCCCAACCCGGAAGCAAATATAATAACAGATCAGTAAAACCCGAGCCAGAGGCTAGGCCTTTGAAGGTAACTCTGCCGGCCAGCAGCGGTGCGAAATAAACAGTCTTTTCTGATTTCCTGAGTGTGTGCTTCTTGTCCCTTCCTGGGCACCAAGTATTTGCTGTAACAAAATGAATTTCAGTTTTTCCACACCACAAGTGTTTGTGCCAAGGTGGCTAATGTGTGTCAACATCAAGGAATCCCCCACTCCTGGGAACCAAGAGGAAGTTTCTCAAAACTATAAGGCAAAGGCGTTTCACCCCTGTATCAATCCAGCTTTGGAAATATTCTATTAGTGACATGGGCCCTTTCCCCAAACAAAATGAAGCTTTCTGTATACTACCAATATAGTTCAAAAAAAAAAAAAAGAGAGAGAGAGAGAGAAAGAAAGGAAGGAAGGAAGGAAGGAAGGAAGGAAGGAAGGAAGGAAGGAAGGAAGAAGGAAAAAGAAAATCCTGCATTTTTATAAAACTTGATGAAAAATAGTATTTCACCAGGAGTAAACAGTTGTCAAAAATGCACACACTTCACTTGGCGTCTCCAGGACCCTCACCTCCCTGTGCCTGGTCTGTTTGGGCATCTCTGTTTTCCGCAGGGTTGTTCCCATCCTCACCAGTATTTGCTTTTCCCTTTTCCTCTTTGGGTACCTTCTCTCCTTTCTTCACAGGGGTCTTTTGAGGGTTGGGCTCTGGCTTTGGAGGCACAGAGAGCCTGCAGACCTTTCCTGTGGCTCATCCTTCACCTTGGCTTTCCTTCTGCTAGCATCCCCTTCAACGATTCTCTTAGGTATGGTGGTCGTGACAGGGGGATGTAAGTGCTGGTTGGGGGGATGCAGTGGCCCTCGGTTTTAGCCCATCCGGGGTCGTTCTTGCCTCTTCTTCACACAGCTCCACCTCCATTTTACTTAAAAGGAAATGGAGCACATAAAGTTTGGGTAATTTGCCAAAAGTCAAACAGAGAGTGAGTGGGAGAGCTAATAATTATACATGGCAACTAGGTGCCAGAACCTTCGCTTCTAAGCCGAACGTTCTGATGCCTAACATATTATAGGCAAGCAAAGCAGTTGGCAAGGGGTGAGCTTCTGATGAGAGTTTTAACATTAGATTATTATCTGTCAGGTGATAAAGTTCTAGTTGGACAAGTGTGCAAGGAGTGTGGGGGAGATATGATAGGTGGTTTTAGCCCTATACCTTATGACTAATACTGAAAGGCAGGATTTGGAGGGCTGGGGCACAGGCAGGTGACAAAAGCAGGTCCAGAGAAAGAACACGTGATAAAACGCAGTGTAGGTCACAAAGCAACAATCATAAGGATAGAACGAGAGGATCATATATGTAGTAGGAGAGATGTCGTGATAGCGCTCAGGCCTTCTAGGTATGAAAGGCTTATGCTCTGCCTGAAAACCAGATTTGCCTCAAGTTTTCAGGTTGTGGGACTGTTTAATTCCAACAGTATGCTTTGATGGGCCATAAAAGTAAGGATAGAAAGTCATTTACTGTACCTTTCCATTAAGGCATTTTCTAAGAGTGCGGACTCCTTGGGTGTGGAGGGAACCCTCCGAACGTGGCCAACCTCGCTCTCATGCTCCTCACCTCTATCGACTAGCAACTTCATTTTATTTGTAGCAGTTGTTGACTAAAAGAACTTTTACTGACTTTCTTTCTCAAGTCTGGTAACAAGGTCTGCCAGAAATACAGGAGACCCTGGTTTCCCATCCTCGTTTAGGTCTGTGCTTCCATTGTACCTGGGCATAATCCACTGCCATTCTTCTGATAAAATTTTGATGGCTTGTTCTCTTGTCAAATAGATTATGAAACAATGCATGTCCAAGACTGCATCTCCATCCACTCAAATCCCCAGCAGCCAGGCTAGAGCTTTGCCAGACGGCAGGAGTTCAGGATTGTCGATGTCCTTCTTCCAGGGGCGCCTGGGTGGCTCAGTCAGTGAAACATCTGACTCTTGGTTTGGGTTCAGGTCATGATCTCTCATTCATGGGATCGAGCCCCACGTTGGACTCTACTTGGGATTCTCTCTCTCCACTCTCTCTCTGCCCCTCCCCCCACCTCCCTCTCTCAAAATGAATAAATAAACTTTAAAAATAAATGACCTCCTTCCAAATACTAGAGAATCTACTGGGGAGGAAGAATGATATTTGCGCAGTTTCTAAAGCATCTGTGTTTTCCACTTAGCAGTTTGTTCTTTGTGCTGACTGTGGAGTTATTTACTGAAACAGCCTTCTCTTCACATACACATGCACATGGATGGTTAGTACCAAGTTGCAGTTTGAACAAAGCTTCACTGAAGATATGAGGGAAGAGATCAGATGGGAATAGCTGCAAAAAAAAAAACAACAAACAAACAAACAAACAAAAAAACCAAAAAAATGTAACATTAAAGTTCATTATTATTCTCAGGTGTCTGAATTTCACTGATTATACTCAATCACAGCAATCCAGCATTAGTCAAAAGACCACTCAGAATCTCTGGCATCTTGTCTCTTTGCCAACTTCTGGTGTCACCAATTCTCTGTTGACCACCTGGAGGAATTGTCTATTTCCTTTTAATCTCAGCGGAGGGCGGGGCGGAGGGGCTGGGGGGTAGAGAGGATGACAATTTAATATTATTTTAAGGGAAAAATTTTAAATTGTTAGCAATTATCCTTGCTATCAGATAAAATATTGTTGATATATATGAACAGATCTCATCATTCATTCAAGGGTATATGCGTATTTTCTTCTAAATGGTGCCATCAAAAGAAGACTTGATTAGCAAAAGATATATATGATGGATTTATTTTCATATAGCTCCAATAAATATACTCAATTTGACTACTGCAGTAAAATGCTATTATTAGAGCATAAGTATTTTATAATCCATTTTATTCATTTAAAATAACCTAGATTTCCCCAGATATACCTTCCACTCTCCCCACTGGCACAAGTGTGTGTGTGACTGTGTGTATAAGTGAGTACATGTATCTTAGAGAATTTAGAAGATGATATTAGCCAGATTTAAAACAGTAATTATATGTACCTAAAGAAAACTGACTCACACTTAGATATAAAAATTTGGATTTTAAAATCTCGAAACTTTGACTGGATATTCCTTGACTTTTTTATTTTTCTTTAAACAGAACCAAAACTAGTAACAGCCTTATTTGTACTTGTTTCTGTAACTCCCTAATAATATACACATTTTGCTTTTTCATACGGTTGTAAGAGAAAAAAATGGAAAAAGATGCCAACACGTCTCGATCTGTGGGCTTGAAATAAGAGAAATGCCAGGCAAGTCCTGCACTCACTGCTGTCAAGGTGCTGGCTTTCAGTGTTAAAATTCATCCTTGAAGCTCAATGAAGATCTCACAAAAGGCTCACTGCTTAGCTCTTGCAATAGTGCTGATTCAAAGGTTTACTCAACTTTTGTTGCTATATTTTCCCTTTCGTTTTAAAGGAATTTTAAATTAGATAAAATTTGTATTGCATCGTAAATCTATATTTAACAAAAAGGCAAAGTCTTAACAAGTTTCTAAAACTTTCAAAAATATGAGATCCCAACAATTTTGCTAAATAATTAGCACTTCAATCAGTATTTTGTATATATAAAATATTTTATTGTCTTCAACCTTTTCTTTTTGTCAAAAGAAGAAAAATTACTCTGACCTTCATTCTAGAACTAAAGCATCTATTAAGTTATTTTGGAAATTTAATCACCCAATATTTTTCTCAAAATTTTTAAATGTCATGACCTGGGTTTGCCCATTTACTTTTCTCTTTTCCCCTGGTAATTTTTTTCAGATGTTTGCCATAAGCAGCAACTACTTTAAGTGAAAAGAAAACAAATCTTTCTCCTGGTTCTCACTCAGTAATTTGATTATTACACATTATTTATATGGGATTGTATATTTTTGTCTACATTTTAATGACTGAATTCAAATAGATTTTTCAATTACTATCTACTGTATTATTTTAATCACTCAAAAATCATCAAATTGTTAAAAATCATTTCTAAAATGTTGCTCCTTATTAAAGCACAAGTTAAGCTAAATAACAACAAAAGTATCAACACTTTAACATCATTAACATCAAATAATATTTCCATAATGGAAAAGTACCATTCTCTAGGCATAAATTATTTATGTGGCCAAACTTGACTGAAAACAAATATCGTCATGACCCTGAAATAGGAAATCTTTATTTGTTCTTCCACAGTGAGGCATGATCTATTGGGGGTCACCAACATAAGTGTCCACAAAATAACATTTCTTTACTAATGGACTACCAAAATATCCCCAACTCCCAACGTTGTAATGTATGTATATTTCTCTTCATGTTTTTATGTGTGAATTCTTCCCTTGAGAGATTATACACATGAACAGACACACACTTGTATGTATGTATGTATATATATAGAGAGAGAGAGATAGATATACACACACACTTTTGGAAGAAATACTTATATATTTACTTTTTGAGATTTTTATATATGATGTATGTGATACGATATATATATATAATATGAATACATAACATACTGCATAATATTAAATATATATTATATATAATATGTATTTATGTTTTCAATAGTAAAATTTCTGGGTCCTAATTAATGTGTAAATTTAATCTGCCTACTACTTGCATAGAATCTGTCAACATTACTATTGGCATTGCATGGAGATTCCCATATTCTGTTGGTATCATACACCCTATTTTTCCTTTTGATCTGCAACCACAATCTAACCACTCCGTTCAAGAAACGATAGTGTCTCTTCCTCAATTTGCTGCAGGGCAAAGATCAATTACCTTAGAGAAGAATTTAAGGATTCCTATAATCTAATCACTTCTTTTATTCAAAAGGATTTCTAGTTCAACTTGATGTCCTTTCCACTCTCTCTAAACTAATCTCCTTGATGTTTTGCAAACACACTGTACAAATCTGCAGCTGTAAGGTTTTGTTTCAAGCTTCTATGCTGAAGACCTTGCCTTCTCTCTGTTTATCCAAGTTCTACCAATCTGATCTGCAGGATTCAACTCTGTTTAGATATCTCCAAAACTGTGAATAGTTATTTCTCTTCACCTTTTCTGAACTTTTTTTTCAATAAGCTTTCTGAAACTTAACCGTGTATTAGTATAGATGTATATATACCATATTATTAATATATATGTACATATAATCATGTATTAGTTTTCTTTTCTCTCTCTCTCTTAAAACAAAAATGATTTAGTGGATTTTGTTGGAGGAAAGCTCCCTTTAGGCTCAGGAAGTTAAAGGGGCTAGCTTGAAGGAGATTTTAATTTACTTTTAACAGAGACAGAAATTTTGCCAGTGCCTTAGAGAGATGTGCTAATTTATTGAGGACCTCCAAATGGTCACTGACAGAGTTCATATTTAATTGAATGGTACACTGTGTTTTGGTAACATGAAAAGTTTAAATTCACTTAATACTCAATCTCCATGAGTATGACATCAGGGGGGAATTTTGGCTTAACTTCTGAAAATACAGCCTCATCCTGGGATCATTGTCTACTCAAGTTTCATTTACCTTTCAATCCATAATTAAAACTCTAAATCTTTTATTGTAACGTACAACTGCAGTGGAGAGATGAAAAATCGTCTTTCCGTACCATATCTCAGTTAATATTATCATGTTATTTATCAAACCGTCCCCAAAAGATTTCTTTCTATATAAAAATACATCCCCTGCTACAAAAACAGTTACTAGAGGCCACTGCTCACTAAACTTTAGGTTCCATCTGGGATAAGAGGAGCAAAATTCTAGAAGCAAATTTCCAACAACATAGGTTTTCAGGTATCACTTTGAAGCTCTGACCATTTTCCTCTCCAACAATCTGACATCTACCTCCTGAGCAATCGGATGTACCACGGGGAAGGTTCTTTGTTGATTCATGGCATTTTGGAGAGGAAATAGCACTGATATATATATATATATATATGTATATATATATATATATATATATATATATATGTGCTCTTACCAGAAACATGTCATATTTTAGACTGTACAGGGTTTCCACAAATGTATTCCTCTAGCCTGAGTCTTCTCTGTATGAATATGATAAACATGGCTTGAAAAGCAAAACCCAAAAGATGATTCCTACTTGCTCATTTTGCAGGCAGTTTACCAAGGGCTGCCAATTAATATCTTTTCTTCAAATACCTCAAATAGCTTTATTGGGTCAACTTTATAGTTTGGCTTCAGGTCATTTTTCTGTCTCAGAGGAAAAGCACATCAGCATGAATCATGACCCATGACCATACCTGAGAGAATTAAGAGTACTAGGTCTCTTGTTCTGAGCCCCTCTCTCTGGAACAGAATGACAGTATTCTTTCCCAAGGTTATTTGTCATTTATGTGCTCCTTTTCCATATTCCACAGCTTCTGCCTATCTGTTTTTCACCTGGAGACTTGACCTCTCTAGGCTACAGTTTCATATGCAGCCATGCCATCAACCCCTCACAGGCAAGTAGCAAAAATCTTAGTGTTCCTTTTGTCCATTCCCAATAAAGTGTACTGTTAGAAAGGGAAAGATTAGGGGACTGTCACTACACAGGCAGTGGGCCAGGACTTCCAG
Organism: Felis catus; assembly: GCF_018350175.1. NCBI lineage: Eukaryota > Metazoa > Chordata > Mammalia > Carnivora > Felidae > Felis > Felis catus. The sequence goes on along the minus strand of NC_058371.1, from coordinate 71,664,430 downwards.
TTATTCCCAGGTGAGCCACATAGTGTGGAATCTTCATTCAGTCTATTTTTCCCCTTAGAAATATTTATACTTTCAGAGAAATTGATATTATGGCATTGATTGTTTGCATGGTGGCTCTTCCCTCTTCCAGAACATACAAGTGCAGTCCTCGACCTGGTACAGCTAGACACAGTAGAATAAGGAAGATATTTTTGAGGTGAGAAAGTCAGATAGTATGTGCTTGCATCATCCTCCAACATTCATTCTCATCCCCATATTCTTTACAAAGAATGCTTTGCAAAGGTGCTCCTCCACTATCCCTCATATTCAGATAAAATCTGAATTTACCCATGAGTCGGATCAGCTTTTCATACCTCTATCATACTCTTTCCATTTTTAATAAAGGTTTTTGATTCCAGTTTGAAGATGGTAGGAGATATATTAAGTCCATATGATGTTAAGCTTCTTATCTCATTTTGCTACATTAGCAGCAATGGCATGTCTCCTTGATCTGTGAAATGCAGTTGGTAGAATCAAATAGAAACACAATCTGTTGTTCCAAATCTTTGAGGGGATTGACTTCAGTCAAAGCGTAATAAAGCCCAAAGTAGTAATCATGCCTATTCCAGTCAGAACCTGTTTGAAGTCACATGGGGTCACTGGTAAGAGTTCCCCTAACCTACCTGCTAGCTATTGTCCTTGAGAATCTTACCCAAAGCCTTATAATCTTTTCCTCTTGGCATTCTGGGAAGTGTTTTATACAGGAGAAAAGAATGTCACTTTTATACCCATCATTGAATAGTTTAAACATCTCTGCATTCTTATATTTCATATACCAAGTAGCCAGCTTCAGGGGCAGAACAAGCCTCAGACTTTGCATTCCAAATTCCTTTTGAATCAGCCACTAGGCTTTTCCCAGATAGACATCTACATGACCCATTTAGATTTTTCTTCAGAATTCTTACAGAGATTTCTAAAATTTCATTCTCCATAGAGAGATATTCCTAATTGTCCTAACTGAAGGCTCATTTGATTGGACACACAGCAAGGCTATTGACAAATTCCAATTGTCTATGAATATCCAAATGTTATTCTGGTAGTGGGAGTCCCATGCTTCAGTATCCCCAAATATAATGTCTTCTATTATGTCCATTGTGTGGACTTACCGTGCCTTCTTCAACCAGAGATTTATCATTCACAGGGTGAATGAGGGCTCATTTCTAAACTGACTTACATCTTTCAGTGAAGAATTTTCCATCAGTACACCAAGAAGCTTGTTTTGCTTAAACAGAGAGGAAATAATGATGTTTGGGCCATTCAGTAATAGGAACTCCCCATTTTGGGGATTTTGTCATGGCCCTAAATGCACAACTACAACCTGTTCTTGGATGCAATATATTCCCACCCTTCCCTTCCTTCAGAGCTGCCATTGAACATGCTTCTGTAAAGACCATTTCCATTTTATCATACAGTCCTTCTGAATTGTTCTGTCTTTATTGGATGGTGTCTCTGACGTTGCAGCTGAATTGGGGCTTAGAATTATTTGATGTGGTTCTGTCTCCACTAAAGCCTGGTAACAGATCAATGATTGACTCCTATGAGGATCATCTGTAGTTGCTGCGTTCAGCGACTTGCAACCCTAAACTTCCACTATTTTATGCTGAGATGCAATATTAGGCTTCTGTCGGGGAGACGATAATCTTCATACATCTATTTGACAATATTTCAAAATTATCTGTGCTTTTTTTAAAGTTAAAATATTAACTGTGGATGAAAATTGGGTAATTCTAAAGGTTCTCACTTAGCATGACAAAATGGAGCAAAAGGTTAAATTGACTTATTTAAGCTACAAGCCATTAATGGCAAAGCCCTCTATTTTATACAGCAAGTGCATTCCATTATGGTAAGTGCATTCCATTCCTATCAGGTATAGGCAATGCCACAACAAGATGTTTTTGTTTTTCTTTTTTGCTCTCCAATGTGCAATTTCTTATTAATACTTATGTCATCCACTGCAGCACCAATGCAACCTCCAAGTTGTTCTTTCAACTTCTGGATATTGCCCTACATAGCTTCAAGTTCCTATGTGACCTTGTCCCCTTTCAATAGGAGGGCTATGTAAAGGGCCCAAACATTTATTGATATCCACTATTATTGGCCTCAGGGTTGTATCACTGGAGGGTTTGCTGGTTGTCATGTCACAGGCCTAGAGTTCTTTGCACCCACAATATTTCAAATGCTTCAGAACTATTCCATTTTTCTGTAGGTGCACAGCCTCTGTATTTCCATCTTCATCAATTCCCAAAGAGGTAACATTTAAAATTCTGCAATTGTATGTTTAATTATATTTACATTTAAAACATTTGGGATTGTGTATTTAAAATTCTGGGATTTTTGTTTGGATGCTGAACATGGCAACCAACCAAAATTAATATTCATCCTGAATAGTCTCCTCCATTCCACGATGTTTACCATTCCATTATTTGTCTCTTGATCATTTAAGCAAAGACATGAAAAAAGCAAGGATTCATTTGCAATTGATGGTGCTTTTCAGCCAAGTGGTCCAACTGTCCTCTGGCCTGTTACTGTATAATACTGAGATGGTACATTTGTAATAAAGTCCTAAATAAGTAGCCTCACAGGGCACCTGGATGGGTCAGTCACTTAAGCGTCCCACTTTGGCTCAGGTCATGGTCTCACGTTTTGGGATTTCAAGTCCCACATTGACTCTGCTGTCAGTGCGGAGTCCATCAGATCCTCTGTCCCCCTCTGTCTGCCCCTCCCTTCACTTGCTCTCTCTCTCTCTCTCTCTCTCTCTCAAAATTCAATGAACACTAAAACAAAATAGCCTCATAGTACACTATGTTTCCAAGTTCCCAAAAGAGCTTTGAGCAGAAATGAGGCCCATTTTGTTTGCATGTTTGTTTCATGTATCAGTCTCGATTTTACCTTGTTTGTGTTTCATTTTCCTTTCCCTTTCCTCATCAGTAATTTCACTTTTACAAGAGTGATTAACAGACACAGCAGCCTCCTCTTTTCTATCATTTCCCCTTTCATTCATCTTCTTTATTTCAATCAATTTTGCCATTTTTCCAGAGGTCAAAGCTATATCAGGCAAAGTCTACGGATGAGATTGGTCTCTGCTTAATCTGTTTTAGAGCTTTTGCTACTTTTAACCAAGGGTAAGATGACAACCCTTAGGCATCAAAATCTCATGACATCCATAATACCTATTGTTTTCCCAAAGTAATTCTGACCTATTGATTTAGGGGTCCAAAAGCTACTCCTTATACTGCTTGTGTTGCTCAATTCTCTTTACTGACTCTATGGTCTAGGGTCTCGGAGCTTAAGTCTCAATTACAGGAAGTGAGGCTTACATTCTGAGAAGTTCTGTTCTTAATCAGTTGCTTCTTTTATTACAACAATCCTTATGTAATTTCTTTTAAACAGTATATATTTGTAATGTTTAAAGCATAGGAATATCGGAAGATAAGTTAGTAAAGGTCATGGGAAATACTTAAAATTTGTTATAATTCAGGATTCCTCAAGTCCAAAACATAGGAGTTATCTCAATTATATTTTGTGACTTTCTCATTTTATGTTAGGCATAGAATAATGTTTGTGGAGTTTTTCCTGATGGATTCAAATCAGTTAAATATTTTTTCAATGTGTTGAAAAAGAGTGAGAATAGTATCTCCTTGGTTTCACTTAACAAATTTGAATAAGTAGAGGAGAAAAGAATTTCAACACAAGAAGTGAGAAGCTGTCCTGCAGTAAGCCTGAGATTCAGTCGCACTAATATTAGCACAACAAATGATTTTTCACAACGGTCACAAAAACAAAAACAAAAACAAAAATAAACAAAAAAAACCTCATGGCTTTGCAGCCAAATATTTTATGCTAGATTTTGGTCCACAGGGCAGAGAAATGAGTTACTTTTCACTCTGCAGTATCATCAGTCCTATATTTTCTGTTCATTGGTTTATTTACCTCATTTATTTCTTATTTCTTATTTTATTTCTTGTTTCTTTATTACCTTATATATTTCTCCACTTCTCATTCCCCTTTCCACTACAGGCAATCTTTCTGATGTGTTTTTATGTAAATATTTAATGTGATATTTTTCTTTACTTTTTAAATATGTGTTCTCTTAAAGACATAACATACTTGCTCTGTGTGCATGCGTATTCAATTTACATAAACTATTGCATTATAGAGTTTTGGAGCCTTATATATATATGTTATATATATGTTATATAAATTATAATATATATGTTATATGTATATATATATATATACACATATATATATATATATGTTAAGTTTATTTATTTTGAGAGAAAGAGAGAGACACTGGGGGAAGGCAGAGAGGGAGGGAGAGAGAGAATCCCAGAATCGCCATGCTGTCAGTGTGCAGCCCGACGTAGGGTTGGATCTCACAAACCTTGAGATCACAACCAGAGCCAAAATCAAGTCAGATGTATAACCAACTGAGCCACCCAGGTACCCCAGGAGTGTTTTATATTTTAAACTTTTCTTTACTTAACACTTTATTTTTTAAGATTTATCAATATATCAGCATTTGGGGGGAATCACATTTAATCCATAGGGTCCCTCTGCTGCTTAGTCTTGCATGTACCCACACCATTGCCGTAAGCCTCCCCAATGACAGCTATAAGGATGAAGCAGCTTCTAGCCTGTCACATCTCTGGGAGAGAATTTCTCTGAAGTATTTGTCATGATAGGGATGGCCAGGTCATGAGATAAACATATTCCTCATTCGACTGAGTCCTAATTGCACTGGCCTTATCTCCACAACACTAAGCACTTGCTCATAAATAAACTTGAAAACAACACCTTAAAACTTTTCAGACGTTATTCTCATGTGGCTGGAAAGGAAATGAGACCTGGCAACACTAGAATGAGTTTGGGGTTAGAATTCTATGACTTGTTGATTATTTCTTAAATGTTTTTGGCAAGACTTCTGAATAATTCACCATTGATTGAATATTCTGAGAGGCTGAAAGCAGGTTGATTGATCAAATAAGCACATGGAGATATGTGGAGAAACTGACAAAACACTATGTACTCCCAATATACCAATATACCAATAAAGTTAAATAAATTTAACTTTATTTTTAAATAGATTTAAATATCCACCTGTATAGGAAATACATAGAGATTCCTGCCCCTACAAAAGTTATACAGTTATATAGTATAACTTTCCAGACAAAGTAAAATAAAATTATGTTGAATTTCAGTGAAAATAAATATTCTCAGAAATTTTGTAAAGCGCAGATTGCACGTATTATTTTCAGAATAAAAAAGTATCTTTTCTCCTCACATACAGTTCATTTACCAGGTCCAGTTTGCATTTTTAGATAGGACATAAGAACATAAAGGACATAAAGAATGTCCTTTTACATTATACATTCATTCATTAAAAAAAATTATGATATGCCTACTACACCATTTCTGCTGTTGTAGGTGCTGGGAATTCAATGTTGAAAAAAAAAATAGTACCTGCCTGCTCTGTCTCTTTTTTTCGCTCTCTCTCTCTCCCTGTATGTGTATGCATGTGTGTGTATGTGTGTGTGTATATATATTATATATATGTAATATATATATATTATAGATATACACATAAGTATAGACAGAGATAAAGATGTATAAAGAGATAGATACCTACAGTGGCTTTTATTGAATTCCCAAGATATAAGATAAAATTACATAACAGTGAATTAGTCATGAAGAAATTTGAAGGTATTATGAAGAGAAAAGCAAAAGCTTTTGTCCTATGTGAACATTAGCGTTCTTCTATGTGATTTCTCTTCTTCAGATAATGCTGAGGTGGAGGAGACCCCTGGGTCATTTGAGGTATCTTCAGCAAGAACAAAATGCATATCCAGTAGAAATTGGTGAATATATATTCAATAATTTCTATAATTGTAATCATGCTGGCCCCACAAAATAGGTCCAGTTGACCACCAACATCTGCTGTAATAAAGCCAATAATGAAATCGAATAAATAATGTGTCTTTTATAAAAGGCACATCAAACATTACTAGAGTTTAAATTATTTGAAGCTAATAGATTAACCATAGTTGATACTATATGAAAATGAATTAGTTGTATTATGTTAAGGTATAAAGTAATAGAAATTAATGATATATTAAAATAATATTTATGTAAATCATCTCAAAAAGGAGAGAGTTACAAAGAGTTAACCAACTGATGACTTGAGAGAGAGAGAGAGAGAGGGAGAGAAAGCAATTATAAAATCTGTTTCCAAAAATATAACTCAAAGATTTTGGAAGATAATAAGTTGAGGCAAATCAATAAAACATCCTAGACAATTACAAATTCATTTCCATGTGCTAAATGAACAAATGTAGCATTCAGGTGACTAATTGAATGATGATGTTTTCCAGAAGCAATTTGTGAAGCAATTTGTGAATTCTAGCGTCCAAACTATTTCTTTTTAAGCACTTGTAATATTTCATCTAACTAAAATATGTTAGCACAGTACTGCCTTCTCTTTAAGAAATTTTTAAAATCTATATTTGTCTTTATTGATTGTGCTTAGTTGTAGTAAAATGTGACACAAAATTTGCCATATTAATAGATTTTAAGCATGTAGTTCTGTGGCACTACGTACATTCCCACTGTAGTGCAGCCATCACCAACGTCCATCTCCAGAACTTTTTTATCCCCCCAACTGAAACCCTGTACCCATTTAAAAATGTCTCCAGTCTCCCATTCCCCCCAGCCCCTGGCAACCACCATCCAACTTTTTGTCTATGAATTTGACTACTGTAGCACTGACTTCTTTTTTTTAAATTATTTTTAAAAATGTTTACTAAAATTTTTTATGTTTATTTATTATTTTAATAATAATGAGTGAGGGAGGAGCAGAGGGAGAAGGAGACACAGAATCTGAAGCAGGTTCTAGGCTCTGAGCTGTCAGCACAGAGTCTTATGCGGGGCTCAAACCCATGAACTGCGAGATCATGACCTGAGCTGAAGTCAGTCTCATAACTGACTGAGCCACTCAGGTGCCCCTGGAGCACTGACTTCTTAAATAGATTACATTATTAATCTTTTTCTCATTGCCTTGGACCATTCTTAGAATCATGCTATTTTTTTGTACAGTTTGGTAGTGAGATATAAGTTGCCTCTAGACCTTTGAGAAATTTGTATATTTCCTCCCCATTTAGGGTCTTAGCTGCCCATGTGTGATTGCTGTTATTTTGCCTGATTGATACTCTCTACTGTCTCCTACATCACTTCCTGTAAATATGCAATAAGATCTACAAAATCAGCAATTAAATTTGTTAAGGACATGAACAGACAATGCTTGTAACTTAAAGATTGAATTTTTTTTTTTTTCAACATTTATTTTTGGGACAGAGAGAGACAGAGCATGAACGGGGGAGGGGCAGAGAGAGAGGGAGACACAGAGTCGGAAACAGGCTCCAGGCTCCGAGCCATCAGCCCAGAGCCTGACGCGGGGCTCGAACTCACGGACCGCGAGATCGTGACCTGGCTGAAGTGGGACGCTTAACCGACTGCGCCACCCAGGCGCCCCTAAAGATTGAATTTTACTTGAGTGCTGATTCATGGGGGCACATGTACCCCAATGTTTATAGCAGCACTATCAACAATAGCCAAATTATGGAAGGAACTCAAATGTCCATCACCTCATGAATGGATAAAGAAGAAGTGGTACATATATACAATGGAATACTACTTGGCAATGAAAAATAATGAAATCTTGCTATTTGCAACAAGGTGGACGGAACTGGAGGGTATTACACTAAGTGAAATAAGTCAGTCAGCAAAAGACAGATATACGTTTTCACTCATAGGTGAAAGTTGAGAAATGTCACAGAAGATCATGGGGGAAGGGAAAGAAAAAAATATATACTTACAAACAGAGAGGGAAGTCAGCCATAAGAGACTTTAAATACAGAGAACAAACTAAGGGTGGAAGAGAGTGGGGTGGCAGGGGGATGGGCAGGACAATCGGTGGTGGGCACTGAGGAAGGCACTTGTTGGGATGAGCACTGGGTGTTTTGAATGAGTGGTGAATCACAGGAATCTACTCCAGAAGCCAAGAGCGCACCATGTACACTGTTAGCTAACTTGACAATAAATTATATAATAAATAAATAAATAATAAATTGGAAGTACAAAAGGATTAAATTCTACTCACTCAGTCTCTTCTTTTCGCTCCAGTCTGAGTGGAGTTCTGTGTGGATGTCTGAGATGCTTATCTACTCAGAAGCAGGATTGCTGAAACACTCTATAATAGTCAGTTGCTTGGCGGGGAGGAGTGCCCGGTGTCTGAAAGGAAAGCAAGATGCTGAGTTCGAATATGAATGTCAGCCTTTCTTGGTGAAACCCGGTGTGAGGTTTACTGGAGGTGTGTCTAGGGAGAGAGAAAGTGTCAGATTTAAATGACAGACGAAGACTAGCACTATCACTTCTCCAGTGAGAAGCTAAAACCTTAAGTACAAAAAGAAAAAAAAAAAAACAACCTGAGAGAAAATGTCTTAAAAATTGAAGAACAAGTAAATTAACACTTACCAAGTAACTCAGACACACTCACTGCCTTTTGCTGCTGAGTTATCTTATAGTATAAGTCACTGTAGTTTATTTCAATGTTCACAAGATTCTCCCTGGGGATAAAAACAGAGTTAATCTGGCTCAAGATTGTCAGCATTACTTTTAATGCTTATTTGATGAAATTAATATTCATTTTTAATTCAGTTGTCACTTAATGTTGAATTAAACACAGCACTGTAATCACAATAGCTTGTTATATTTGGAAGGTACTCTTACCATGTTGGTATTTAAGGAGAAGAATTTTTCCCCAGATCCAATAATTTTTCTATGGCTTATTCATGAGAAAACTGGAAAAAGACATTAAATGTCAATATCTATTGAGTAGATTGGAATATTTACAAACATTTAAGTATGTGTCTGATCTGAATTCAAATCTTGTCTTTTGTTACTTGTGTGATCCTGGAGAAACCATGTGGGTTTCTGGAACCTTGGTTTCCTCATCTGTAGTGGGGATTTTAGAGTCAGGATTGGATTGGATTGGATTTATTTTTTTTTAATGTTTATTTTTATTTTTGAGAGAGAGAGAGAGAGAGAGAGAGAGAGAGAGAGAGAGAGAGAGAGAAAAGAGCAGAAGAAAGGGAGACACAGAATCCAAAGCAAGCTGCCGGCTCTGAGCCGTCAGCACAGAGCCTGACATGGGGCTTGAACTCACAGACTGTGAGATCATGACCTCAGCCAAAGTCAGACACTGAATCGACTGAGCCACCAGGCACCCCTAGAGTTGGGATTTTAAAGCTATGTGAGGAGAAATTAAATAATGTATGTAAAGAATTGGCATAGAATCTGGTATATACTGGGTGTTCAATAAATGGCAGTCATTTATATCATTAATATTTTAGGGCAGACTGTTTTCCTAGTGTCTTCTAGAAATCTTTACTTGAGACCAAAGTGAATAAAAATTATTTTAAAATATCTCTTCAGATAGCCTTGGATGCCCTCACACTCTGTCCCCACCCCAGCTCAGATCTTACTTTGAACTTGAATAACATATCCAGTTGTCTCATGGTATTTTTCTTTGAATGTTCAATAGGTATTTCAAATTGAACATATTCCAAGTCAAACTCTTCACATTTCCTCCATTTATAAGGTATTAACAATACACAGCCAAATCCATCGGTAAATATTTGCTTTACCTTCAAAATATGTACAGAATCCATCTCACCTGGATTTTTCCAATAGCTTTCTGATTGGTCTTTCCACTTCCAACTTTAATGTATTTCACTGCAATATCTACATATCCTATTTTCTTCACACAATGATCAAAATAATACTTCTGCAACTAACAAATCATATCACTCTTTTGCTCAAAACTCCCTAGATACTCCCCAGGATACTCTAAGTAAAACTCCATGGCCCTACCTCTGTCACCCACCCACTTTGAACTGTCTCAACTCATGCCCTACCATTCTTGGTCATTGCTTATACTGCTTCCTGCCACACCAACCTCCATTGTGCTCGATCCGTACACGAGGCATGCTGTTGGCTTAGAATCTTCCTCTGCATTTGATTTTCCCTCCTGCTGGAATGTTCTTCCACCATTTATCACTGAGGCTAATTCTTATATCTCCTTTAGATCAGTAGTTTTCAAAGTGTGGCCACAGACACTTAGGGGTCCCCGATATCTTTTTGGGGGGTTCATGAAGTCAAAATTATTTTCATAATAAAAGAACATATCATATCATGTGATATTTTCACTGTGATTGTTATTTCAAGAAAGCTAGCAAACTGGCAAACTATGGTTATTCAGACTATGATATTTGGTGGACATTGTCACAGAAATGAACACAATGACTTGTTGCTTCAATAGCTGATAAGATTTGTAGTTAATAATAAATTTCGAGGGGCACCTGGGTGGCTCAGTTAAGCATCCAACTTCGGCTCAGGTGATGTTTCACAACTTGTGGGTTTGAGCCCCATGTCAGGCCCTGCGCTGACAGCTTGGAGCTTGCTTCTGATTCTGTGACTCCCTCACTCTTGGCCCCTCCCCCAGGCACCTTCTATCTCTCTCAAAGATAAATAAACATTAAAAAAAATTAATAGAAAATAATAATATAAATTTTGAGCCTAGGTTTTAATGTGACAGAATTTTGGAGAATTTGTGTCTGCTATGATGAGCTTGACAACTCCCCAATTTTTAAAGACTTTTCTGATAAATAATGATATTAAAATGAAATATATATTATATAATAAAATGGATAAATATTTGGAAGATCTGCACAACTCAGAGAATTTTTTCTTTTTTTAATGCTTATTTATTTTGAGAGAGAGAGAGAGAGAGAGAGAGAGCATGAGCGGGAAAGGGACAGAGAAAGAGGAAGAGACAGCATCCCAAGTAGGCCCTGTGCTGTCAGCATGGTGCCCAATGAGGAGCTCGATCCCATGAACTGTGAGATCATGACCTGAGCTGAAATCAAGACTCTGATGCTTCACTAACTGAGCCAACCAGGCGCCCCTAGAATTTTTCTAATGACCAAGAAATAACGTTCAAAATCATTCATGGATGAAAGATCCATTGAAAGTACAAGACCAAGAGATATTAATATATTTAAGTACAAAAACTTCATTGAGATGTTTTGACATATCACTACTTTCAAATGGCAGCTTTCCAGTTCCATCCTTGCCTCTTCCTATCCCATAAGAGATAAACTGATAGGAAAGCCCACGCACTTTCTCCTTTGGTACCTGGGAAAGTTCAAACCCTTGGGATTTCTAAGCCAAGTCTTAATTCATAACCACATTGCAAGGCAACGGTGGCTGCCTCCCCTTGTTCTCTCAAGCCAACAGAGGATCTTCTTGGGAGACCCCAGGGACTTCCCAGAAAGTCTCATTATATGACTATGAATTTTTTCATACTCCCTTGATGCGAGTGTGGCATCATGGGTCCCAACATCCAAATCAGATTTTGAGTAGAGAGTTAATTCCACTCCCCATGGGGCAACCACAAGATGCGTATTATAATGAACATGTAAGAAACTTCACTTGTTGAGCTCTGATGTGTTATCAAAGAAAAGTGTCACATATCCACAAAAGCTATTAAAATATGCCTGTCTTTCCCAACTACATATCTGTTTGACCTAAGGTTTTCTTCACAGTCTTCAACCAAAGCAACATGAACCAACAGATTAAATGAAAAAATAAGAATCTAGCTGGCTTCTATTAAGCCAGACACTGAAGAAATTTACAATATTCTAAAACAATACTACTCTTCTTCCTAAATTTTATGTTTCTGAAAATAGTTGTTTATAAAAATCTTTTATCTAATGTTGCCATATCGTAATCTATTATTATTGTTTGAAATGAATTAATAAATAACATTTTTATAGTTTAAATTTTCAATATGACAAATATTGATACAACTCACACAAATAAAAGCTCATTGGACTCTTCAGTAACTTCTAAGAATGCAAAGGGACCTTGAGATCAAAAAGTTCGAGAACCACTGCTTTAGATCTTTGCTCAACTGCCACCTTCTCAGGAAGATCTTACTTTATTGCAATCCTCAACCCTAAGAACAACTCTCCCTGCCTCTGGCTTCCTCGGGCCCTTTTTCTGCTTCCTTTCTCTCCACAGCACTTAGCACCATCTGATATGACTATATATATTTATTGTTCATCTTCACCCCAGTGGGAATAAGTGCAACAAGTCAGGGTTTTTGTCTTTTGTTCAGTGAGGTAAACTTAATGCCTAGAACACCTCAAATCCTGACACAGAGTAGGTGCTCAGTACATATTTGTAAAATGAAGAAATAAGGGAACAAATTGAAGATGAAACCAGTGAAGGAAGGGGTAAATATTAACCTGTCTGTTTATAAGCTGAGGTGGAAACCAACCACCTGACGATTTTTCAGATGGCAACAATAAGAATGAATCCTATTAGCAATGTTTCTTGGAATTAGGTGGTGTTTTCTCATATATCTAAGGAACATGGCTGTAAATCACTCTCCTAATTGTTCCCAGTTAGAAATCAATATTCCTAAGTACACTTACTTCAAAATATATCATTAATATGTTTACTTAATTTCCACTGGTTTAACCCAGGGTGACAGGAGAATGTATTTTATTTAAGTTGATCATCAGGAGTCGCTGCCATATTTACAAATAATAAAACAGCTGCCAAAGTGAAGGAAATAATAAAGTCTTGGAAGTCCAATAATTTTAGCAATACTGCAATCTTCTTGCTCTCCATTGTGCTCCTAATTTGCATGTACACTGATAATATTGTCTCATTTCCTAAGCACAAACCTCATAACTGTTTCCAATCGTTATCCATCTGTGTTTTTGAGAGAAGATAAATTCATCCCTTACAAAATAGTGTGACATTTATTCTACTTCTCGCAGGCACGTGCCTTGCCTAGTAATTTGGCTCTCATTGAATCTGTGCTTCTTGAAGATAATGAAATTGTTTGGGATTTAAGTCCAAGAATATTTGTTTGTGTCAGGGGAGGCACAATTATAACATATTTGGGTTTGGTTTTTTTTTTTTTTTTTTTTTTTTTTTTTTGGGATAGAGAGAGACAGAGCATGAACGGGGGTGGGGCAGAGAGAGACGGAGACACAGAATCGGAAACAGGCTCCAGGCTCCGAGCCATCAGCCCAGAGCCTGACGCGGGGCTCGAACTCATGGACCGCGAGATCGTGACCTGGCTGAAGTCGGAGGCTTAACCGACTGCGCCACCCAGGCGTCCCCATATTTGGGTTTTAATAACAGTAAGGAGATCAACATAAAAATCGAGAGTGTATTGCGTTTACAAAACACTAAATAAGGACTTCAGTTGCTTGAGTACGCGTGCTGTATTAAGGGGAATGAATTAGTTTTGCATAAAACAAACAATTTGATACAGTTTTTACTTGAAAAATTGTCAAATTAAAACAGAACAATTCACAAAGTTCATTTGTTTTGCTAATGGAATTGGCCTGGATTCAGCCAAAATTTATCTTTATATTCACTTGCAAACTACCTACCTTAGTCAAGCTAAGCTTCCTATCATCTTTCTAATGGGGTTTGGCAGCTGCCACATGAGGCCCTGGATTGGTCATAGTCTGAGGTTGGCTTGTGTGCACGGAAGAAACACAGACAAGTCTTCATGTATGTTGGAAGTTGCTTTGTTTCAAATCTTACCGCGGCTAAGATTTCACATCTGCTCTCCTGGCATTTGTGTTTTCTGATTTATTACTCTTTGATTTCTGGTACCTGTGCCCAAACCAGTTTCCTAATTATATGTGTGGTTTCTAACCACCAGCTCCATCTATGATTTGGACACCCTGCCTTCCGCTGCCTCAGTTCAGCGACTCGCCCTATTCCTCGCAGTAATGGCCTCAACTCTTCACAACCATGTGAGGTCCTCACATATCCATTGTGTGATAAGATTAATTGGAAAGAAATTTATAATAATCTAAGTTTTAGGGAAAAAAAAAAACCTCTCAATGTTCTCTAGGATCATCTTTGTTATACATGGGTTCTTTTCTGATTCACCGATATGTCTCCAAAATCATGCCTACATTCTTTGCATATTAAATAATAATGAAACTCGGGAGATCTCTAGCAGTGAAAAGTCACACAAAGTACTCTTCTTGGTCATATTTTAGTATAACAGAAATAATACCATACATAAATCACTTTCACATATTAAAATGGAATACAAAGAGACATCTGTACTGGATACAAAACCATTAACAGAGATCATTGCAAATTTTCTAGCCTTTTCTTCTTTTTATCTGCTAAGTATTTGAAATCATACCTTATCAACCCTGTCTTGATGAAAGTACTTTCTCTTCCTGATTTAAAAATGTTTTAAATGTTTCTATTTAATTTCTGAGAGAGAGAGAGAGAGAGAGAGAGAGAGAGAGAGAGCGTGAGCGGGGCAGGGGCAGAGAGGGAGAGAGACACAGAATCCGAAGCAGGCTCCAGGCTCTGAGCTGTCACCATAGAGCCTGATGTGGGGCTCAAGCCCACAAACTGTGAGATCATGACTTGAGCCAAAGTCAGACCCTTAATCAACCCAGCCAGCCAGTTGCCCTACTTTCTGATTTTTAAAGATCACTTTATTGTTTGGGTATTTACATGGGGGAGTATTTTATTTATTTCATTAAAATAAATACCAGGATAACACTGGATTCAAAACGCGTTTACCGTTAGATACCCGGCTGTGCAAAAGTAAATCAGCTTTTAATTAGTTAATGTATTTTAATTATATTAAATGAAATTGCAAACACCAATGTACTGTGTTGCTGTTTCAGGTGCTCAACTTAAAAATATAAACACGAAACAAAGAGAAATGTTAAGGCTGCTCCCTGATTTTAAAAGAGTTCTCCATGAAGTTTGACTTGCAATTTCTAATGGTGTAGCAGAAAGAGACCTAATTTAATCCTCAGTTAATGAAACTTGGAAGTATATATCTGTGTGGAAAAACACAAGGAATCTGTGGTCATAAGTCTTGGGCATAAGTTCTTTCTGTGCCACTGACCACCTTTATAGGACATTTACATGAGATACGGTGTGCTTCAGTTTCCTTACTTGTAAAATGAGAAAAATAATTTGTGTTCCATCAACCTTACAGTTATTAAAACAAACTATGTGATATGCAGGTAAGGAGCTTTCACACTTTAATTTTTTTAACATTTATTTATTTTTGAGACAGAGAGAGACAGAGTGAGCAGGGAAGGGGCAGAAAGAGCAGGAGACACAGAATCTAAAGCAGGATCCAGGCTCTGAGCTGTCAGCACAGAGCCTGATGCAGGGCTTGAACTCACAAATCGTGAGATCATGACCTGAGTTGCAGTCAGACACCCAACTGACCGAGCCACCCAGGTGTCCTGGAGGTTTTCATACTTTAAAGCATCAACTAATATTAGTCAGTACTATTATTTTCTCCAGTTGGGTCAACAAGGGTGAGATCATGAGCAAATTACTCAAGCAGGCCTCATTTTAGTTTTCACACAATTAAAGGATTCAAGGGCATGACCTTATGTACTTTTAAAATTCTAGGTTTTCATTGTTAATTGAGTGACATAAGTCTTTTGACAAATCCTTTGATTGATCAGAATTTTGTTTTCTCGGCCTTTAAGAGTTTTGAGTAAACAAAATATTCGTGCTGATTTCAAGGAATTTACAAGACTAAAAAAGATTACCTGATATATTCCTGACTTTGATTTAACTTCTTGGAAAGATATTTCAAAGCTTTTTGACTTGGAAAAATAGAATAAGAAATAGTAGCAGGGTATTCTGTTTCTTCACAAGGAACAGGGCAGCTAGAATTATGTTTTCCCATTGTACATGATTCCTTAACTTTAATGTAGTCTGAAATGAAAATCAGGACAGGATATTGAGAAAAGGGGATCATTTCACAGTTGGGAGGAAAGAGCTTTTTAAAATTTTACCATTTGATTTTCAATGCTAAAAACGTGGTTAACAATTTCTATCATCACTGTCTTAACAAATGGTGTTTATATTTTATATTTTAACATAAATACAGCGAAGGAGACAGAATATGAAACATACGAATTATTATCTTTTAAATTCATTGAGTCACTGGCTTCTGACCTTTGTGAGAAATGAGAAGTTTTTTCTAGAAATTCTTTGGGTTTATCTCCATAAAATAGTATGCATTTGGACAGGAGAAAGATGGAAAGTTGTTTGTGTGACCTTATATCCCTTTGAGAGGAACTTTGAAATATAATCCTGAAAGCCAATGACTCAGGTTTAAAGTAAACTTATCCTGCGGTTTATCTCAAGTTCTAACAGCGTAAAATACACGGCTGTGTGTTCAGATTATCTTGTAGCTGTGGACCTAGTGACTTCTGACTCAACTACCGAGGTTCTCCGTCCTCTGTCTTGTCTTGACTTCTGTAGAGCAATCAGGGTATCGATGCAAATGTATCCTTGAAAAATCCCCTGCAGGAGGTGGTATTTGTCTCCAGCTTTCCTTTGGACCACATCCTGGTACCCAATCTCTCTGCTCCTCACTCTGGGTAAATATTCCTTTCTTGTTCTTCCCTGTAGTTTTGCTACCAAAACTCTTTGTTCTTGTGAATGCTTTGTTTACCAAGACTCCCTGATTAATGGCAAACTTTGGGTTTCTTCTGCGGAATCTAAGTATGATACTTCTTCAGGGCATGACTTTTGCTTGCTTTCTCTAGTTCTTGATTCTGGTAATAAACACCATCCTTTCCTTCAACTCACACAAACACATCCACTACACACACGTGCTGTCATAAGCACACATTTTTCTGTGTAACCCATTATCACTCCACACTCCCTGAAGGACTGCATGCATGATTTATTTCCCCAAACTTTCTCCATCAGGGATAGGAAATCATAAGAAATTTGACAACGTAACTCCTAACTCCACTGGTCAATAATCTGACTTCTGCATATTCAGCTTGAAAGATATTAAAAAATACATCAGGTTCCTTCTACCCGTATCCATTCCATGAAATATTTTACAACAATGGAAAAGAAACTTCTCATTCTATTCCTGGTGTCCTGGAGATATTTTCACAATGGGATAGAACAGCAAGTTTTATAGAATATTATTCTATTTTAATTTTAAAAAGCAATGATTTACCATCACAAATACGAACCTATTTATGTGGAAAAAAATAAAAGAATATATTAGAGTATTAACACTGGTTCAGAGTTAAGATAAATAATATGAAAGTAAAAAAAAAATATTGCTTAAAAAAGAAGTTGTACCCAGTAAAGGTGGCGTGTATGGTATTGGTCTCATTTGCATAAAAATTTATATAAGCATTTACATATAATGCGGTGTATAGCGAAATGAATAAATGAGAGGATGGTCACCTAAATAATGATAATAATTCTCAGAGTGATGCAACTTGTACTGATCTCCGCAAGATTTTTCTCTGTTCTGTAACGTTGGAACCAGTCACAACAAGCATGCTTTATTTATGTAATAAGAAAAAAAAAAGCAAAGCTATTTTGATTATACAAAACTATAAAATTGAAAAACACAAAATTTGGAAATAAAAATCACGCGGTGCCTGGGTGGCTCCCTCAGTCAAGCATCTGTCTCTTGATCTCAATTCAGGTCAGGATCTCACAATTCGTGAGATAGAGCCCCACGTTGGGCTCTGCACTGACAGCACAGAGCCTGCTTGGGATTCTCTGTCTTTCTCCTTACCTCTCCCCTGCTCATACTCCCTCTGTCTCTCAAAATAAATACACTTTTTTTAAAGAAAACAAATAAGAATCAAAGCTTTCTGCTGTGACTTTGTCACTGAATATCTGTTTTTCATAAGAATTTTTTAATGTCTATTTATTTTTGAGAAAGAGAGAGCGAGAGAGCATGCAAGTGGAGGGAGGGCAGAGAGAGGGAGACAGAGAATCTGAAGCAGGCTCCAGGCCCTGAGCTGTCAGCACAGAGCCTGACATGGGGATTGAACCCACACACCGTGAGATCATGACCTAAGCTTAAGTCTGACACTTAACCCACTGAGCCACCCAGGTGCCCAGGTCAATGAATATCTTTAATTCAGGTGCATCGTGAATTCAGAGGGTTTTGTTTCGTTTTACTCTCTATGTCTATATAAGCTACTGTTCTTAATTTTAAAAACATTGAAAAAGTTCCTTTTTACAGTCTTTATTCTGTTTCATCTCAGGACTAGCCATACTATGGTTTAATGTCTTGTATCACTCTGAGAAATTTTCATATAAATTGTGAGAATAAAGAAATAAATTAAACCACTTACCAAGTGTAGGTGAAACACAGTTGTAAAACTTTTGTAGGTCACACTCTATCCCATTTCCTTAAAAATAATAAATCTAAACATAAAGACTTTACATTTCATGAAATAAGTGACCTAATGACAAAAATATATTTTATCCATCCATCTTGTTGTTTGCAAAACAGCGAGAACAACAACAAACTATGAAACCATGCTAATACTTAAGGTAAATATACATTGGAAGGAAAAATAGAAATGTTTTTGTTAATTTCCATGTTTCTTTTCCTCCATCTATATCAGGCAAAATCATTTAAGTGGAGATAATGTCTTAAAACATAGCTTTGAAATTTAAAATTATTCTCACACTTATCATTTGTCCCTACACTAATCCTGTGATGTGGGAATCATCATTGTTATAAATAAGAAACTAAGGTTCAGAAAGTGGTTTGTCCAAGCAGTTACAGGGGAGCTGGGCTTGGTTCATTTTGCTCACCTTCTGTCCTGTTCCTTCTATCCATTGATTGATTGTTTGATTTTTTTTTTTTTTATGGTATTGGAAGATGCATAGCATAGAGTATACTTTCTTTAAAAAAAAAAAAAAAGTTTTTATCTAAGTTCCAGTTAGTTAACCTGCAATGTAATATTAGTTTCCGGTGTACAATTTAGTGACTGAACACTTCCGTATTTACATATGATTTAAACTGACCTATGATTACAATACTTACATGTGATTTAAACATACATATACACCCTGGCACATCTGGCATGTTGCCTTTCTAGCGGTAGTATGGGGCGGGTAAGGACCAATATTGTTAATCATTGGCTGTGGACCTTGCGAGAAATTGTAAAATCAATATGTAGCCGAGCTGGGATTAATTCCAGGCTGATTCTAAAACTTTAGTCATTGCACCTTAACATAGCTAATTGTCTACTGCCGTAACCCCATGCGGTCTCTGGGGTTAGCCTCAATGTTTAGTCAAGGATCTTGAAAATAACCAAAAGGGATTGTCCACTTATAATTTGCAGATACATTTGGCTAACTCTGAGGAAGTGCTCTTGGTAAAGGAAATGAAAGGAATACAAAAATAAAATCTACTTTCAGCATTAAATTGATAAAGAAGCCTATCTTTCCCAAAGTATGCGGGGCTTCTTCAAATGCTGTTTTTCTCATTGCAAAGAGCAATGACGTTTTGGAAACAATCCATATCTGAAAAACTGATTTTGGGGATTGGCTCTGCAAGTTGTTAGTAGAGGTACTTTCGCTGCTTCATTTAACGTCTCTATATTTTTAACGTCCTCGTCTATGTTCTCACATAGATGGATATGTGAGGATCAAACCAAATAAGATACCATTTTGGAAGCACGTGGGATATGCAAAAGTTGGCACAAATGCCATGCTTTGTATTTTATATTTCACTTTGTCTAGCTCCTAGTTACATATTTGTAATTAAATTACAAAATTACATATTTGTAATCCAGTTTCTGACTTGTAAGAAGTAACACATTTTTAAATTATAAACATTATGGTTCATCCATCAGTTCAGATATTTTTTCTTTCCCAGAAACTTTGGAAAGATAATTAGGAATGATGGATCAGATCCAGCATTAGCAGTTTTACAGAATGGCAGTTTTTGAGGGGCTAGAGGCCAATGATCAGAATGCTCGAAAGAAGGAAGTGATGATTCTCAAAATTCCTAAGAAGTTTGCCAAGTAGAAACCATTGTTAATAAGAGCAGAGTTAGCATTAGTATATCCAGTGTGTGTGTGTGTGTGTGTGTGTGTGTGTGTCTGTGTGTGTGTGTGTGTGTGTGTGTGTGTCTGTGTGTGTGTGTGTGCACGCGTGAGATGGGCCATAGCAGCAAATTTAAAGGGCCAAACTGGTATTGCCTTTAATGCACTCTACACTTCTTTATAAATTTGCCGGAGAAGGGGGATGAGGCAAATCTGAATAAAAATAACCAGTGTTTATATAGAGTGTATTCTGTGTCAGGTGGGTTTCAAGCTACTTACATGCTCCTTTCATCCTTATGACAATCCCATGAGCTAGGATACTATTATTATTCTTCCCAGCTTATAGGAGGTACAGAGAGGTTTAGTTGAAGGTCACATACAGGAGAAATTGTGTAGCTGAAATGAACAGCCTGGGTCAGAGTCTAGCTCTTATCCACCCTGCCCTACTGCATCCTTCGGGGCTTGCTTCCAATATCCATGACTTTGGGAATGTTCCAAATTTTATGCAAAGGGAGCCTTGGTTGTTTTTCTAACCACAAAGAAAAGAATTCCCCAATGATGAAATATTTGGGGTTGATTAAGATTTATATAGATGATCTAATTTTGCTTTCAAACTGAGAAAACTGTGATGATCGGTTTTAGATATTTAAGAGCACCCAGACTTACATGCTCAAAAGAAGAATTGGGGCCTCGTTCAATTTTCTTTTCTTTTCCAGAAATCTCCACTATGACTCCGGGATTTAAAATCTGTCAGTGGAGGCTGTATTTGTTAAATGGATGACTTTCTGGCATAGAATTTCATAAGAATGGAAAACAATTTTCTGATACGTTCATGTGCTGTGACTCAAATTAAGTAGGAAAAATTAAATAAGGGAAATTTGTCATTCTTTATTCACCAGGAAGCAGGAAAGGTAAACATCCACATTGCTCTTGTATGTGCTGAGCCATGCATTCCTTCAAGCAACCAGAAGTGCTGTAGGTACTAAAATTCTGCAGCTTGATGTTAGGGTTGCATTCTCCCCAGGGGTATTCTTGATGGACTGTCTTGAGATAAAATAAATACCTGGCTCAGGAAGTTTATCTGAGTCAATCCATACATCTCCATTCCAAGAAGAGAAGCTAATACACATTTTTACTTTTTTTCTCAGATCTCTTTGATTCTTTTTTTTTTAATTGACTACATTTGCCTATTTTGCCTGCTCTATTAACATGAAAATCCCTGAAGGTAGATATAACAGGGGTCCTTTCACACATATCCCAAATGCTCTGTACCTGCAGTGAATTAATAAAATCAGACAGACTGCTCTAAAAATTAACTCATATAAGAAAAATAGTATCATTTATGGAAATAATATGTTAGCATATTAATCACTCCACCCACAAAATAGGAACCAAAATCATACACACACAAAAAATCCTTTATTGAGTACTTATTTTATGCCAGGCAGTGGGTAAGTGCTTTCTTTATGTCATTTCACGTAAACCTCATAATAACCATGAAAACACAATATTATCTTTATCAGAGAAAGGGGATGGAATTTCAGGAAGTTAATTAAGGAAATTGCAGAGCAAGAGGCTGGCCAATGGAAATCAGCCAGACATGTCTGACTCCAAAATTCCTCCTCTTCCCACTTATTTTTCTTCTTTCCAGAACATCTCATTGAGAAAACGCACAGTTCAGCAACTTAGGAGTCTCTTCATATTTACTGATCCTTTCCATCTCTAATGGAATTTAAAATTACGTTGATTTTACCAGGTTTCCCAGCTTTCACTTATGTTGTACATGTGAATTCATTGTTTTTGCTAAATAGTTACCTCCTAGTAATGGGAAAGAATCTGAAATGAAACTATGGAATTTCCAGAGGTCTTCTGAGAGCATGGCAGAAAAAGGTTTCTAGTGGAAGTATTATTTATGTGTATATACATTTATTACCTTACCTGATTCCCTCAGACTTTACACCTTGTGAATATTATTTACCTTGATTTGGCAGATTGTTACCCATGCATGCATTCCCACAGGTGACGACAAGCCTAAACCATCAATCTGGGGCACCTTCTGTGGTGAATGGATAACAAAGATGATGCCAGCATAAACAAAACCAAGGGTTTTTTCATAAGTGAATTCCTCCTGAAACAAACAACAATTTCCCCAAGTTACAAATTGATATCAATCCTACAAAAGTTTAAGAATTAGTTATACTATCTCATGATAGCATTTGACTTACTTAAAATCAAACATTTCATATCACTGTTCAATTTTTATATAAAAACTGAAAATTAAACACCTCTAAGACATACTTTTCATGGTTGAATCACATGTCAAGGTGTCAAGAGTTTCCATAGATTACTTTTCACCTTAGATGAATGCCACAGTACGTATCATGACTGTTAATCATCTGATTTCCTGGCGGCCCTCTCTTCACCTTGTTGCCTTTTAGTTGCTTCTTCCTTGGCTGTTCTCTTCGCTTCATTGGTTTTAGAAAATCATTTGGCTCCTTTCGTCTCTTTGCAATTAAAATCTCTGGGCTTCTTTAAAATTGAAATTCATTTCCTCCTAAGAGTGAAGGCTTACACTATTTCTTTAACATCATGCTCTTCTATAAATCCTATGCCAGATGAAAAAAACAAAGAAACTTCTGGTGATTTTGTTATTAAAGATCTTCCTTGTCGTACAATGAGATTACATCCTGATAAAGCCATTGTAAGGTGAAAATACCATAAATCAAAAGTGCATTTAATACTCCTAACTTACTGGGCATCATAGTTTAGCCTCACCTACCTTAAACATGCTTAGAGCACTCACTTTAGTCCACAGCTGGGCAAAATAATCTAACTCAAAGCTCTTTTTAATAATAAAATGTTGAGTATCTCATGTAGTTGACAGAATATGGAACTGAACATGAGAAACAGAATGGTTGTATGGGTGCAGAATGGTTGTAAGCATATCAGTTATTTATGCTGGTGATTGCGTAGCTGTCTGGGAGCTACTGCCACCCAGCATCACGAGACGCTGTCACACCACATATCATTCGCCCAAGAACAGGTCCAAATTCAAACTTCGAAATGTGACTTTGACTGAATGTGTATCACTTTGCACCATTGTAAAGCTGAAAATTGCAAGTGGAGACATTGTGAAGTCAGAGACTGTCTGTAGTTGTAATTTCAGGTTATAAGGAGAAAGAATGGGCTTGGGGATACGATGATTTTTCCTGTGAATAGGTCGATTGTATATGTAATTACATTTAATCAACGTGCTTAATATTTCATTTGTAACTCAGGACCCTATTTCTCCTGGGTCTGTTAGGACTCTAAGAAATACTCAGTTGGCGAGTCTGGACAAGTATTTAAGAGCCATTCACTTATGGAATATTGCATTGCATCTGCAGACTTCAATTGCATCCTAAAAATATTTGGGAAATTCTAGCTTGTATAATACACAATGTAATATTGGAACCGACCATATGGCCAGTATTGAAATCACCTAGAAATATTTTTTTTAATTTTTTTATTGTTTATTATTTTTGAAAGAGAGAGACAGAGAGCAAGCAGGGAAGGGGCAGAGAGAGAGGGAGACACAAAATCAGAAGCAGGCTCCAGGCTCTGAGCTGTCAGCACAGAGCCCAACACGGGGCTCAAACTCACAGACCACGAGATCATGACCTGAGCGGTAGTCAGCCGCCCAACAGACTGAACCACCCACGCTCCCCTGAAATCACCTGGAAATATTGATCAAATATATGTGCAAGCAAATACAGTATATGATCAAATATATATACTTGCATTATACTGTGCAGTACTGTGTTGAGCAAAAAGTATCTTGAATGAGATACAAGAGGAAGTTATGAAATATACCTTAAGAAAAATTCTTTGAAAGTAGCCAATGGCCCCATTCACTTGGATTGGAAGATAGGATAATTAAATGGGATTTGGGGAAACTAGATGTATTTCTCAACTTTGCCATTAATTGTGTGATTTCGGATGCTTAATTTATCAGCATTTCAGAATCCTCATTTATAAAACCACTATAATGAAGTAGATTATCTCTAAATGTGTAATACTAGAAAAAGCTGTGTAAGATAAAACCTAACAATTAACCTTGGGTGGGAGCTACACCAGGTACACTTGAAGCTGACGTCTGTTGAATTTCTTAGGTGTCTGGACATCTGCCTCTCAAGCTTAAACACTTAGACTTCTTGGATCAGTTACCAATTTACAGAAGTTAGGCTTAGGCAAAATCAATTTATACAAAATTCTTTCCATAGCAAGTATTTGTAAAATAATCCTTCAGACTATAGTTTCCATGGTTTGTTAAATACGTGTACATGGCTTCTTTCCAAAACATATTGCCTTCTTTACATAAAAATCTTTCTAAAAATATTCTTAAAATACATAAAGTCATCTTAAATTAACTACACACATTGTGATTTAGAAACCTCTGGTTTCCTTATTTTGTGGCATAAACGTTTCTGGAGTCACAAAACTGACAGTCAGTAGTATAGCTAAAAATGTCCAGGTTAGCCTCTAAATTATGAATTTTTAATATTAGAGATCAATATTTGCATACATGGGACTCCAGTCTACATAATCAAAAAGGGAAATAACATACAATTCATGGGCACAATATGACGGGGCAAAATGTTTTGATCAAGTCTTTTGATCATTCTTTTTTGTCTTGAGCCCTGGCTAGGTTTAGGAAAATTCAGTACCTGATTGAAATTGAAGAGCAGGCTTAATCCTCTTCCAGAGACACTCACTTTGTTCCTTGCTCGGATATTTTCACCATAATTAAAAGTAAAACAATTTCCATATTCAGTGAAGACATGTGAAAAGTCCTCCAATATGAAAATGAACCAAATAGGGGCGACTGGGTGGCTCAGTCGGTTAAGTGTCCGACTTCGGCTCAGGTCATGATATCACGATCCGTGAGTTCGAGCCCCGCGTCAGGCTCTGTGCTGACAGCTCAGAGCTTGGGGCCCGTTTCAGATTCTGTGTCTCCCTCTCTTTCTGCCCCTCCCCTGTTCATGCTCTGTCTCTCTGTCTCAAAAATAAATAAACGTTAAAAAAAAAAAAAAGAAAAAAAAAAGAAAATGAACCAAAGAAAATACAATCAGCCGGGTAGTTTGGTCACTTTTGAAGTTTAAATTGCTCAAACTTTTTTTTTTTTTTTTTTTTAAATCAGATGTCTAAATGAGAATGCATAAAGATGAGAAAGAATAGATAATGTGGTGACTCTGGTTTGTGCTGAATAATAGTTTTTATTTTTTTGTATGTGATTATCTAGGTGGGACATTTTAATATGTAAATAAGCAAGAAGAACTAATCAGTCTTCCATGGAATTATTAAGAGGATACTGGAGTATTAATCTATGATAATGAGAGGCTAGAGTTGCCAGGAGTCATCATGGCTCTGGGAGGGAGAACTCACACGGGAAAAAGCCAACGTGAGTCATGAGACAGAGAGAGAGGACCTAATACATGTTTACTATAAAATTTCTTGGTGACAAGTTTAAATATGTTGGTTGGTAAATAACAAGCAACAGAGAAGAACTTCTTCTCTAAATTAAGAGTAGAGCAGGGCTTTATCTCTGTCAGATGTCTGTCAGGCATTTTTTTCCCCCTGTTTTCTGTGTGCTAAAGAAGGCTACCAAAAGGATACAGAATTGTGTCCCAAAATCATGAATTTATGAAATTAACTTGGAATCACCTGACAACACATGGTACAGAATTGCTGATACAAGAAACAGGATGTCAAATTGCCTTTGCTAATAGTTTTCAGGTATACCTGAAACTTTATCTTAAGTGTAGATTAATCCTATAAAGGATAAAAACAGGGTGTTATGAGTGATCAGAGAAATATACATAATTTTCACAGTGAAATGCTGGTGCCTACTCATTTTCTATAGCCCCCAAGCCAAAAAAACTAAATGTTGGCTCCTTAACGATAATAAAAATGCTATCTTGGAATAAGTTACTGAAGAATGGGAAAAATTAAAATATCCCCTGGGGTGAAAATTGTTTTTCTTTTGGAAAGATTATCCTTCAATAAAGGTAATCGAAGATTTCTGTTTTCTACCTTTTCTTATCTAAACTACTTAAGAAAAGAAATACGTCTCGTGTGTATTCCACACCCCTGATGTCATAATGCTCAACTAACTAAACACAATCTTTGTGCAAGTTTCAATTGATTCCCCACGAAAGTAAACTTTATCTCAGTGTGAAGCAGTACTGTGCTATAGTTTTATTATATTGATGATATTGATGACATTGGAAGAAATATCAAACCATTACCTGTGGGCCACATGGCTTTCCAAAAAAGTCACATTCCAACAAAGTGCTATTGTTGAGATAAAGACCATTTTTTTTTTACAAACTCTGTAATGCTGAAGTTTTGATAACTTGCAAAAAAATCAATAGCATCTTTAAAGCCAGTATAATTGGACCTGATTTCCTGAAGATAGAGGACGTTGGATACAATATTCCATAAGAGAAAAATAATACTAAATTTGGCTGCAGCATCTGCTTGGAACCTATTAGTAGAAATAAAGGCAATATTTAGAAGAGCAAAAACTTTCTATTATCTAGAAGACACATTATCTAGGAGCCAAACATCTGGCCCCTATAAACTTCTCAGGCATATCTGCTACGCTCTCCTTCATTCATAACACATTCAAGCAAAACTGAATCCCTAAGAAGTCTTTGTCACATCCTGCAATTTACCTTGTATTTGTACATACAGTTTCATTTACCTAGAATACTTCTCAGACATTGATCTGGATACGTCCTAACGGATCTTCGAGACGCAACATGAAGAGAATAGGAACACGAGGTCACTAAGAATATAGACTTAGGGGCAAGATTTCCTGAGTTCAAATCCCAGCTCTGTCATTGTTGTAGCTTTGTACCGTGCCCATGTGGTTATGTTGGAACTATTTTCCAACATCTTCTTCCTTGGATTTATCTGGTTACAATCTGAGGTCACTGTAGGGTCGGAGCTTTGGTCTGGTACACACATTGTTGTAGATCTCCTGACTCAACTTGTTGGTGTGCAACAGCAGCCAGGAGCTCCCTGGCCTCCTTAAGCTTCTTCAGATCTTGGGTCAAGAAAGAGTACAACCTGGAGAAGGTGCCAGCTTATCCTGTAGGTCTCCTATACTACCAAGATCAGGGCTTGTGAAAAAGAGAGACACGCATTTCCAGTCTGTGTTTGTTTCCTTCACTTCAGATCTATTTTCCTTTCTGACTGCTGATGCTGCTGACTTCAAGCCCAGCACCAGAAACAGAAGCAAGAGACTTACAAAGACTGCTTAACCAGCCCCTACGTGTAGTGGACTTAATCCCCAGAATAAATCCCTTATTCTGTGTCACTCACAGGGCTTCTTTTTCTCTGATTGAGCCCTGATTGTTACAGCCACTTAATGGGATGACTTAGCCAATTTCTTCCTCTCACTGTGACTCAGTTTCTTCACTTGTAAAATTGGTGTATGTTAAAAAAAAAAAAAAAACCTGTCTCAAAACGCTATTTTGATGATTAAGTTATTTTTCCTAAAAAAAATTAGAAGAGTGCCTAGAATGCAGTGAGAGGTAGGTAAATATGCATTAAATAAATGAATGCCTCATTTATGGTCAAAGTGCTTTCCTGGCAACTAAAGCAGAAGTTAGCTATTCGCCCTAACTACAATAAGGATTTTGTAACTCCCTTATTCTGCTGAGCAACTTCGACCCTGCCTTATGTATGGTTGTTTAAATGTATACTCTATATTCTTTTCAAAATGTGATTGGTATTTCATACTTTGGATATTATAAATCTTGAAACTGAACAAACATGCTCCATTCAAATTTACTGCGAGAAAGCATAGGATAAAATGTGTATCCACCCTTGGTAAGTAAGTACACAGAGCTATGTGGTGCATGGTTTGTGTGTATGTAACCACACTCTTGGACTTCCTTTATGTCCCAGATTTTATATTATATTTTGTCTTCACTTTCAATTATATTTTATATCCTTTTGCTTTCTCATATAAGCCACGTGAAACCCTTTCTCGGTCAGGGTAGAACACACACAAAACCAAACATAGAAAATAGAAAACAAACCCAAGCCAACATACATCCTTTCAGAGATGAGAAACTGTTTTAATGGCCAGGTCCTAAGATAGTGTCTTACTTAGCCAGCTTTGACCCTTGCAGGGCCTGTCTTAAATCCACCAGCCCAGGTTCTAGAATCCTATACATAGCCTCCTATGACTTCCTCTTCTCTTAAAAACACAGCTAACTCATGGTGGTATTCTACTAAGTGTATTACAGCCAACAACCTTGCTTTTCTTGGTCAAAAGTGTTTGTAGTGATCTTTGAGGAGTTAGCCATCTACATTTGCAGAGGATTTGGGAGAGAGTCATGGTGTTAGCCCTAACTGAGGGATGGACCTTCCACTTCCTTCAGCCTTCTGTCTCTCTGAATGATGACAGCATACCAGGGATCAGCTCCAAAGCCCTACGATTTTGGGTCAAGAATCATTACTACTTCATATAATGTTCACCGGATTCTTTTCAAAAGGATTGTGCAGAGAAATGAAGGAATTACCACACGTGTAGGAGGTATGAATACAATAGATAAAATGAGCACAAGGGAAGGCATTTTAAAATAATCTTTTAAAATGTTTTGTATTACATAATAATAGTTGAGACCATGAGGGTGATTTAAGCAGATGAACTAAACTTAATGAATAAAGTCTAACAATATTTGGAACAAAGGAAGTAAAAAAAAAACTGAGAGACATATTGTTCAGCATAAAACCGAAGGGCCTTGCTGAGTTTATTTTCAACTTTAATTCAAATTTTAAAACCTTCCTGTGTCTAATCTTTCAGAAACCTTGCTTAGTTTGAGTGTGCTTACTCTTTTATTTAACATACACTGGTAAGAGGCTAGCAAAAGAAAACATAATAAAAATACACTGATTTGTTTAAACAAGTTAATAAGTGATAGCCAGTCAACGAATCTGTCCTTCTTGTGTGGATTAATGCCCTCTCACTACACATCCCCAGGTTATGTAACCCAAATGTATATGCTTCATCTGATGTCCAAGTTGATGCCTGACTCAGCCCTTCACTGAATCCCACCAAAACAGATTTAAGTCCACCATGCATTAACAAGAAATGAGTCTCTTCCAGATCGTTTTATGGAGAGGAAAAAGGGGGAAGAATGTCTGCTGGTTGGATCTCCTAGGAGCCAATTTTAATATCTTATCAGATCTCTCACTAAAATAAAATATTTGACACGTGTTCATTTTATATTTGTATAAGATTCATGCTTTCATCTTTTATTTAAAATCCCTTAACATGTCTTTGTTTTTTAAGCGTTTATTTATTTTTGAGAGGCAGAGAGAAAGCATGAGTGAGGGAGGGGCAGAAAGAGAGGGAGGCACAGAATCCGAAGCAGGCTCCAGGCTCCGAGCTGTCAACACAGAGCCCGACGCGGGGCTCAAACTCACAAACCGCAAGATCATGACCTGAACCAAAGTCGGTCACTTAACCAACTGAGCCACCCAGGCACTCCATATTATATTCTAATTATTGTAACAATGATTTTCTCTTTTTGCTACTAATTTTTTAAAAATTTTATGTGGTAGGAACCCTTAATATGAGATCTATTCTCTTAGAAATTCGAGTATACAATATTGTGTTGTTGATTATAGGTACAATGTGGCAAGCAGATCTCTAAAACTTATTTATCTTGTATAACTGAAACTTTATGCATATATTTTTTAATGTTTTTATTTATATTTGAGACAGAGAAAGACAGACAGCATGAGCATGGGAGGGGCAGAGAGAGAGGGAGACACAGAATCTGAAGCAGGCCCCAGGCTCTGAGCTGTCAGCACAGAGCCCAATGCAGGACTCCAACTCACGGACTGTGAGATCATGACCTGAGCTGATGTCGGACGCTTAACCTACTGAGCCACCCAGGGGCCCCTGAAGCTCTGTGCGTATTGATTGCTAACTCCCCAATTCCACTTCCTGTCCCCTCAGTCCTTAGCAGCCACCATTCCACTCTTTGATTCAATGAATTGGACTATTTGAGAGATATCGTATAAGTGGATTCATGTAGTACTTGCCTTTCTGCGACCAGCTTATTTCGTTTAGCATAGTGTCCTCAAGGTTTATATTATAAGGTTTCATATTGCAGAATCTCCTTCTTTTTTAAGGCTGGATAATATTTCAGTGTATGCACATATCACATTTTCTTTATCCATTTTTCTATCAATGGGCATGTAGATTGTTTCAGATCTTAGGTATTATGAATACTGTTGCAATCAGTATGGGAGTGTCAGTATCTCTTTGAGATCTGTTTTAAATTATTTTGGATACATACTTAGAAGAGAAACTGCCAGGTCATATGGTAAATCTATTTTTAATTTTTTGAGAAGCCTCTACACTGTTTTCCTAGTCAATGTTCCCTTATGCATTGCCACCAACAGTGTACAAAGATTCCAATCTATTCAGATCCTCACCAACACTAGCTGTCTTTGTTTTTTTGTTTGTTTTTGTTTTTTGATAATAGACATCCTGACAAGTGTGAGGTGTATCTAATTGTGTTTAT
Source organism: Felis catus (assembly GCF_018350175.1). Lineage (NCBI taxonomy): Eukaryota > Metazoa > Chordata > Mammalia > Carnivora > Felidae > Felis > Felis catus. The sequence goes on along the minus strand of NC_058371.1, from coordinate 71,633,817 downwards.
TTGCATTTCTCTGATGGTTAATGATGTTGACCATTTTTTTTCCATATAACTATTCTCCATTCGTATGTCTTCCTTGAAGAAATGTCTACTCAAATCCTTAGTACATTTTTTAACTGGGTTATTAAGTTTTGTGTGTTTTTTTTTGGGGGGGGGAGTTGTTTATATTTTGGAGATTTACCTCTCAATGGTTACTTCTTAAAAAAAATAATTTTTTACCAGTTATGGTTATTTCTCTGAAGAGAGGATCTGTGAAATTCCTCACACTGCCATTGTCAAAATAGTATATACATTTTATTTTAAGAACAGATATCTTCAATCAGCCTTTGCTTATGTTAGAACATAGACCATTTAACATAGTACGAGGCAATAGTATTAAAAATCTCTGGGGGATGGGGTTGATTTGCTTTTACTCTTTGGGACCTTGATGCACACCTTGACACATATCTAACAGTCACACAAGTGTGCTATAATACCTAATATATATTGAACACCTGTCCAAGGAAAACCCCAGGAATGAGACAAAATGGTGTATGTGTCACTTCATCTGATGCAACAGGAAATGGGTAGACAACGCCATATCATTTTACACATACAGAAGTTGAAGCTAAGATTAAGTGACTTGTCCATGATCAAGTAGTGGATCAGTGGAGGATCTTAAGGAAATCGCCCTCCCTGTCTCTAGGGTAAATCCAGCATGTGCTCTTCCAGGCCATCCATTGGCAATTACAGGGCTTTTCTGGAAGGCATCATGGGGCACAGCCACCCTCCTACAGGAGACCTGATACAGTCATTAAATTGCAGTTTTCTGGAGGGAGTTGTAGCTAAGGACTCAAGAATAGCAGAGTATTAAGCCAAGTGTAAAGCTCTTCTGAGCTTCGGGCCCTGTGTGATGGCACAGGTCACACATCCGTGATGCTGGCCCTGCCTTGGTTACCTTAAAGGTCTCATTATGTACACATCAGAACATTTCCTGTCTCCATACTACTTTCGCACAGTGGCTCCCTCTTTAGGTTCTTCTTCACCTCCATCTAGGAACTGCCTGGGCATCCTTGATACTCAGACTTCCATGACACTCCAGACGGAGACTGTCCCCTGTGCTTTCAGAGCCCCTGCACATACCTTTATGGTACTGCACAATTATCATACACACTGCATGGTGACTGTTTATGTTTCTCTCTTTCTTCCTAATCAATGAACTTTTTAAGTGCAAGGATCCAGACTTTTACTTTCATCTAACCGCAGGATTTGGTGTGATGCCTAGTAAATAACTGTGGAAAGAAAGAGGAAAGGAAAGAAAGAAAAATTAAAGAAGAAATCAAATAAGCTCCTTTGCCTTCCTAAATTTGGGTTTTTAGGTATAATTTAAGAACTTCAAAGGTTTTATATACATTAAATATCACATAGTAAAACCCAACTTACGTTATACAAGCAAGGTTACCCTAGCAAAGTGATAGAGACCTATCACTACTAAAAGAGTAATTGTTACCTGTTTAAATGACAAAACGTCACAGCTGGGAACTCGATCTTTTCCACATACTGAACCTCGATGGACATCGTGGTGGACCATGTGAAGTAGCTGACCAAACGACTGTAGACCTGCCACACCACGAGTGACACTGAGCCCGGGACCACCACCAACCAGATCAGCTTGTGAATTTTGCTCTGGCTGCGAACAAGGTTGTGTACTCCTTGGAAAGAAGTGGAGATGGCAAAGTCATGGTCGACTTGTTCTGGTCATTGGCAGATGGCAGCGGTTTCTTTGAGAGGCATAGCTTTATCTTTTCCAAGAGTCCTTAAGTTGAGCAAAATAATGAAACAAACACAAGTAATGAGTTAGAAAACCTTAATGCAATCTGTGAGAAACACAACCCAAAGAAAAGTTGGAACAGGTTACCCTTTTCACCTTTTTCAAAATCCATCTTGAGTTACATGGTTTCTTTAGAAACTAAGTAGACGTGTTGATTCCATGGGTGGAATTGAATGGGATGCTTACAACTCATAATCTTTAAAAGAATTAGCTCTCAGTTTTGAAATACAACTCCCCCCCCCCCCCCCATGAAACACAAAGTCTCTTAGATGTCTTGAGCAAAATCAGGCTGATTCTTCTGAGAGTTATAAGTGGGGTTAAAAAGCAATCTTTAATCTTTGACTTTTAATTGATCTTCAATTAATCATAGTCCTACAGTAACGCGTGCGTGGCTGAACGTAACCTCTGCAGCGTCACAGGCGTTGGAACACAACTATTTTACTTCAGTTGGTTAATCTAATCAGAATGTTTAGAATCGTGTTATCAGTTAAGCAATCTATTTTCAACCTCTTCAGAAAGTGAGTTTTTTCAATACTGTCAGTAATAAATCAACTCGTGTTTATTTATATTGATTGATAAGGGCTGGTGAATGTGGCCCTAAATTTTTCCTTGCAATATATAACATATTCTGAATTTTATGTTGGAAACAAAAAAAATCTGTTTTTATTTTTCTGTAGAAGACATTCAGAATTTCTTTGCTGAAGGAACTCTGAAATACAGCTCAGAGGATGAGATGGCCTTTGACATGGAAATAGCATTCGCCTGGTCAGGCCTGGCCTCTTACAACCTGTGCTACTGTTCAGAAACTGTGCCAAGTTTCTTAATCTTTCTAGTAAGAGGTTCCTCTTCCATCAGATGGGAGAACAGTATTTGCCTCATGAGTTTGTTGTATTAAATAAGACAGTACCTGGGGATAAATTGGCACATCACCTGAACCATGCATGAAAAGTACTCAATTAGTATTACCTATTTTTATTATTCTGCTAATTTAATAGTGATGTGGCAAATGGCGAAATATTCGGGGATTTTTAAACATTGTCTAAAATTCTCATTTAAGAAATGAGTTCTTAATGGCCTCACAAATGCTTATAATTAAGTGAATTGACTTATATTTTTTGCTTCAATTCAAGAAGTATCGTTTGTTTCAACTGGTCAGCATTTGTTTCTAAAAGGTTTCAAGTGTGGCTTATCATTAAATCATTACTTAATACATCATAGGTCCCAATCAATTAGCTGAGCTTACATCATGATATATAAAAGGCACTTATAAACATTTTCTAAGGGACTCCATTTCATTTGTAAAGTCTTAGGGCACAATTACAAATTATATTATGATTATTTTACAGACTAGACACTCAGCAGGAAATTATGTATTAATCTGAGTAGCCTAACTTTAGACAAAAATTTTACAATTGTCCCATGTATCGTTGCTTTTAATATTGAGTTAGGCAATGTATATATAAAGTAATTGGCCCAGTCCCAGGGCAAAATTAGAAATATAAGAAAAACTATTGTGGGGCACCTGGGTGGCTCAGTTGGTTCAGCGTCCAACTTCGGCTCAGGTCATGATCTCACAGTTCGTGGGTTCAAGGCCCACCTCGGGCTGTGTGCTGACAGCTCAGAGCCTGGAGCCTGCTTCGGATTCTGTATTTCCCTCACTCTCTGCTCCTCCCCCACTTGTTCTCTCTGTCTCTGTCTCTCTCACAAAAATAAACATTAAACAAAAAAATTCTTTCTCTTTCTCCATCTGCACAGCTCTCCCCACTTGTGATCTCTCTCTCTGCATCTGTCTCTAAAAAAAAAAAAAAAAAAAAGCTATTGTTATTTTTATTTCCTAGCAAAATAAATTAACAATGCTCTTTTGTGTGTATTCCTTAGCCATCAGTTTACAAACACAAAGAATGAACTCTTACTGAAGGACAACTCAGTCTCTGGGCATCTGGCACCCTTCCTACTCCAGGGCCCAAAGCTGTTAGAAGGGGAAGAGTGATCTAGTAATTAGTAACTGGCCAACCAAAGTATTGCCAGTTGCAAGCATACCCTGAAGAATCAAAGTTTTCAGGTGCATCTGTCAACTTGTTTAATATAGACCCATTCCTTGACAATTACTGCGGTTTTACTGGAATATTCTTAGTCATTTGCGAAGACTTTAAAAGAGTTTTGGAAATAATTATTATTGCTCATGAATAGTGAAGAAACAAGGTGAAATATTCCTATGAGGAAGGTTAAAATTGGCTTAATAAATGACACACCAGCCTGAAAGACAAAGCAAACGTCTTTCCTGACTGAAGTAAACCCTACAGAACTACGGCAAGTGGCCCTTGCATTGAATACTGATCTTTAGAGAAGCATTTTAAGGAAAATCAGACAAGTTTTACTGTATTTAAAAACAAAACAAAACAAAACAAAACAAAACAAAACAAAAAACTTAGAGGCGCATGATACATAGAAACAACAACAACAACAAAAACCCAAACAAGATAAAACCAAAAAATAGATCCTAGCATACAGTGATATTTCACAACTATTTTTGTTTGACTCCTTCATAGAAATTACTTCATTCCTACATAACAGAAACTCCATTACTTATATCCGAGTCATATCGGAAATCAAATTTCCCAAATGAAAAACATAATCTCCCTTTCCCTTGGCTAATTTCTAGCCTGTGGGAATGAAAATGGTAACTGGAGGAGTTCACTCCTTTACCTTTCTCAGCATAGGCTTTTCGTTTCTCAATCTGCTTCATTCTCAATTTCAGCCTATGGCGTCCTTGAGGTATATCCAATTTTCATTCATAACCGTGTTCATTTTGTGGCCTTTATATAAAATGCACCAATTGAGGTTGTAAAACGTGGGGGCAGTATAAATGTTTGTGTTGCTATGTTTTGCCTCATAAAACACCTAATCTGCAAACCCAAAATGCTGGCAGAACCAGCTATGAGTATTTATGGACTGACGAGAGGCCATCAGAGAGGGAAACAAAATATATAACTGGGAAATCTTTTTCTCTGAATGAAAGAGACAATCCCTACAGATATCTTTGGTTTCAGAATCACCCCTGACCAGCCTTGTTGACACTTAGGCCGTGTACCTGGAAGAGAATCTCTTTAGCTTTCGTTTCTACCTCTCTCTTTCTACCACTTTGAATCAAAACGTGGTTGAAATGAAATTTGGGGGGTAGAGAGGCCTTTTCCTGGCTGAAGTGACTTTCTTAGTAACAGATGTAAACTGTTTTGAACAGAAATAGTAATCAATGAAAGTAACAAAATAAAACATTAGAAAATTTCTCCTCAAGAAGTAATGATTGCTGAAAGCATACAAATTCAATAGAGCACACAGGCCAGTTATTTGCCCATATTAACATTTTTGAGAAATTATTATATTAAGTAAGAAGTGAGAAAATACATTGTTGTGTATAAATGGCACCACCTATTGACACAACTGAGGAACTGCATGTATCACTACTCCGAGCCTTTTAGAATTTTGTAACACTGACCATTAGCATGGTTAGATATATTTTACATACTGTTTCTTGGAAACTCAGTACTGTAAGCTGAAACTAGTGTTATATGGAGGCAAAGTAAGAAGTTTCAAGGGATGTAAATGAAAATCCTGGATACTTCCCCAACAATCAAAGATTTCAGGAAGAGGGTCAATCTCATGGTGGATAAACTTCTCCATGAAAGATCTCTTCTTTGGGGTTAAATGACAACTTCAGTTTTTAAAATTTAGGTATTCCTGAGAGGAATAACAGCTAGTTACCTATTCACCTTGCCTTCCTGGCCTTCCTCCCTTTCTTCTCACCATCTCTCCACAGCAGCTGTTGGAGCCCTTTGGTTAGCAAGGTCATAGATTACAGTGTTAAATAGGCCTAATTATTTATATCCTATATTTTCTATCCTATAAAATCCTATTATTTATATTCTATAAATAAGGTAGTTATTAGTTATCCACTGTTTGAACTTCTTTTTTTTTAATGTTTATTTATTTTTGAGAGAGAGAGAGAGAGAAGGGGAGGGGCAGAGAGAGAGGGAAACAGAGAATCCGAAGCAGGTTCCAGGCTCTGAGCTGTCAGCACAGAGCCCCTCAGGGCTCCAGCTCACAAACTGTGAGATCATGACCTGAGCTATAGTCTGATGCTTAACAAGCCACTGAGGCGCCCCACTGTTTGAACTTCTAAAGGCAGAGTCATTACTTGATTCAAGTTGAGAACAGACTGGTAAGAAGTGGGGCTAATCCAGAAAGAACAGGTCAGGCAGGCAACAATAATAAAGAAGGTGGGTGGGGAGAGGGGTTCCTATGAGTGTGTGTGGTGAGAGGAGGGGAACAGGGGGTGAGGGAAGCAAAATCAAGAGAAAGACAGTCTTCCAAAGCTATATTTTATCTGCCTTATAATTTAACCAAGGCTCAAAAGTAACTAGCAATTTTCCTAACGTTTCTTAATATCTTCACTTCCATGTCACTTCCTCTTTCTTGGAGCCCACACTTTAAATAATTGTTTTTAATGTTTATTTTTGAGCGAGAGGGAGGGAGTGAGTGGAGGAGGGACAGAGAAAGAGGAAGTCACAGGCTCAAACCCATGAACTGTGAGATCATGACCTGAGCCAAAGTTGGACGCTTAACCGACGGAGCCACTCAGGTGCTCTGAGCCCACATTTTTAGTTATTTCCCCACATTGCCTTCAGGTGTTAGAGAGGGAGAGAGACAGGGAGAAAGAATGAAACAGAAAGGAAGGAGAGCAGGCAAGATCTCTCCATTTCTTGCCTGTCTTATACTTAATAAACAAGAAAAGAAAGAAAATCATCTTCTTATTTTTATTTGCTCAAACTTGTCCCTCTCTTCTGGGACATTTAAATATGATGAAAGTATCTGTTCCTGCTTGTGCTGATGTGATACCTCCTCATCTCTCTCCCTCTTGTTTTAAATTTTGTTTAACGTTTATTTATTTTTTGAGAGACAGAGAGAGACAGAGCATGAGCAGGAGAGGGGCAGAGAGAGAGAGGGAGTCACAGAATCCAAAGCAGGCTCCAAGCTCTGAGCTGTCAGCACAGAGCCCGACGCGGGGCTCGAACTCACTAGCGGTGAGATCATGACCTAAGCAGAAGTCAGATGCTTAACCAACATAGCCACCCAGGTGCCCCTCTCCCTCTTGAAGATAAACTTCTCAATGCTGATTTCTTCTCTCCTTCTCTCTTCAGGTGAAAAATACTAAACCATCTCCCCCACTCGATTAGCAACTTTTAGTAAACTTAAATTCCATCCTTTCTGTCTGGCGAGAAAATCTCCCTCTCATTTGCCTTGTTCTTCCCTGTTTGATTGAAATCAAAGCCCAGTGTCTTTTCCACAGTTATCCCTTATATCTTCTTCCTGATCTGAATTTCCTTAACTCTTTGAGGGATCTCCTTAAACACCAGTACAGAAATTTCCACTTTCCTTTCTCCTACTTTCCAGCCTTCTTGTACTTGTTTTGCATAGCAAGTGCATTTGCTAAAAGATACGATTTTTCAGACCCCGTCCAACACCACCCCACAACATGCACACACACAAAAGTGGGCAATTACGTGGCAAGGCAAATGCAGTGAGGATCTAGAGAGTTCTGAACTGTCATTGTACAAGTCGCACCAACAGCAGAAAGCTACTCATTATTATTGATAAACTCAAAAGATAAAAGGGAATGAATAGGAAAGAAACAAAACCTTTCATCTGACCTCAAATTTGAATTCAGAACATAAACAACATTAAGAATTTTATGCAGTGTCTACAGAAGTATATTCTGGCCCAGTCAATTAAAGAGACAAGTGTTTCCTATTTATTCTATTTTTCAGAAAATCGTATGTGTTTTTCATAAAAATGTCGATCCTATTGAATTGGCAGATATCTAAAGGTATTTTGACAAGTCATCTTTGGCTACTACTTTTAAATTTAGCTTTCAATTAACACTCTGTGTTTTACATTTTGTTTAGGACAATGCATAACCATTAATGGTGATGCATTTTTTTTTTAAATTTAGACAGATTTGGAAAAGCAGTATAGGATCTACAAAGGAAGACAAGGTAAAGAATATGTTTTCTTTTACTGGAAATAGATTTTTTCCTTAATAATTTTGGGAAGAAAAACCAAAGAGAATTTAACAACTTAGGATGTTTTCAATAAATACTTTGATAGTGTCTTGCTTTGGTTTGTAATAATACAAAAAGCAGGACTGATACTGGTATTTTCTGTTATATCCTGTACGTAAGCATTTCTGGTTAGTGGTTTTGCATTCATTGCAATATAATCTTTTTTTAAAACACTAAGTGGGAGCCTGGGTGGCTCAGTTGGTTAAGCATCTGACTCTTGATCTCAGCTCAGGTCATGATCTCACACTTTGTGAGTTCAAAGCCAGCGTCACACTTTGCACTGACAGCATAGAGTCTGCTTAGGATTCTGTCTGTCTCTCTTGTTTTCAAAATAAATAAAGAAGCTTAAAAAAACACTAAGTGGAAGAAATTAGCCACTGTGATCATATCTATTCAACACAAATTTGTTCATCTAAATGATAGCATTTAGTGTAGAACGGGACCTTATGATAGACCTCACTGAATCCAGCCCAATTGTCATCCTCCATCCTCATCTATGGAAAAAAGGAGGAAGCTCAGACATGAGGTAAAAGCTCAGATGTTCCACGAAATCAGGGCTCTTTGCCTGTTTTGTTTGCTGATCCATCCAACTCTAGAAAAATGTCTGGAAGGTGGGAGGCAGGTAGTAAATATTTGTGAATGAATAAAAAGTTTGTCCTAGCCTTGTACTTTTCTCATGACACACACTAATATAAGAAAATTATTGCAATTTTTCCAACCTATTATTATTATTTTTTAATGTTTATTTTATTTTTGAGAGAGAGAGAGAGAGAGAGAGAGAGAACATGAGTGGAGGAGGGGCAGAGAGAGAGGGAGACACAGGATCTGAAGCAGACTCCAGGCTCTGAACTGTCAGCACAGAGCCTGACGTGGAGCTTGAACTCAAGAACTGTGAGATCATGACCTGAGCTAAAGTCAAACGCTTAATCAACTGAGCCACCCGGGTGCCCCTCTAACCTCTTATTTTTAAAAGTAAAAACTTACAGTGATGCCTGGGTGGCTCAGTCAGTTAAGCATCTGACTCTTGGTTTCAGGTCATGATCTCACAGTTCATGAGTTCAAGTCCTGCATCAGTCTCTGTGCTGACAGTGTGGAGCCTGATTGGGATTCTCTCTCTTCTTCTCTCTCTGCTCCTCACCCACTCACACTGTCTTTGTGTCTCTCAAAATAAATAAATAAACTTAAAAAAATAAAAAAAAATTAAAAGTACAAACTTATAGTAAAGTGGAAAAAATTGTGCCATGAATACCTAACTATGCTTTACTATAATTCACTAATTATTAACTTTTTCCCACATTTGTTTCATCTTTTTTTAAAAAAATTTAACATACATTTATTTTTGAGAGACAGAGAGAGATATAGCATGAGTAGGGAGGAGCAGAGAGAGAGGGAGACACAGAATCTGAAGCTGGCTCCAGGCTCTGAGCTGTCAGCAGAGCCCAACACGGGGCTTGAACTCACAGACCGTGAGATCGTGACCTGAGCCGAAGTCGGACGCTCAACCGACTGAGCCACCCAGGCACCCCACATTTGCTTTATCTTTGCTTCTAAATGCAATACATCATCCTCTTCTTTATTTAAAAAAAAAAAAAAGGACATCCTCCTGCAAAAAAACAATATAAAAATCTTACTCAGGAAGCTTTACTCCGATACAGCACCATTACTTATTAGGCATTCCACACTCAGAATTTCCAACTTCCTCCCCAAACAGAAAGGTATTTGATTTATAATGTTTTCTTTCCCCAATCCACCATCCTATCATGGATTGTGTTCTGTTGTCATGTCTATTTAGTTGCCTTTAATCCAGAACAGTTTCCTAGCCATCAATTTACTTTTGTCTTCTTGTTACATTTCTATTTTTGAATAATCGATACACGTCATATGTTTTGCAGAATGCCTCTCAGTTCTTGATTGTAATCAAGTTTCTTCTTGATGATTAGGCTCCAGTCAACTATTTAAGGTCACTGGAGTACCACAAAGTTACGTATGTTCTTCACAAGGCATCGCGTCCAGAGGCCTATACATCTCAGTCTCTCCTGTTATTGGTGACCGCACATTTGATCTCTTGGTTAAAGTGCTGCCTGTCAGATGTGTCCTTTGTAAATGTACTTGTTCCCTTTAATAAGTAATAAGTAACACTGGGAGCGATTCTTTGAGATTAAAATATCTTGTTCCCAACTTTTCATGCAAGGATTTTAGCATAGATCAATGAGTCTTGTCTGAATTCATTATTACTCTGATGTTTCCAAAATGATGATATTCTCCTTCTGTCATCATTTCTGCTTTGTTGTTGTTGTTGTTGTTGGCATTCTTCCGGAAACAAGAGCATTAATTTCTGGTTTCTCTGATTTTTTTTTAAATTTTTTTTCAATGTTTTTATTTATTTTTGGGACAGAGAGAGACAGACCATGAACGGGGGAGGGGCAGAGAGAGAGGGAGACACAGAATCGGAAACAGGCTCCAGGCTCCGAGCCATCAGCCCAGAGCCTGACGCGGGGCTCAAACTCACAGACCGCGAGATCGTGACCTGGCTGAAGTCGGACGCTTAACCGACTGCGCCACCCAGGCGCCCCTGATTTTGTTTTTAAACTAATGGATTATTCTATACATTGAAACATAGTCCTATGGTTACTCATTTAAGGGATTCTTCAAAGTAGCACCTTTTCTGCAAGGACTGAAGTCAGTTTTCTGTGCTTACTGCTGTCTCATTTTCCATAATTATCCATTAAAAGATTGTAAATCAAATATGTGTTAGAAGAAAAATACTGCTAATTTTGAAAAGACAGACTTATTATGCATTAGACTCAGATTAACCAATTTAAAGCACCAAAACAATTAGCTGTAGGAGAAGAGGTGGGGTTCATGGTAGTGTCAGTTGTCAGTTATTTGGATAGTTGTGAAAAATGGTAAGGCAACATATAGACATATATCTCCATCTTATATAAAAGAAACCAAGAGATTATATACTTGTCTTGATATACTTGTCTCCATGAAGAAGGTGAAGGATTTTTCTTTTAAATAACTCAATAATTTTTTATACTATATTTATTTTATGTTTTTCTAGCAAATACACTAGAGACCAAACTTCTTGGATCAAAACAAAAGTGAATAGCATGCTGTGTATTTCTTTATTCTATGTCTTGTTATCTGAGTGTATCTAATAAGATGTTGATCTTGGTATCCAAGCAATTCTTCTGATTCATGCTTTCATGTATTGATTTAATGGGATGTTCATCCCTAGATGAATGTAGGAAGTGACTGCTTTATAATTTACGTAGGAACATACACAAGAAAATGTTACGTATCTGTGACATCGTCATTAACAATCATAATAAATGTATCATGAATATAGTCTAATTATTTGTTTAAAAAGCCCATCCTGGGGCAACTGTATGGCTCAGTAAGTTAAGCGTCCGAGTCTTAGTTTCGGCTCAAGTCATGATCCCACAGTTTCGTGAGCTTGAACCTCACATTGGGCTCTGAGCTGACAGTGCGGAAATTGCTTGGGATTTTCTCTCTCCCTCTCTGTCTGCCCCTCTCCCTCTCACACATACTCCCTCTCTGTCAAAATAAATAAATAAACTTAAAAAAAAAAGCCCATCCCTAGCTGGTGTGTTCAACTTTCTGAAAATGAAAGGTTTTTGAGAATCTGCTAATGAGTTTTTTACTCCATCTCTTGCCATGGTGTGCTATTGGCTCAGTGTGTGGGAGGTTTTTGTTTGTTACTCAGCTGCCGCCAGGCCATCAATAAAACAGCTCTGTTTATACACCTCTGTAGTTTTGCTTACAGGATTGAAAAACGTTCCTGTTATTGGTCGAGACAGGGGGAAGGACTCCACTAATGCTTAACTTGTAGGCCCAGAAAGTTGCAAAATCATGTGTCCATATAGAACATGACACTGTGGGTCAAGGTTACCCGGACAGGGTCTAATTATACAAACATACTAGCTGCAATTTTATGTTTCTTTGTTTTCTTCACTCTAACCTCTTACCTTTTTGTGCAATAGAACATTTGAGAGAAATGTATTTGCCAGAGCAAAAATATTCATTTGTTATTATTTTCATATTTTTGAGGACTATTCTAAAGGAAGGTTATAAGTTGTGTGCTTAGTGTATCTTACCAAAAAAGAAGTCAAAGCAAAGCAAAACAAAACCACAACTCAAAAATAACAAAATTCAAAAGTTGAACGTTCAAGAGGCATGAGGAATAATATAGTATAAATGATTTAAAAATTTTCACCATGTGACTTTTATACTACAGTGGTATAGTTTCTCTCCAAATTCATGTCCACCTAGAACCTCAGGGTAAATTAATTTGGAAATAGATTCTTTTCAGATGTGATTTGTTTAAGGATCTCAGATGATGAAATAATTCTGGATTTATGGTTTACCAGCATCAATTTGCCATCTGCGTGGAGAAAAGAGAAGATGTGGACACAGAGACATTCGCAGAGAAAGGCCATGTGAAAACAGAGGGAGAGATTAGAATGATGTAGCCACAAGCCAAGGGACTCCAGAAATCACCAGAAGCTGGAGAAGTTGAGGAAGGGTTGTCCCCCTGGAGCCTTCATTGGGAGTATGGTCCTTACAGCATCTTGATTTTAAACTTCTAGAGATCTGTGAGATAATAAATTTCTGTTGTTTTTAGCAACCACATTTGTTGTGGTGATTTGTTACAGTTGTCCTAGTACACATGTTGAAGAGAAATCAGATGAATTTTAAGATTTATAAAAAGTTGTGAGGTTCCTTGGCAAATATAAGAATTTTAAAACTGAAAAAAAAAATAAAAAGACTTTTAAGCCTGATGAAAGAGCCTAGTTCAACTGTGTTTTTAAAAGGTGACTGCTGAGACTGTGTGTGAGATGAAACTCATGCGCAGCTCTGTGGCAAAACAAATGTGACAACCCAGATGAATGTCAGATAGATGTAGAAGATTTTTTTTTTATTAAAAAATTTTTTTTAATGTTTATTTAGTTTGAGACAGAGAGAGACAGAGTGCAAGTGGGGGAGGGGCAGAGAGAGAGGGAGACACAGAATCTGAAACAGGCTCCAGGCTCTGAGCAGTAAGCACAGAGCCTGACATGGGGCTTGAACTCACAGACCGCGAGATCATGACCTGAGCCGAAGTCAGACGCTTAACTAACTGAGCCACCCAGGCGCCCCTTAGATGTAGAGGATTTTTTAAACAAACATTATTACAATGGCAAGAAAATTCATGAACATTTATGTTGCATCATAAGACCAAATTCTTTGTAACATTTTCAGTAAATCAAGAATAATGAAAAGTATTTTTATACAGAACTTGGGTTAGCATTAAATTCTCAGGGTTAATTATCCTCACTCAACAAAGATAAAATACCTAATGTGGTCCAGATACTGCTTGCAGCTGTATAGGATGCATCAATGAGCAAAACATATGTCCCTATTTTTGTGGAGCTTCTAGTTTAGAAGAGATGACAATAAACCTAATCACTAAGTAAGTTACCTAATGAGTTGGAAGATGAAATGTGTTATGGGAAGAAGAAGAAGAAGAAGAAGAAGAAGAAGAAGAAGAAGAAGAAGAAGAAAAAGAGAGGAAGAAAAAGAAAGAAAGAAAAGAAAAGAAAAGAAAAGAAAAGAAAAGAAAAGAAAGAAAGAAAAAGAAAGAAAGAAAGAAAGAAAGAAAGAAAGAAAGAAAGAAAGAAAGAAAGAAAGACAGACAGACAACATGGCAGAAGAGATCAAGATTCCTCAGTTTTGAGGAAATGGTGTCAATTATTGTAATAAGTGAGGTAGGCAGTGTAGACATATTTGGGAAGGTAATATTTGAACAGTTTTGGAAACAGTAAAGGAGAACATTGAAAGCAGTAAAGGAGAATGCAAGAGGAGAACATTCTAGGTACTCTGCATAGCTAGAACCAAGGTCCTGTGTGGAAGCTATTTGTTTTTGAGGAAGAGCAAAGAAGCCAATATAAGTGGACTGTAGTAAGAAAAAGAGAGGGGAGAGGATCAGAAGGATAATGGGAAGGCATATAATACTAGGCTTGTAGACCACTGTAAGAGTTTTATCTTTTATTTTAATAAAATGGAAAATTTTTGTGAATTTGTTTAAAGAATGACGTGAACCTATTTATGTTTATTCTTGCTTAAGGTACTGGGAATAGCATATGTGTGGGGGGTGGGTGGGGTGAGTGAGTGGGTAGTGGAGAAGGTTGTAGGAAGCTGTTGGATTCTTACATTTTTAAAGGTAGAGCCAAAAGGATTTTCTTGTGGATTACACGTGGACTGTGAGAAAGAGATAGGAGTGAAGGATGACTTCAGGAGTTTTGACCTGAGCAATCAGAATGAAATTGCTATCACATGAGATAATAAAGGCTCTTTGTAGATTTTGCAGAAGCGGCAAGGTTAGCTCAGTTCTAGACCTGTTGAGATTGCAATGCCTATTAGCCATTCAGGTAGAGATGTTGGGCAGGCATTTGGAGAGGGTTGAGTCTGGAGTTCAGAAAGGAGGTCTGGGCTGGAGACAGACATTTAGGAATGAGTGGCAACTGGATTGTATTTAAGGCCATTAGAAAGAGTCATCAAGCCAGGGAGTGTAGCTAGAGAAGAGGAGATGATCAAGGACTGACCCCTAATCTCCAATTTTAAAAACTATGGGAAAAGGGAAGACCGTATGGAGTGACCAATGAGAGGAAGGCAGGAGAAAAACCAAGAGAGTGAGATATACTTGTCTCCAAATGAAAAAGGTGACTCACAGGGGAAGAGTAGTCAACGGTGTTAAATTCTGCTATGATTCAAGCAAGATGAGACCTGAAATTTGACATTGAGCTAAACACTGTGACAGAGTTAGAGAAGGGGTAGTATGAATATTCCAGTGGCCAAAAAGAGAATCCAAGAAGAAAAGTTTGAGACAGTGCATATGAACAACTCTCTTGAGGATTGTTAGTACTAAATGGAAAAATTAAAAACAGTTCTGACACGCAAAATGTGGTCAACGAAAGTTTTCATGAGTTTCAAAAACAACAGCATGTTTACATTCTTATAGATATGATACACTTAAGAGTCAAAGTGCAACCATGTAGAAGAAAGAATCCATAATTGATGGAGCAAAGCTCTTGAGGTGCCATGATGTAATACACAAGTGAAAAGTTTGGTGTGGATAGTTCATTTATGGTAAAGGGCAGGAGCACAGAGTACGTAGGGGTTGATGGTAGGAAGCGATGGAAGAGTCAAAATGGAAATTCTTTTCTGATTGTTTCCACTGTTTCAATGAAAATGAAATCAGAATCTTCAACTGAGAGTAGAGATAGGGGTAGAGGAGAGTGTAGAAGGTGTGAAAATTAATAGGATGAATGGTCTGGGGATGTATCAAATCACTTCCTGGCAATGTAAAAAGCCCACTTGAGGGTCATGGTTATGATTACGTGAATTCAATAGTGTGGCACTTGTACTGGACAAGTACAACATTTTCTTGTGGATGTAAAAAGGTAGAAACAGGTGAAATTAATTTTAGTAATATATCTTATTTAACAATAAATTAAAGTATTATTTTGACCTGTAACCAACATAAAAATTACTAAGGAGACATTTTCCATTCTTAGTGTTTGGTCTTTGAAATCTGATGTATACATTACACTCACATATATATTTGGACCAACCACATTTTAAGGGTCCAATAGCCACATGTGGCTAATGGCTCCTGCACTGGTGGTGTGGGTCTGGGTGATCACTGCGGAGTGACTGGCCAAGAGACAGTGGAGTTCAAGGTCCTCAGGGGAGGAGGAGAGTTCAGGGAACCAAATGGCGAAGCTGTTGGCAGGATCATCTATACATATATTGAAAATTTCAAAAAGCTAGCAAAGGGGAACTTTTGAGGAGAATGACAGACAATAACCAGGTAGGAAAAGTCAATGAGAAACAAGAAGGATGATGCAAGAGTCAGCAGGTAGTAGCAACAGTGAAGAGTAATGGAGTTTTTAGGGAAAGAATAGTCTGGAAACAAGTAAGTACAATTTCTGTCCCTTCCCATGGTACAAGGGCTGGAGGGAGAAGAAATAGCATATGGCAAATGGATTGTATTTAGAGCCATGAGAATGAGATCTTCTTTGGGAGTCAGTATCTTTATAGGAGGTTTTCAGGTGAGTGAAAATAATAGGTTAAGCAAGAAACACTGGTTTGCTTACAGCTGTTGGGATATGAATGTGTCATTGCTGACGGTGAGGAATTGTGTAATGGGCATTTTTGTATACATACTTACATTTTTCAACAGAGGTAAGAAAGCTTTGCCTAAATTTATAATATTAAAAACAATGACTTTTCTGGACAGGGGAGAATTCAGGGAGTATAAAACTCAAGTTAATGATTGGTTATTTCTGGGAGGTGGACCTCTAGGAACTTTCATTTTTGACTTGGTCCCTTTTTTTTTTTAAATTTTTTTTTAACGTTTATTTATTTTTTGAGACAGAGAGAGACAGAGCACGAACGGGGGAGGGTCAGAGAGAGGGAGACACAGAATCTGAAACAGGCTCCAGGCTCTGAGCTGTCAGCACAGAGCCCGACGCGGGGCTCGAACTCACAGACCGCGAGATCATGACCTGAGCCGAAGTCGGCCGCTTAACTGACCAAGCCACCCAGGCGCCCCGGTCCCTTTTTGTATTAACATGTTGTTACAACATGTATATTTTTGTTTGAATCAAAATAATCAAAGACCTATTCTCTCCGTGAGGTCCTTTAATTTGATGTAACCTCTTTCCTGAAAAAAAAAAAAAAGGGGGGTTTTGAAAAGAATAGCTAAGTGAATAAGATTGGGGTGTGGATGTGAGTGTATGTTAAATACCTCGTTAGATAAAAATACAAAGAACAACCAAATGATCAAGAGTCAATAATGAAGGAAACCAGAATATGTCACCCCAAAATATACTTCTTTGACTTGAAAGTGATTTTAAGTTGAAGGCAATTAAGAGGCAGTACATGCAGAAAAGACTCCCCCCCCTTTCTGCTTAAAGGCAGGAAATGAATTCTCGTTTTACTGGAAATGGACTTTTATCAGCCCAGAGTAATTTGCAAACAAACCTTATTAACCTAACCTTTATCTTTCTAGTTACTTCTTCACCATACCCTTTTGTCGAAACCCCTTGGTCCTGTTATATATTTATTTATTTACTTATTGTCCAAAAGGTATAAAAGCTTCCTGTTCTGATCACTTTGGGTCTTCATTCTCTTATGAATGTACATGTACTTGAACAAATTCAATAAGATGTGTATCTTTTCTTCTCATTAATCTGTCTTTGTCAGTTTAATTTTCAGACACAGCCAGGGACCCTAAGACAGTTGAGGGAAACTTTGTCCTTCCTTACTATGACAATTCATGTGTCCCCTGTATACGAAGCAAATCCCAACCTTCAGTAGGACACACATGTTTCTCAGAAAAGGCACCAAGTCAGACAGCTAAAAGAAAGCTGGAATGGCATCTATTGACATAAGTGTATTTGCAGAACTGCTGAGAAATTGCCATTGATGTGTGAAATGGATTGAACAATCAATGACGGAGCACTGGTTCTTTATCTTCTGTTAAGTAACATCTGTCCCTTGGTTGGTGGCAGCAGCTATGGTATTCAGAGCCCGTGGCTTCTTTACAATTGTCTTTTTAGACTGAGGTGACCAAAAAGTTTTGCTGAAAATAAGCCACAATCCACTCAAGTCAGAATGATGACTTTAAAAAAAAAAAAAAAGTTTAAAGTTACCATTATTTTTGTTTTTATAGAATTCCTTCCTCTTACATGTTGTGATTATCCTATTTGCTATTTTTTTTTTTTTTTTTTTTTTTTTTTTTTGGTTCATCAGGTTGTTTATACTTTGTCAACCAGTTTGGACAAATATCAAGATAATAAACTCATTTAGGTGACAGAATTACTTGATTATCGGAAGGCAGCATAAACATAGAAAGAGCAGTGGTCTGACTGTGTCTCCCCCAAAATCATATGTTGAAATCCTAACCCTCAAAGTGATGCTGGTAGGAGTTGGGCCTTTGGGAGGCGATGAGGTTAGAGGAGCCTTCCAGAATGGGTAGAATGGGATTAGTGTTTATTAAGGAGATCCGACAAAGCTCCCTAGTCCTTTCAGTCATGTAAGGACCAGTGAGGAAGCAGGCTGTCTCCAGACACTGGTTCTGCCAACTCAATGACCCTAGAATTCTTAGCCTTCAGAATTATGAGAAATACATATTTATTACTTACAAGCTACCCAGTTTATGATATTTTTGTTACAGAAGCGCAAGTGGACTAAGATAGTGTTTGACATCGGATTTGAGATTTGTAATGTGAACTCTACTATTTGTTGTCTGTGTAGCCATGACAGGTCACTCGAATTCTCCAAGGTAACTTTTCTGCATCTGTATAATCAGTATAGTATCATCTCACAAAGAATTACATGAGATAACATGTCTGCTACAGGGTAAACTCAACACATGTTAGCAATCATTGTTCTGGATTAGCCCATATTGTCAGTTAGGAATGACTTGGACAAGTTTTTTTGGCTGAAAGATTGACAATAATTTTAATTTCAAGCATACATTCCTAATTTTTACATAGAAAAAATATCACACTTATTTCAGTCTTCAAAGGCATGTGCAGTCTATAGTCTTTTATTTGTCTTGTAGTATCATTCTGTATAATCAAATCAATCATGTAATATCATTAAATCAAATTCATATAACTTCGTAGTGTCTACCATGAGTAAGAAAAGTTATTGTGCTCTCTGGAGGATATAAAGCCTATTCTTTCTTTCTTTCTTTTTAAGTTCATTTATTTATTTTGAGAGAGAGAGAGAGAGAGCACACATGTACGCACATGAGCTGGGGAGTGTCAGAGAGGGAGAGAGAGAGAATCTCAAGCAGGCTGTCAGCACAGAACCAGACTTGGGTTCGAACTCATGAACGGTGAGATCATGACCTGAGCTGAAAGTAAGAGTCAGGTGCTTAATCGACTGAGCTACACAGGCACCCTTAAACCTGTTCTTTAAAGGCAGAGACAAAGCAAACATTTGTCAGATGTGTTTTGATAAATAATAGACTTTCTGAAATCAGAGGAATTCGATCTCACTGTGGGTAGATGGTGCTCTGAGATAATCTGATAAAGGAAGGATTTCAAACAAATCTTCCAAGAATTAAGGAAGGCATCGGGAGATTATTTATGTAATTTTGCACCCCATGAAAACGTTTTGTAAGGTTGTGTTTATTACATACTGCAGCAGGGGAGATTGCACACAAAGAACTCGGGTTCCCTCTTCCACTCACATGAGAGACTCTTACTTCTCCAGGGAAAACTCCAGCTCCACTTCTCACCCCTGCCTCCTGGATGAAAATTAGCACACTCGGTCACCAATCACTGGTTATATAATCACAGTGCTTCTCCTTGTATTTCATTTATTTTTACCACGTTGGACACAAAACAACGTCAAGTCACCAGCTGAAATGTCAAGATTTTGATGAGAGGGACACTATATTTAGGATTTTCAGTACAGGATTTTCCAAATTTTATTCTATATAATACTAGTTCTTTGATAAATTTCTGTGGATTTTAAAAGAAGAATCACCTAAATTTGTGATTTACCATGCACTTTGGGAATTTTATTTTATTTATATATATTTTTTTATTATATGAAATTTATTGTGGGAATTTTAAAGGTTTTAAGAGGATTTGCAGGGCCTACTTCTGCTTGTGTACAGGTAGCATTTGATGATAGAAATCTTTATTTCCATTATTCCTATGAAATCAATGAGAAGTTTTGTTCCAGGCCATCCCCCACCAAAGTGATGAGTTACAACTGAAGTGTGCAAATAAACAAACCTTCATTGGCAATTTAGGCACATCATGATCCTCAATAGAATATCTATTGATTGAGATTAGTGCCATCCATCATCACCTTCATCCATATTCTAGGTAATCTCCTTATAATAGAATAAAGGAAACTTGTCTTTGTCTCATTATCAGAACTGTTTGTAGATTTCCCCAATAACTGATTTATCTTTATTTTAATAAGACTGTGAGTCAAGTACTTATGTAATCTCCTTCTTCATATTGGCTACTAGAACAGCCAAATTTTGGCCCATCTCTAAAAACTGCCTGGATTCTTCCAGCTTGCATTATAATAATCTCATTTCTGGCTGAATCCTATTTTCTTACATTCATTTTCCTCTAGACCATTTCTCTTTATCTGCCTAGTTGTAGGTGCATTTTTTTTTCATGTTCATTGAATGTATATTGTAAATTTCCTTAGTCTTTTTTTTTCCTTTTGGAACAAGGGGAGTATAAACAAATATATAACTATATTTTACCAACTACTTGCATATGTTTTGTTTCATCAACTCAGTCTCCTTTTAGAGAAGCAGTGTAATATAGGAGAACGATCATTGCATCCTTGGAGCCAGGACAGATGGCTTTGTCTCAATTCTGTCTTTACTAGTTGTTGCAGTTAGTTAATATTTTGAAATTCTCTGGACTTTCCTTTTCTCAGTTGGTTAGAAATAGATAGCCTAGCTTAAAGACTTCAAGCCAAGTGCTTTGGGCTGGAAGGTACAACAGAACTCCTGTTCCTGCTGTAGAAAAAGGTAGAATGATATGGGGTTAACTTCTGTCAGACATGGGATAGGAACAGGGCTGGTCTAAGATATGTGGGTAGCTAGAGTAGGCTAATTTTTTTGCCATTTAAATAAATATGTCTTATGGATCTGTTTTCATTTGTTGTTTTTGTTTGTTTGTTTGTAAAGAACACACTTTGATTTAATCAGAATTAATTTTAAAAACAAATTCACACAATAATTCTCCTCCAATATCTGTACTGGAACAGATAATTTGAAAAAACGTCAACAAATGGCATCATCACGATCTTTTATCTTTTAAATTTGAAAATAGCATACCAAAATGCTGAGCAATTATATATTGAAAGTAAGTTATTCATTTCCACTAAACAGAATATTTTTGCATTATTTAGTTTCAGAATTTTAGCTGACATTTTGTCACACTCGTGGCAAGAATATTCAACTGCAAAAGGTCAGGGCTAATGAGAAGTCTGTGTTGCCTCTCTTAGCCTTGAGGATGCTTTCTATGTAGTCAGGAGAAAACTCTGGTTGTATTTCACTCACAAGAAAAGAAGCTATGCATTCATGTCTGTATTCAAGTCATCACCCATTACCCAGTACATTTGTAACTCTCTCAGGCAAATGAGAGTAGAATACAGGCGAGCTTAAAAGATAGATGACATTTAATACTAAGCAAAACCCGGATATGATCGCCGTGTTCTGTTGGAACAGATGTGTCACAATTGTATGAATAGACAAAAGTGCTGGCAGAATTGAGTGTCACATGTCCCTGTCATTAGAGGCAAGCAAAACTCAGAAAGACCTGCATTGAAACAAGTGCAGTCACACTCTGGCTGGTCACACAGTTGTAACAGAACATTAAGTTGGATTTATGAATTTGAATTTATTGGATATACAGTTTTATTTGTTTGCTTTTATAAATTTTCCCTGAAGTTTAAATTCTATGCAAGATGTAAACATCCTTATAGCTGATATTATGTTCACCTAGATCTGAGTCTGGCCTACTCTCTTTTGCCATTTGGACCTAGTTAGTGTCACCCTTTCATAGGGGCCTTTCCTTATCAATCAAGCCTTCCCACTCCATTATTCTCTGTCTCATGACTCTATTTTATTTTATTCATAACCCTTATCGTGATCTAAAATTATCATTCTGTTTATGATCTTACTTTGTCTTAATTTTTATTGTCATTTCCCTCTCATTATAGGTATTAGCTTCATGAAAGAATGGATATTTTCTGTCCTGTTCATCATTTTAATCCTAAGGCTTAGGACACTGCCTATCATAGTCATCAGACTCAATATTCTGAGTGAATGAATACTTTTAGTACAAACTTAAATAACCTTATAATAAATGTAATTTAAATCATCACTCAAGATTGTTTATATTTTGGTACACTATTTCAAAGGAATCTCTGTTATTTAGGACAGATGATGAGAATAGGTAACTTTTAACTTCTAAACCTTAGGTTATATTTATCATACCTAGGACATTATGAAATAAAATGTAAAAAATACTAAGCACTTGTTTCTACATCAGAGATATGAGTCTTTGGGTATCCTATTGATAGTTTATCTTATTAACTTTGGATATATTTCTTTCAATTTGGCCGTTTAAATAGACCCAAGCCTTGAGGCAAATTTGGAACTAGACTTATTCTTTCACCAATGCCTTACTTCCTGGAGCAACTAGTAAATCTGTCATAAAGATCAGATTCTGGATATTGTGATTTTATCACATCATTAAATAAAAGTTTAAATCAAAGTCAAATAAATAAATCATTACTGTGAAAAAATGACTTCTTTATTGCATAAGATAATTAAAGGTATTCTTAGATTTATAGTAATGCAGAACATGGAACTTAATCTTTGATTAAGAGGAGAATCAGTAAAAGTATATAGAAAGGAAAAACTCAGATTACTTTTGGTCACCAAGTGCATGGAGGTTTTCCCCCTTCAAGCAATCTCTCTCTCTCTCTCTCTCTCTCTCTCTCTCTCTCTCTCTCTCTAGTTATTGCAACCACTGAAGACTTTAAAATCCCACCTGGACATCAGGTGAGAACAGGACAAAGGGTGGGCAGAAAATTAAACTGCAGATCAAACAGATAGGAGGCTGGTGAGCAGACTGTGGTTACTCATGTTTTCACCAGGCATTGGCTACAGAAAAGATAAGTGGCCCTCACAGGCAGGGTCTCTGCCCTAGAGTAACAGGGTGCAGAGGCCACCATAAGCTCCCAGCTAAAAAACATGGGAGGGACAAGAAGAAAAGGCACTTCCAAGGAAGGAAAAAGAAAGCTGGACACCAGCTGGGTCTCCTACAGTTTGACTCAATTCAACACTATCTACCTGGAGATAGTGTCAGATCCAACAGGTTAGGGGCTCCGTCTCACAAGACTGCCTTCACTCCACTTCAGATGTCAATCACAAGTAGGAGGTCCCCAGGTTCCCCACAACTTTTGTTCCACTTGGCTACAAATAGGAGGTCCCCGTGACCCTCTCCTTGCCTTCAGTTAATTTACTATACAGTGGCTCAAAGAAGTCAGGGAAACATTTACTAAGGTTGGCCTTTTATTAAAGAACATGATAAAGGGTATAGATGAGAAGCCAGATGAAAAGGTACATGGGGCAAGATATTTGGGGAAGGGTGCCGAGCTTCTGTGCCCTCTCTGAGTGTGCTACTCTCCCCACATTTCCACCAGTTCACCAACTCGGAACCTCTCTTAACCTCATACTAGGATTTTTATGGAGACTCTCACATAGACATGATCAATCATTAACTCCATTTTCAGCCTTTCTCCCTTCTCAGAAGAATGGGGGGCAGGACTGAAAATTCCAAGCTTCTAATCATAACTTGTTCTTTCTGGTGACCATTGCTCATCCGGGAACCATCCAAAACCTCACCCAGAGTGGCCTCAATAGAACGAAAGACTTCCTTCTCACACAGGAAATTACAAAGTTTTTAAGAGTGGTATCAGGAACCAGGGTCAAAGACCAAATATAAGAACCAGAAATGTTCCTAGTGCTCTTATCACTTAGGAAATTACAAGGGTTTCAAAACTCTGTGCCGGGAACCGGGGGCAAGGGCCAATATGTATTTTCTCTTATTGTCACAATGTGTTATTGAAGTCTAACAGTTGGGAGTTACAAGGCAGCTTCTGTGGGAGAAAGAGAAAAGACTTCAGAGAGAGCGATCTCCATTTATATTCTGGCTCTGTCAGTTACCAGCATCTGTGGTCACAGTTCTGAGATGACTAAATCCATGAACCTATAGAACAACTCTAGCATAAGGCCTGGCATATAGTAGA
This sequence comes from Felis catus, assembly GCF_018350175.1. Taxonomy (NCBI): domain Eukaryota; kingdom Metazoa; phylum Chordata; class Mammalia; order Carnivora; family Felidae; genus Felis; species Felis catus. The sequence continues at coordinate 71,610,012 of NC_058371.1, read as the reverse complement.
TGTTACAAAAACATAGTTCTTTTCTCTTATCCTTTATTAAATTTTCTCCATCCATTTGTGCAAAGAATTTCACAAAAACTGGCCAATTATTGGGGAATGATCGATCTAATCTCGATCTCATGAGAATTCAAAAGGCACAGAAGATAGTTAGCTGCACCTGAACAACTTTTACTGAGTTTGCTTAGCAAACTGTTGACTTACTGACCTGCCTGTATGCAAAGATTAAGTAGAAATACGCAACACACAGTACCTGCAGCTTCACAATTTTATTTTATTATTTTTAAGAAAATTTTTAAAGATTTTTAAAAGTTTATTTATTTTTGAGAGAGAGAATGGGAGAGAGGAAGAGAATGTGGGAGGGGCAGAGAGAGAGAGGGAGAGAGAGAGAATCCCAAGCAGGCTCCCCACTGTCAGTGCAGAGCCCAACGTGGGGCTTGAACCTGTGAATCGTGAGATCATCACCTAAGTTGAAACCAAGTGTCAGACACTTAACTGACTGAGCCACCCAGGCACCCTGAAGCTTCAGAATTTTAAAACCAAAGCTCATTGGCTGCCTTCATCGGTTATCCAGGTTTGTTCCTTCTCATGTTTCTCAATATTGTCAATAAGCCACTCTTCTGTTTGATACCTGAACTTTTAAATTCATCTTTGACTCTGCTGCAAGAAGGGTGATGAAAAGATGACATTCACTTTCGTCAAGAAGTTGTTGTGTCTCTGTTTACCTGGCTTCATACAAAAGATTCAAGGGGGAGGAACACACAGTACTCCTTGTCTAGAGGCAATAAAGCCTAGTGAGCAAGTCAGGCAGAAAACCCAGGGATAATAATTACATGTGATAAATGCTTAGAATTTAAATATAAAAATTTGTTGTTGAACCACTGGAAAGGAAGTAATTACTGTTACCTAGGGTATCATAGAGGGAAGTGCTATTTGAAATGTGTTTTTTAATTTTATTTTATTAAAAAAAATTTTTTTAACACTTATCTATTTTTGAGACAGAGAGAGACAGAGAATGAATGGGGAGGGTCAGAGCGAGAGGGAGACACAGAATCCAAGGCAGGCTCCAGGCTCTGAGCTGTCAGCACACAGCCTGATGTGGGGCTCGAACTTGCGGACCGTGAGATCATGACCTGAGCTGAAGTCAGATGCTTAACCGACTGAGCCACCCAGGAGCCCCTGAAATGTGTTTTAAAGAATGAGTAAGAGTTCAGTAGGTGGAGGGACAGGGAGATTATTCTAAGCAACGAGAAGTTAGAAGATTCTCAGAACTTAGTGTCTGTGCTTTGGATTTATTATAAGATGTTTGGGTGGAAAGTGAGAGGGAATGAAATCTGAAAATTACATAATCTAAGAGTGTGAAGTCTTCGGTTCACTCCTAATAAATTAGGGCATTATGTCAATTCTGCTGAATGTTTAAAGATATAAGTTTATTCCAGGGGCTCCTGGGTGGTTCAGTTGGATAAGCGACCAACTTCAGTTCAGGTCATGATCTCACGGTTCATGAGTTCAAGCCCTTTGCGTGTCAGGCTCTGTGCTGACAGCCCAGAGCCTGGAGCCTGTTTTGGATTCTGTGTCTCCTTCTCTCTCTGCCCCTCCCCTGCACACACTCTGTCTCACTCTGTCTCTCAAAAATAAATAAATGTAGAAAAAAATGTCTTTAATATATGTTTATTCTAGTAGCATCAGAATTTTCTTCCCTCTTCCTTTTCAAAGAACAGACTTGTCTATTTGAGCATTTTGCAAATTTTCCTGACTCGAAACCCCCTTTAATAGTATTTTTAAAGATGGTTTTAAGTATTACTTTAGTAGTAATAAGATGAACCATATGAAATTGCTAGTTTTTAGCTGTTTGGACTTACCAAAATAAAAATTTCAGATGATCCAAACTGTATATCGGGCTATATGAAGATTTTTCATCATTTCATTGATTTTACTTGGTTAGTTATAAAATGTGTTCTTTTTTTTAAAAAAATCTTTAACTTTTATTTTTGAGACAGAGAGAGACAGAGCATGAACGGGGGAGGATCAGAGAGAGAGGGAGACACAGAATCCGAAACAGGCTCCAGGCTCTGAGCTGTCAGCACAGAGCCCGATGTGGGGCTCGAACTCACGGACCGCGAGATCATGACCTGAGCCGAAGTCGGCCGCTGAACCAACTGAGCCACCCAGGCGTCCCTAAAATGTGTTCTTAATACTTTCAAAACTTATTTATGGAGATTATAGCATAGTGCTTCTGTACAATTCATCCTATTCAGATAATTTTAAAATGAATTCTCATTTATAAATAGTACACTAATCTAAAAATATTCTATAAAATTTTATAATAAAAAGCATGACTTTTTGGCAAATTTCAAACGGCAATATATCAAATTTGACCTGGGGGATGAAATAAATGTTAAAATGTCAATTGGAGTTTTACCACAAATTATATCATCAATAGTGGACAAAAGCAGTTTTTAAAACCTTGTGTTTGAAAATGCTACATCTTACATTTGAAATATCAATGGAATTATTTTTCTAATATTCATGGTTTTCAAAAAATAAGGAAAATATGGAAGTACAATATGAGTTTATCTGTAAGCATTTCTCCACAAAGATCACATTCCATAGACCAGGAAAACAAAAATGTCACCTGGTGCCTGGCTCCTTTCTGATCCCTTTTTGCTGTGTGAGACACAACAGTTTTCTTACCTACAAAATGGCTTAGAGTCACCTTACATAAATATATCTCCCGATATATATTTTTTTCTCCTTAGAAATTAGTCATCCTAAATCCACACAGGGGAAGAAATAATCTCTTAATTGATCCTTAATTAACATCACAAGTACCCCTTCTCTTGAAATAGGTGTCCTAGTATTTTCTTGTCTGCCTTTCCTTGGGTCTGTCATAATAAGCAAATATTAGTTATGGATGGCTGTTCCTGAGTTTTATGAGATTGACTTTGAAAAGCTTCTACTGTATAACTAAGTTTAAATGCTGGCTAAGGAGTTTTAATTTTCCTCAGACTGCCAACTATGAGAATCAATCAAAGCATTAACAACAACAACAAAGCAACATCAACAACAATTGACTACATGATACAATAAAAGGTAATTCATTCTGTCTGACCAAATGAAAGACTTCTTGAATGGCTGCTATGTTCACAGAACCTTCTGTGCTTAGCAAGGAAAAATATTTTGAAAAACCAAAAAGTAACTGTTCAGTTCTTAAATGTATTAGATCTCATGATGAGTTAGGGGATCTGTATATATTAATTAGGCTTTCTCCAAAGCAGAGCCTGAGACAGGGACTTGAGCAGAGGGAACTTATTTGGGAGACATTCCCATGAATAATAATGACAGAGCAGGAGTGTGAGACAGGAAGGGAAAGAAGAAAAGCCAAAGGATTCATTTGTGAGGTCAATGCCCTAAATAAGTGGGATTCTTCCAGGATAGTTGGAGAAGGGTGCAGAGTGCCTTCAGAATTATCTTCTGCAAAATGAGATGCTGGAGCATTTATCCATGAGAACTCCCTTCTTCGTTTAGTGTTTCTATGTCTACCACAATCTTTAACTGTTGACAAAGAAAAATGTGAACAGTTGGGTACAGGGCAGGGCTAGTTCTAAACTATGAGGATTATGGGAAAGAATAAAATGGAACATTCTATAATGGGTTAACAGGTTCATATAGCCTTTTGTTTGGAAACCAATACGGTGATGACTGAAGAAATAAGAAAATTCCTATTCACTTTCTAAATTTCGCCCAACGCCAGATCCTGCTAATTCTTGCCTCTGTTTCATCTCACAAACTCACTTCTCTATATCCTATCCTTTAAAATCACAAGGGAAGAACGAGAGATGTAGGTTTTGGTTTTAGTAGTCTTAATTGTTTTTAATATTTTTTATGACATATGTGAGGAAAAAAGTCATCTTATCTCTCAAGTTTTAGGTATTTTTACTCCTAAAACAGGTTAGATGGTTTCTAGAGTCTGTTTTAGTCATGGTCATGACTCATGTCTTCTAAGCATGCTTATCAGTCAATATTACCTTTAACGTATCCCTTCTGTAATTAATGTGTACAACAGAATTATATGCATATGGGTGTATAATGAGATTAGAAGTTACTACAAATCCTTGCCTTGTACCAGTAGGTTCTGTAGTTACCTGCTATAATGCCTGAGGATGTCATCGCCAAATTTGATTCTTTGAGTTGAAGTGTATTTCTGGGAGATCTGTGTAAAATATCTGTACATAAAATATCTTGGGGCAGCAAAGACTATATTGGTTATAGAGGTTTTACATCTGATCATGAAGAAAGATTTCGCAGTCTGAGGTAAACATCACATTGAGAAATTGGTTTCCAAGTGGCAACATTTTATGTATATGTATATGTATATGTATATGTATATGTATATGTATATGTATATATGTCTCTCTATGTATACAACCAGTCATATATTTTATAACAGTTTTGATTGCAAAAATTAAAGGGAATATATGTATTTGAGGCATTGTCGGTTACTTTCCTGGCTGAAGGAAACAAGTCTTTCTTAGATTAATTTATAATTTCCCTGATGCACTAAATTCAAATCCTTGAGTAACTGGTGCCTGGGTTGCTAAGGTTAACCACTGAATTGACACTACTTAGAAAACCCAAGTGGAATCCTATTTAAAAAAGAAAAAAGAAAACGGTGTTGCTTCAAAAATATCTACTTTTTTCTAATTTGTAGTGAAAAGAACATCTCCTTATTTCTTTCACTAGTATGTTCACCTTTAAGGGAAGAACGCTTCTCAACCCAAGAGACTTAAAGAGAGTCGAATAAATAATTTACCTATATTCTTTGTAAACACATACCGAGTTGTACAACCATGTGTTGAAAGGGAAGTTATTAAATATTTTCTGCTTCTGGACACCATGGGCAGGGCACTAAGAAAGGGCGCTCTGCCTCTTTTGCAGACAACCCCTCCCCACTGTGTGAGCAATGCCAGAGTCACCTGTAAAAACCCAAAGGGAATAGGAGGGGTTTAGGGTATGGTTTTGCCGATTTACCAGTTCTCTTTATGGCATGGCATATTCATGCTGTTTCTCTTTCTGTAAGGCCGCATTAAACATTATAATTTATTATAGTCATAAAAATCAAGATTTCAGGGTGGATTGGGACCTTCAGAATTCTGATGAGTATTGAACCACTTCCATTTGGTAGCTGATCATGTATGGAAGTTAAATCACTTTTTCCCATGGCACACAATTCATCAGTGGCAGAGCCAAGACTAAAAATGAAATATCTGACGTCTAATTATTTTGGTGAATTTGACATCAGATGACCATTCTGAAGGTTAAATACATGGGAAATGCTGGCTGTATATGTAGTTCTTAACATGTAGCAGTGGTGTACCAAGAACAGGGTGATGGAGTTTCTACCCTGGCTCAATAGTTTTTAAAGCCATAGTTTAGAACTTGAACAAATAAATAATGTTTTCTAGGGGCGCCTGGGTGGCGCAGTCGGTTAAGCGTCCGACTTCAGCCAGGTCGCGATCTCGCGGTCCGTGAGTTCGAGCCCCGCGTCGGGCTCTATGCTGACCGCTCAGAGCCTGGAGCCTGTTTCCGATTCTGTGTCTCCCTCTCTCTCTGCCCCTCCCCCGTTCATGCTCTGTCTCTCTCTCTCTCCCAAAAATAAATAAACGTTGAAAAAAATATTAAAAAAAAATAATGTTTTCTGGGAAAAATATTTTATCACCGACATTGTCTCAAATTGTGGGCACTTTATTACTGTTTTTACATGATCTATAAAGTACCCTAGTGTGGATGACTCCCAGTGTCCTACAAATGCTATGCTACAGGTAAGCAGTAAATTAACAATGTCCATTTAAGGTCCAATACAATACAACAAACGACCCAACTGCCGGTAACTTTCAGATGAGATTCAGGCCAGAAGCCCAGGGAACATGAGACAGAAATGAGGTTTGAGCATGTACCCTGCCTTTGTCATATAATGAATTTCGTCTCCCAGAGACACCCAAGTTCAGCTTTTGGCTTAGCACTCGTAAAAATATAGAAATATGAGACTGGGAGAATAAATAACTTGTTTTTTACAAGCTCATTATATTATATATTCTAAAATGTTATGCCAAATGTTTTATTGGAATAGAGTAATTAAGTGTCTTTTAAAAAAATAGCCTCCATTGCTTTATTTAATGTTTGTTATTTTGGATATAAAAGCAGAACTTAGCTAGTCAAATGACCTGGTTTGGCAGGATACTCACTTTTTTTTTAGCAAACAAACTGGCCCCCACACAGATCCACACTAAAGTTTACAGAGTTCAGCTTCTGTACCAGTTGAAACTAGAGCCTACCTAAGAGCACAGAGAGAGAACTGATTGGCTGGTGCAGAGTGAGGAGGATATATAAAAGGCCTCTGTGGAACATCTGGGAAGGTCAGTGATATCACCTGTTCAGAGTCAAACCTTGGAGCTTCTCAGACGGTACATTTTCACCATGAGTGGGTGCCCATTTTTAGGAAACAACTTTGGGTGAGTATTTACCTCTATTTTAAGTATGGTTAGGCACTTAGAAATGCCAAGTAACAATGCTTCAATTTCTGAATTTCAAATGCATTGAAAATTGTCGCCCATATTCTCTTGTTAGAAAATCAACTTTAAAAACAGTAGGAGAATTTTGACTACTCATATTGTTAGTTATTACGCTGTCTCAAGATCTCCTGTTTTTCTCCTCACTTATTTAATCTGTAGATGTGCTTTTAAAAAATTGTCCATAGACGGCAGTGAAGACGACAAATCACAAACTGGTGTGAATAGAGCCAGCAAAGGAGGACTTATCTATGGAAACTACCTGCATGTAAGTGGGAGAGCCCTTACAGTGCTCAGCCTCCATTGTTAGGTGCTAAATTCCACAAAGTGACATTTTCATGTTTTGGGATTTTTTGTGTTTTTTTTCTCTCAGTCACCAAAAAGTTTTCTGGACCTAATGATATCCCTTTTCACGGAATGTATGCCTTTTCAGCTTTTTAAAGAATAATTCAAGAGACTCATATGTGAAAATTCACCTCTCTGGCAGAGATACAATAGAAGCAGAGGACATTATCTTGAGCAGAAGAGTGTAAATGATAAGATAAAGTGTAGATAACTGGCAGGCATTTCACAACTTGTGTAAATAAGACATAGTCACTAAATCCCAGCCTAGGTAATTGCGAATGTATCCAGAAAAATTTATTTATTAAATCCTTTATCATAAAGTAGAAATGTTGAAGGTACATGTTTTCTTGAAATCGTTAGTAAATGAAAGAGGGATATTACAAATGAGGTCTTTGGCAATAAGTCTGGGGTCAATTTACAGCGTGTTTGTCATATATATATATATATATTTTTTTTTTAATAGACTTTATTGACAGATTGGTTTCCATACAATACCCAGTGCTCATCCCAACAAGTGCCCTCCTCAATGCCCATCACCCACTTTTCCCTCCATATTTTTTAAGAAGTGAAATATTTAGACCCTTTGATGCTTTCATTGATGGGTTGCTGAGGATGAGCTGATAAAGAATGTTAAGATCTTCTTAGAATAGGCTCTCTAGGGAACAAAAGAGCGGAAGACGAACAGTGAGCTCAGCAAGTAACCACATTTTTATCATACTCATTTCAAGAGGCAGAGGGATATGATTTCTCAGTGAGTGTAATGGTATTTTTTATGATAGAATCCTACCAAATATAGTTTCTTCTGAAGAGAATAAAAATCATAAATTTAACTCATTCTTTATAAGACTCATGCACTGTTGAAAAAATAGATTGCTTCCTGAGAATTTGGGAACTGGGGAATTTTTTTTCAGTATCGTATTCTACTTTTTTTTTTTAACGTTTATTTATTTTTGAGACAGAGAGAGAGAGAGAGAGCATGAACAGAGGAGGGTCAGAGAAAGAGGGAGACACAGAATCTGAAACAGGCTCCAGGCTCTGAGCTGTCAGCACAGAGCCCGACGCGGGGCTTGAACTCACGGACCGTGAGATCGTGACCTGAGCCAAAGTCGGACGCTTAACCGACTGAGCCACCCAGGCGCCCCTACCTTTTTTTTTTAATGTTTACTTGATTTTGAGAGAGAGAGTGAAAGAGAAAGAGAGAACGCAAGTGGGGGAGGGGCAGAAGGAAGGGGACAGAGGATTTGAAGGACTCACCCTGACAGTAGTTTCAGTGCAGCAAGCACAATGTGGGGCTTAAACTCATGATCCCATGAGATCATGACCTGAGCCAAAGTTGGATGCTCAACTGACTGAGCCACCCAGGAGCCCCTTGTATTCTGCTTCTTATTAAAATTAATTAAAAAAAAAAAAAAAAAAAAAACACGTTTTACAATTTTAAAATTAGTCCTTTTTTAAAATATTTTTTTAGCCTTATTGAAATATAACTGATGTATAACATTGTGTAAATTTGAAGTATATAACATGTTAATTTGACACACATATATTGCAAAATGATTACCATCATAACACTAGCTAACATCTGCATGGCGTCACATAATTACCATTTCTTCTTTGTGGTGAGGACATTTAAGACCTACTCTCTTAGCAACAGTTTATTAACTATAATCCCCATGCTATATATTAGATCCCCATGATTTATCCATCTTATGGAAGTTTATACAAAATTGGCCTTTCTATTTTTTGTTTAAAGTTGGAAAAGGTTTTGAACGCACAAGAACTTCAAAGTGAAATAAAAGGAAATAAAATCCATGACGAACATCTTTTTATCATAACTCATCAAGGTAAGTTGAACAAAAGGTTGGACAGTAACTATTCCACAGGCATTTCCCAACAATAATGAGGAAACCTACAATTCTTTTAACTATAAGATGGCCAAAGACTAAAAACTCCCTTCTGTTAGAAATCCTTGAGAATATTTTACTGTCAGGTAAATTTTCATAAGGCATCCTTCTAGGGTTTATAACCATCTTCTTTATGGTTTTTTTTTTTTTTTTTTTTTTTTACTGTTATTTGGATCAGGGAGGACTTTCTCTTTTTCCTAAATCCAAGGAAACCTTCTGTCTCTTGTAATTCACAAAAAAATTGCAAGCTAACAAGTTACTATTTTTAAACTTGGAACTTTAAAAAACTATTTTCAAGAAATAGATCACTCAAATGTATTGTGACTTTACATAATCGTATATAAATCTGGTACTAAACGTAAATGTTAAATTTGCCTAAAATGTATGTTTATTCTCTCCAGACTTCTTACCTCTGGGCAGTGGCTTTTAAATTAGGAATCCATGACTTTGGGAGTTTAGAAAGTCCCTGAACTCTTAAAATTGTGTTCAAAATTTCATGAATACGTATCTTAAAGAGGTCCATGACCCCAGAATATTAAAATTTACTCTAAGATTGTTGGTGTCATAATATTGTCGAATGTCTGACCATGACCAGTGTCTCATGGTAGCCAGTGCCCCATTTCTAAACATGCTTCTTTTTCCTACCAGTTCTTTGTATCGTTTCCTCAAATGGTTGTTTAACTGGCTGGTTAAAATGAGCAAGTCCTCAGAGTGAAAAAATAAAGATGGAAAATAAGTGGCTTGATATGTTGTCACTTCTCCTGTTTTCACGTTTACATTTTCATTGGTGACTTAGGCCGAGACAAAGTCAGTAGAAGAGGAATTGTGGCAGGGTAGCACAAATTTGGGGACAGAAAATTGTTTAGAATCCCACCTCTACCATTATAAATTGTGTGACTTTGGTCAGGTGTCCTGACCAATGATTCTACTTCTCTGTCTGTAAAATGGAGAGAATGACTTTATCTTCTTGTTCATAGAGTTCTTGTGAAGACGAAATGAGTTAATGTGCCTCGAGCCCTTAGCCCAAGGTATGGCACATAATAAGCATCCAAAAAATGGAAGTATCATTATTTGATAGGGAGACTTTCCTTCCATCCTTCAGCTACAACATGTGGTCAGTGGGTCACAGAACAAGCCACACAAAATAAAACTTGAGAAAAAGATACAGAAACCGATTAATAAACATTTGATTTGTTCTTTGTCCACATATGAAAATTAAATCCCTGAAGGTCTCCTTAAATATAATTTAAAATTATAATTTGATTCCTCTAATTAGTACAGAAACATGCCCTTTACCCAAACAAAAGCACCAAATAGAATGCACTAGGAATCTCTAGGATTATTGATATTCTATACTCATGTAACAACTACACTGGCTATTTAATTCATTTATTCATAAAACAATTAGCCATGGTTTATCTTATGCCAAGCCCTGTCCTAGGTACTGAGGGGAGCAGAAGAGTATAATGAAGTTTTAGACCATTCATGAGCTTGTCCTCCCATAATATTCTAAGCCTCTAGGAACCAAAATTTTGTCATATTCATTAGGTTAGTGGCCATTAATGTCTCAGTTTATAGATGGAGCTGGGTATCACTGCTTTTCCACACACCTTCAGCATCCGAACAGGAAGTTAGAATTAGATTGTGTGTTATATATTAAAAGACCCGGGGCGCCTGGGTGGCGCAGTCGGTTAAGCGTCCGACTTCAGCCAGGTCACGATCTCACGGTCCGTGAGTTCAAGCCCCGCGTCAGGCTCTGGGCTGACGGCTCGGAGCCTGGAGCCTGTTTCCGATTCTGTGTCTCCCTCTCTCTCTGCCCCTCCCCCGTTCATGCCCTGTCTCTCTCTGTCCCAAAAATAAAAATAAAAACGTTGAAAAAAAATTTTAAAAGACCTAGACAACATATTTGTTGAGAGAAATCAAAATAATAATAATGAATATGAAGCTTGCAGATAAAGCGACTGGCATATTAAAACATCGAAAAAAGAAGGCTATGATAACATTATGACTGATACGCATTTTTAGCATAAAATAAGGCTGTATTGGCATTTATTATTTTTAAATGACATTTTATTTCTTTTTCAACGTGTTAGCCATATCTTTCATGCGATTCTGGTCAAGAAGTGTCCCATAACTTTTCAATTGACAAATGATTTTTCTCGTTGCAGCTTATGAACTCTGGTTTAAGCAAATCCTCTGGGAATTAGATTCTGTCCGAGAGATCTTTCAGAACGGCCATGTGAGTTATTATATCACAATGTTGGATTTATATATATATATTTGGAGAATGTAGAAAAATACTGTTAATTAGAAAAACAATACTAACGAGGGAATTATTACTTAGCAGAAGCATTTAAAGAACTTTTCCGAGTGGACACGAATGTAGTGATACTTTCCCCATGCCATTGCTGCCTTTCAGCTACACATGGCTCTAAGGGTCCTTTCAAATTTCATGGGGCGCCTGGGTGGCGCAGTCGGTTAAGCGTCCGACTTCAGCCAGGTCACGATCTCGCAGTCCGTGAGTTCGAGCCCCGCGTCAGGCTCTGGGCTGATGGCTCGGAGCCTGGAGCCTGTTTCCGATTCTGTGTCTCCCTCTCTCTCTGTCCCTCCCCCGTTCATGCTCTGTCTCTCTCTGTCCCAAAAATAAATAAAAAACGTTGAAAAAAATTAAAAAAAAATGTTCAAATTTCAGTTTCAGGCCCCTTGTTTAGAACTTGATTTTTTTTTTCCCCCTTGAAGAAAGTTGTTATGTATGATGGTAGATTGCCAATATAGCTAATATAGATCCTTTAGTTAAAAGGTATCAGGATTGTATTTCTTTTCTTTTTTTTTTTTTTTTAATGTTTATTTTTGAGAGAGAGGGAGAGAGAGAGACAAAGCATGAGCAAGGGAAGGAGGGCAGAGAGAGAGGGAGACACAGAATCCAAAGTAGGCTCTAGGCTCTCTGAGCTGTCAGCACAGACAGCGATGTGGGGCCTGAACTCACAAACTGTGAGATCATGACCTGAGCCAAAGTCAGACGCTTAACCGACTGAGCCACCCAGGCGCCCCTCAGGATTGTATTTGTAATGAATATTTGCTGCAGGAAGATAGGAACAATGATGAGGAAGTGAAACAGTAAGAAAGGAAGAGGCAGGAAGAGAGTAGTAGAAGAAAGAAAAAGAGAAAAGAGAAGAGGAAGAAGGGAATACAGAGGGAAAGCCTGGAGATGCTCAAGAGTGGGAGGAGAGCAGAGCAGAGCTGAAAGGCACTTCCCCACCTCCCAGACTGCCTCTTGCTCCCACACACCTTCCCCAAGCAGCACACAGCCTGAGGTCCTTGCCTTTGAGCCCCTGCTCCTAGAGAACTCTGCACAGACAGTACTCTTACTACACATATGTATACAATTCCCATTTATGTTAATGGCAACTTCTGGGCCCTCAGTAAAGAGCAGATGTGTCAAGGTGTTGCTTAACCCTAACACAGAAGTGTCCATGTTTCTTTGACCTGTATTTCTAGAAACAAACTAAGAGAGAAATTTACTTTGAGATCAGTGGACATTGGGTTCCAAAATTGACTTCTCACTTGCTTCCGTATAATTTTCTATTTTAAAGAAAGACTTATGGGAGTGCCTGGGTGGCTCAGTCGGTTGACCGTCCGACTTTGGCTCAGGTCACGATCTATTGGTTTGTGGGTTCAAGCCCCACGTTGGGCTCTGTGCTGACAGCTCAGAGCCTGGAGTCTGCTTAGGAATCTGTGTCTCCATCTCTCTTTTCACCTCCCCCACTCACAGTCTATCTCTCTCTGTGTCTCAAAAATAAATAAACGTTGAAAAAAAAAAGACTACCGATTCCAATTTTGCACACAATCTTTGCACACAACTTATAGTTGCTATTCATATTCAATATATATGGATGGCAAATGTTAATTCCAGTGTTCCTCTTTAAAATAGAGGGAAAGTTGATAGGAATGCACTGTGGTTTGTAGTCTATCTTGTATCTTCTAGAAATCAGAACTGATTACTCGATGTTTCATTTCTTAACTCTCAGGTTAGGGATGAAAGGAACATGCTTAAGGTTGTTACTCGAATGCACCGAGTGGCAGTGATCCTTAAGCTGCTGGTGCAGCAATTTTCTGTTCTGGAAACGATGACAGCCTTGGACTTCAATGATTTCAGGTGTGTACCTGTGGCTTTGTAATAATGCAGCGCGGTTTACCTTTCCATTCCAGTGGGGTAAGAAGAGAACATGTGTGCCATGTGCTGTGTGAGTAAGGAGCCTGTCCTCCTGACCCTGTGTCACTATAAACATGCAGGGATCTTAATCTCAAAGCATTTGAGAAGTTATTAAAAATTATTCATCACTCACTTTTACATATGGACATAATATTATGATCGCTTAATCTCAATTCATTTTTTGTGCTCTGTTTTTATCTCAAAAGAACGTTACACTTGATCTTAGCCCAAAGGCCAAGAAGCCACTGCAATGAATTTTAGACAACTTACCAAAATGGCTAACGTGGCTGATACAATACATAGAACTAAATTAAAAAGAAATTAAAAACTAAAAATAAAAGGGAAACAAGAGTTGATGGGATGCCTGTCGGCAAAAATGAATGGAACTATAAATTTTAGCTGTGCATTTCCAGGCGGGCAAAGCCATATTTGTACTTTTTAAAAGGCTTTTTTCATGCCAAAATTTGAGAAGAGATTTTCTTTAAGAGTACCAGGTGAATTTAATGATGTAATAGTCTGTCTCCAACATCTGTGACAGTCAGGGGTTTAAAAATCCCTTGTGGATTTAAAAATTTGAAGACTTACAACCAATTAGATGAAGGAAGCTTAGAAGGATAGAAGAGTTTGGGTGGTTGTGGGGTGGGAGTAAGAACATTTTTTGATTGCCTGTTTTGTGTGAGGCAATATCTCATTTGTTTTACTGGTAGGATCTCGTTGGTATACTTAATACTAGGTAGTGAGATCAATAATAACATCCAAGAATATAAATTTTAAGAGGGATTAAATAATATTTATAAAGAATCTTTCAGCACTATAGAATAAAAATATTGTTCAATGTACACCTGTCTTTACCTTAGGAAACAAATTGGTACACAAACACATAAACATCTATGTATCTATACGTGTGTGTGTATATATATATATAACACACACACATATATGCCATTTCCCAAACGATATAAACATGCCGTCTTTAAATTGATTGACAGCAACAGTGATGTTTAGGTAGCTCAATTTTCTTTCTTTGGGAAGATCAAACCCCAGGTCCAACTCTAGGCAGTTATGTGTTCTCGGTGATGTCCAAGAGAGTAAAACTAATGATCTTTCACAACAGAAGAAAGCATTACAGTGATTTACAATGTCAACTCCTGTCATCTTTCTTTTCTCTTCCCTTCCTCCTTTTATTCTCAAAGAGAGTACTTATCTCCAGCCTCAGGCTTCCAGAGTTTGCAATTCCGACTGTTAGAAAACAAGATAGGTGTTCTTCAGAGTTTGAGGGTCCCTTACAACAGAAGACATTATCGTGATAACTTCAGAGGAGAAGATAATGAACTGCTACTTAAATCCGAGCAGGAAAAAACACTACTTCAACTAGTGGAGGTACATGCTCAAATACTGTCTCTAAAGTCTCACTCCCCACATCTTGTTAATTGTGCTTCTGCTACATCGAAGTTTTAAAACTCAAAGGTTTTGTCACATTCATGGTAAATAAGAACAGAAAGACTTTAAAGGAATGCTTCAACTCAAGTAATTGAAATATTTAAACTATTAAGAACTCCCTTGAGAATTTCAGAAATATTTATATAACAACTCTGTGTTAATATTTAATCACCTTCTTATCTTATAAAACAATTCCTTTAAACAACCCTGCTAAACAACATTTAACTAGCTGATTTTAACACCGAGTGTAGTTAATTATTCAGTGAGCTTTAGTCTCTAAAATATTCCATTATTGAAAAGTTCCACAAGTTGTGTGTTTTTCTCAATTAAACTAAATTACTAAGAGTATAATCTTCAGAATTTGTTCCTTTCATATCTTAATTCCCCATGGGTCTATAAAAGGTCTTGAGGGATTACTGTTTTTTCACAAGTAAATTATTAAATAAAGATTATATGGTCTTGATTTCCTTCACAAGGGTTTTTCCTTTGCAAATTAAATATTTCTTTTAGTGACTTATACTTTGCACACGGATCCCCTGGGTATTGTAAATGTGGACTTGGGTTAATATAGTATATATAACTCCAAATAACAGCTCATAAAGATACGGAGGGAAAGAGTCACAAAGTTAATTTCAAAACCAAAAATAGGTCAGATGAGAATCCATAGGTGCACAAATTTTGTTTCATTTCTACATTAAAAACTCTTGTGTTTGTAAAAAAAAAAAAAAAGGTTTGTGGACTCTTAAAATAACTGAGTGTTTAGTTGATTTCAGATTTCAAAGTTGCCTAGATACCATGCTCCTACATTTAGAAGAGATCATATGATATGCATGTCATAATTCCTTCATATCCTAAGACATAAGGTATTTCGAGAATAAACCAGAAGACTTCATTAAAACAACATTTAGATATGTTCATAGACTTATAGAACAAAATTGGAATTTCTGTAATAACACATTTCTTAATAAATACAGAGTAAATATTATTAATATGATTGCTTCAAAGATTAAGAAAGGAAATGTAATAAATTGCTATTCATTAAATGAATAAATTTAAGGGAAAGAGAAATATTTATATACAAAAAAACTTATGACATACTTCCTATTTCAAGTTCATAGATGTTAAGTACAATGTATTTTATATATTTGAAATTTTATAATATATTTACTTAAAAAAAATAATACTTCAGGCGTGGCTGGAAAGAACACCAGGTTTAGAGCCACATGGATTTAACTTCTGGGGAAAGCTTGAAAACAACATTCTCAAGGGCCTGGAAGAAGAATTCACAAGAATTCAGGTACTTATGATGCCACAAGTAAATATATTTACTACAGATGAAGTATTGAAAATTTTATTTAACAAATCCCTAATTTTCTTTTAAACGTTCATTTTTCTTATATTCTTTTTCTTTCACAAATGCATCTACACAAAATAGATTACATGGTTGATTTTATTTTATTTATGTACAATAGAAATTCAAGTAATAAGTTCATTCTGGGCAAGATTTTGTGTTTGATAAATATATAAGATTAATAGACCTTTTTTATTCCTATCAAAAATTTCATATCATGACCAATTCTAGACAGAAGCAGGCTCACAAAAGACCGGTCAACCAAAGATATCCTGGGTCCTTCTTAACTGCTGTCAGTTACAAATTTCTTTCACTTGAGAAAGATACTGTTGATTCCTCATTTCCCTCAAGCTACAGCCCCTCCGCCACCGTCCTCTCTTCATTACTAAATTTCTTGAAAGAATTATTTCAATTCTATGTCTGGAGAGGCTGTATCTGGAGAAGCTATATCAGGTAGTGCTTACAGCAGGGACGTTGACATCTCATTGTATGGGTTCAAGTCCCACCTTCACCTCTTAATAACTGTAACATCGAACTTCTTCTGTTACTTCACCTCCCTTTGCTTCACTTTCACTAATGGTAAAACAGAAAATAAGAGTATCTACCTTGTAGAGTTATTATGAGCATTTAATTAGATTAACATTGGTAAGGTATTTAGAACAGTAGTTAGCATAATTATTTCTTTTTCTTTCGTCTAATCCTCAACCCAGACCAGTCTATCTTTTTGTCCCATCATTCACAGATGACCTCTAGGTATGTAAATTCAATGGCCATTTTTAATTTACTTGATCTCCTAGTGGCATTCAATAATAATGACTACTTATTCTTACTTCAATACATTTTCCCCCTTGGATTTGGTACATAACATTCGGTCTTCCTTTAATTCTATGGCCCTATTGTCTTGATTTGTTTCCTTTTTTTTTTTTTTTTTTTTTTTATAAAGTATTTTTTTTTCTTTTTTTTTTTCAACGTTTTTTTATTTTATTTTTGGGACAGAGAGAGAGACAGAGCATGAACGGGGGAGGGGCAGAGAGAGAGGGAGACACAGAATCGGAAACAGGCTCCAGGCTCCGAGCCATCAGCCCAGAGCCTGACGCGGGGCTCGAACTCACGGACCGCGAGATCGTGACCTGGCTGAAGTCGGACGCTTAACCGACTGCGCCACCCAGGCGCCTCTTGATTTGTTTCCTTCATTGGCTCATTTTTCTTTCTCAGACCTGTGGGTGGTGGGATTTCACAATGCATTGGCTTAGACCCCTGTATTCTCTCTCTACTCTTTCCCTAGATGAACTCATTTATACCCACTGTTTCAATAGTTACTACTATGCCAATAACTCCCAAACATTTATCTCCAGCATTGATACCTCCTTTCATTTCAAATTACGTATTTGACACCTTACTTTATAATTTCCTCCTAGTCCTCTCAAAAACATAATGATAAAACCAAACTTAAAAACAATTTTCTCTTCCTTCCTCTCTCATGTCAACTTAGTCTTCTACAAGTTGAAGAAGTTTTTCTCTTATAAACCATCTTGTTTGTCCAGTCTGAAATGTACAATTGATCTTTGGTACCTCCCTCTTGCTCAATCACTTCTTCAAGTTATCACCAAATCCTACCAATTTTACCTTCTAAATAGCTCCCAGATATCTCCATTGAATGTACCACCACCAATCAAGTGCAAACTGCTATTACTTTTCACCTGGACTTATAATATTCTCTCAACTATTCTACACTTCTCCCCAATATGACTCCATCCCAATCTATTCTCCATACTGCAGTTGAAACAATCTTCTCAAAGGGCAGAACTGATCACATTTTGCTTTTGCATGAAACCCATGTCTCCCTATTGTTTTTAAAATGAAGATAAACGTCTTTAACATAGTCTTCAAGGTGTTTTCTGATCTCATGTTGTCCAACCATACTGAATTTCCTCAAGTTGAATTTAGTTCTTTGAATTTACCACCATTTCACAGTCTTTTTATATGTTTTTCTCTGGGCTTGGACTATTCTTCCGCAGGTGACTCCTTCCCATTCTGCAGGTTGTAGCTCAAGGAAAACTCCTTCAGAAAGATCTCCCCTGACCTCCTCATTGCTATAATTTATCATGGCATTATGCTTCTCCTGTATGCTACTATCAATGTTTGCAATGTAATGCCCAGGTGGTTATTTGTGTGTCTTATTCCCATCAGATAATATGCACATGAGATCAGGGAACTCGATTTTTTTAAGTGTATTTATTTATTTTGAGAGAGAGAGAGAGAGAGAGAGAGAGAGAGAGAGAGAGAGAGAGAAGGTGAGGGGCAAAGAGAGAGAGGGAGAGAAAGAGAACCCCAAGCAGACTCCTCACTGTCAGCACAGAGCCCAATGCAGGGTTCAAATGCACTATTGTAATATCACGACCTGAACCAAAACCAAGAGTCAGACACTTAACCAACTGAGCCACCCAAGCGCCCATGGAACTCAATTTTTACTCACCTTATCTCTATCACCTTAGCATGACATTTGCTAAATAAATGAATAATTAACTGACAATCATGTGCCTACAAGTTCTTACCACACGAGCCATCATTCCGACAAATGGAAAATAATTGAGTTAACTAATTTTTGTGTCAGCTCAATTAATTGAGTTGTAAGTAAAGCATTTGTTGGAGGCAGAAGAGTAAGAATTTCCTGAAATGAATCAATAGATATCAAATGAACAAATATCTGAGGGTGAAAAGTATCTAAGAAATTATATTTATAAAATACTGAGTATAGAATATTAATAGAGTTAATAGTTTTTCTGACTGGAAATTCTTAACTTTTCCTTTATTTCCTTTCCTGTGATAAAAAACTGTTGTCTAAAATTAGAGCATTACCGACTACTCATAGTTACTTCCGGTTTTGCCCAATCTGAGTCCATTTCTCATGATATTGATGAAAATCTCTCATGAGGTTAACAAATCACGTAAACTTAAATAAAACGATAGAACCAGTGAGTGTCAAGAAAACCCATGTCATAATTTGTTGTGATATTAGATGTTACGGTAAGTTTTCCAAGTATACCCTTTCTGCTCCTGGTGAGTCTATCTCTCACAAAAGATGTTTTCCAAAATAAGAATCTATGATCTCTCTTGGGAATATTAATGCAATATTTCTCCTAAAGGCTAAGGAAGAATCGGAGGAAAAGGAGGAACAGATGGCTGAATTTCGGAAACAAAAAGAGGTGTTACTCTCCTTATTTGATGAGAAACGTCACGAACATCTCCTCAGTAAAGGTATTTTATTCTAAGGATCCTTTTCCCGGAATGTATGCCTGTGAGCTCAAAATATCAAACCTCACGTGGGGGAAATAAAATGAAAATTTATATTCTACTTACAGAAACAAGAACTGGGTTCATTTTATCTGTTACAATCTTATGAAGAAGTTCACATGCTCAGTTCATCTTAAAGACTTTAGTCAGAAGCTTCCGTAATATGCATCAGCCGCGCTGGATACCAAGAGAAATTGAATATGAGTTTGCAATTAGTTCACAGCCTAACAGGGATGGAAATGAAGACAATCGGTGTAATTGTAAACAGTACAGTAGCAGCAGGAGACCAAAAGAATAACTATTGTGAGGGCTGGGGTGGCTTGCCAGAGGAAAGAAGTATCCCAAGCAGACCAGGGAAAGCACATATTTAGCCCCTCTGGCATAATTAACATTGGGCTATTATTTTCTGAAACGAATTGACCAGTATAATCAATACTTTCATTATATAACTCTTTTATATGTTTAAAATTTTTGTGTTCATTTGTATTTGGACCTTTTATTATAAAGTACTTATAAGCCTTACAAGTTATAAACTTATATAAGTTATATATATATATATATATATACATATATATATATATATAGGCAGAATAGAAGTAAATATTAATTTTTATAACATTAGTATAAGGCATAGCAGTATATGAAATTAGTATGAAATTCTGAAACCTTAAATGTTGTTAGGCCCAGTTTTCTATAAAACCTTTGTAAAGAATAGCAAAATTTTGTTTTTCTGCCGATAGAGCAAAGCCTTTTATTAGAGCACACATATAAGATTTTGTTTTAATGTTTTACTTTACTTTTGAGAGAGAGAGAGAGAGAGAGAGAGAGAGAGAGGGAACGAGGGAGGGGCAGAGAGAGAGAGAGGGAGACACAGAATCCGAAGCAGGCTTCAGGCTCTGAGCTGTCAGCACAGAGCTGGATGTGGGACTGAAACTCATCAGCAGCAAGATCATGACTGAGCTGAAGTCAGATGCTTAACCAACTGAGCCACCCAGGCACCCCTATGAGATTTTATATAATGGTTGTACTCCTTGAAGCTGAGTGATTTTAAGTAATGTAAGTGACTTTAAGTGAATCAGAAAATTACTTTCAAATGAACCTCAGAATGAATCTTATTTAACTTTTTTAAAAGTAAGTCATTTTACGATTTGACTTGAAAAATATATTTATTTTATCATGGAAGTTAAGTGTTTTCTATATCAAGTTTTCCTAATATGATATTTAAAGGTTTTGAAAATTTAAAGTGCATATATATTACATATATATTTAAAGTGTGTATATGTATGTATATATATGTTTGCTTTTTAAAATCTAAGGAATAAAAAATTTAAATAAAACTTTACATTTAAAACTTAATTATTTAAGGTGATGACCAAAATTAATATGACTGACCTAAATTTCTCATTAAATTAAAACTTGCTATATATCCTACAGGTGAAAGAAGACTGTCATACAGAGCACTTCAGGGGGCCTTGATGATATATTTTTACAGGTAAAAGCAAATTAGAAGAGTAGAAGCAGAAATTGAGGAGTGGATACAGATAACACAAAAAGTATAAAGCTTATTTTTTCAGCAGTCAATTCAATATGTAGCTATGCCATTTATTTCTATTTTCTTCACATGTTCTGTATGTTTTTTATCGTAAATGTTGTTAATAAATATTTAGAGCATAAAAAAAAAAGTATAAAGCTTAGGTGCCTGGGTGGCTCAGTTGGTTAAGCATCTGACTTCGACTCAGGTCATGATCTTGTGGTTCGTAAGTTCAA
The DNA here is from genome assembly GCF_018350175.1 of Felis catus. Lineage (NCBI taxonomy): Eukaryota > Metazoa > Chordata > Mammalia > Carnivora > Felidae > Felis > Felis catus. Next base: position 71,589,135 of record NC_058371.1, on the reverse strand, counting down.
GTCTTAAGCCTGCTTCAGATTCTGTGTCTCCCTCTCTCTCTGTCCCTCCCCCACTCACACTCTGTCTCTTCCCTCTCTCAAAAATAAATAAACATTAAAGCATAGAGCCTATAAATTGCAATCATAGTTTTAAAAAGTCATTTAGTTTGGGGTAAAACTTAGAAAATAATTGTGAAAGTTCATTAGTTTTTTCTTTTAGATAGTATAATTTTATCTCTATAGTGGGCAGAAATATACATATATACACACTAGTTAATTAAACATCTTTGTAATTAAATTCTACAATACATCATACGACGTTAAGTGTCCTAAAAAGCCAAAGTGTAATCTACCTCAGAAGCTCGGTCATAAAATGTGTCCCATCATTACACAAGGTTGTAGAGTTATTCCTATTTTATGAAATTAAAAAAACAAGTGGGTAAAGTGAAAACACCTTTATAAATTGTTCTCTTTATCCTGCAATTTCAAGTAAAATTATCTTCACTGTCTGAAGTGTTTGAGATTTCCCTTAAATGTCCACCTACTCCCATAACATATGTATAAAGGCCTCATCTTCATGTGTCATAACTTAAATGTGTCAGAACAATGGAGAGCACACTAGCAAACATTAAAAACAGCAACAAAAGTAAAATCTCTGTTTACTGGGCCTCTTACTTGTGTTTATTTGATTTTTTTAATCTTCTTAAATTCATTTCTTCAGAAATATCAATAAAATCTTTTGACTCTTTTCCTAAATTCCTACTAAATCTGTGCCATTCAAGTTCACGCCTTGGAAGCAGAAAATGTACTGAGATTTGTTGAATGATTAGAAGAAAGGACAAAACATATAGATTAGAGGAAATAAAGGGCAGTTTTTGTTTTTGTGTTTTAATATCTTTGTCCAGAAGAAGTTTTTGAGTGGTATTAGCTGGTGAATCTGAGATAGTGTATATTTACCGTTTAATAAGAATCAATGTTAGCTGTGATTCTGACTGGTTACTTCATGTACATTATATGGAATATTCTAGACTCTTTACACAAATGCTGTAAGATGAGCAGTAGTATCTTCATTTTTGAGATGAAGAAACTAAGACTGAGACAGTAATCCAGAGCTGCTACGGCTCTTAAGAGGCAAAGTTCACATTTGTTTCTGGGGCCAACAGATTAGAAAACTCCTGCCCCTCTGAACACCCTGGATTTGCTTCAATAGACTTATTATTATTTCTCCTTTAGGGAAGAGCCTAGATTCCAGGTCCCTTTTCAGTTGCTGACTTCTCTCATGGACATAGACGCACTCATGACCAAATGGAGATGTAAGTCTGCCCACACCTCCCAACACTACCACCCAGCCTCAATAATCCTTTTCCCCATCCTGTTTCTTTACTCCTTTTCTCTGTCTGCTCCTGTTCCCACTATCTTTTCTTTCCTCCTTTGTGTGGGAATGAGGTTTTTTTTTTTTTTGGTTTTTTTTTTTTTTTTTTTTACATCAGCCCGAGTTATTTATTTATTTATTTATTTATTTATTTATTTATCAAATCAGCCCAATTACTCTCTTCCAGGGCCATTTACCTGGTACACAGAGCAGGCACAACACCTAGGGCCCAGAGTACCTTTAGGGGCCCATGAAAATGTATTATTTAATAATCAGAAGAAAAAGTTAACTATAGGTTAAAAAAAGTGTCTTAATATATAACCACAACTTATTCAGCTTTAAGCCAACACAATTTTAAAATATAATTTTATACACATGCACATATATACATATGTACATGTTCATACATATAGGCATATGTGCATGTGTGTATATATACGTATATATGTACATATGTATATATATACGTATATATACACACATATATATGTGTGTGTATGTGTGTGTGTGTTTCATGGAAGAAGGGACCCATGCATGAAGACAAAAGTGGCAAGGGCTCCTGAAAGTCATAATGTGGCCCTAAGCTTCCCTATTGTGTTCGCAGGCTAAACATGATGGATGGAGTCATATGCATGTAACCTGAACCAAGTGGGGTGCCAGGCAACCTACAGGTTTCATCTGGCTCTCACACGTAAACCTTTCATATGGCTAAGTGATGATAAGGTGTGAACCTTTTCTCAGAAGCAGTAATCATTACCAACCCCTTGTTTTTAGACCATTGTGGAACTAAAGGCAGAAAAATATCCATGGAGTTAATTTGTGTGTTTGCCTAGATAACCACGTGTGCATGGTGCACAGAATGCTGGGCAGCAAAGCTGGCACTGGTGGGTCCTCTGGTTATCAGTATCTGCGCTCAACAGTCAGGTAAGATGGGGAAACTCACCTGCTTTTCTTGGTGGAAGTCACTGATTTTTTGTTTCTCCGCATACATGTGCATTACCTAGGAAATGTGATTCATACTTGCTCCCATCTGAACCGCTGACAACACATTCATGCTGGCTAGATTAAGGTATTCCTATTAGAGAAGTCGTTGTAAAAATCCTTAGTCCTGGAAGTTCATCCTGAGATGAGATGGGGCAAGGTACCAGTGGCTGCATGACCTGTGAAGATATGAGGGAGTTCATCCACATAGGAATGTTTTCAACTCATTCTGGCCCAAGTTTGGACTAGACTCAAACACTTATTCATTCCACTAATGCCCTCGTGCCCAGGTGAATGACACAGTGAAAAAATAGTTTGTTCCCTGGTATGACTATTTTCTAAAAACTATTTCCATCTACTCCAGAGAGCGCCCAGAGAGTATTTACAAGAAAGGGGCCAATATTTATTTAGCACTTAAAATATGCTAGAGAGATTTCTAGGACATCTGTGTTCTTAACTCACTTAATGTTCACAATATTATAGATGGATATAGAGATAGACATATATGAAAACAGGGAAACTTGCAAAGCTCTTTGGGAAAGAAGAATCAGCTCCAGAATAAATAGGTATTCACATTTAGTCCCCAAAATTCTTTATATTGTACATGGCTTTCATCCCTATTCATCCCTATCCCAATTTCAGATTGACAAGTTATAAAACATGCATGCTCAATTTTTCATCATTTTTATAAATTTTCACTTTCCCTAGGAATAAACTCTAGACTAAAAGATTTATAAGATTCATAGCTTTGAATTTTCACAGTCCTTACAATACCTTCTCTTTCCCTGGGGATACATTCTCTAAGCATGAAACAGAACATGATTGCCTGTAGGACATGAACCCCCACATCAGTGGGTGGGGGGAATAATTAACACAACTAGCATTTCTAGCGTGTCATGATCTCATTATGTCTTTACAAAAGCCCAGTCAGAGGAAGGGATTGTAGTTTTTATTTTACAGAGTTAGGGACCAAGACACTGAGGTTTAGACAACTTGTCCAAGATCACACGAGTTGCAAGTGACAGAGCAGAACTTGAACTCTAATTTGACCTCAAAGGCAAATGTTCTTCTGCTGTAAAACTGCAACAGTTAAAACGTTTGACACACACAAGAGCTATTGTAAATGTTAAAACCACATTTATAGACATTTATTATGAATCTAAGATGGTACTTCAATTTATTAATCCATTCATGTCAGTTACTTGACAGCTATTTGGCGGGTGGAAAATATTTTCTGATGAACAACTAAGAATTTTGTGTGTTTTCATTTTTTAAAATTTGCTTACCCTCCTTTAAAAGTCAGACACAAGAACACACCCTTATCTTTATGAAGGTAGCATGACAATCATAAGACTCTAGGTTTTAATCTGAACCAACTTGGTCAGGATCAACGAAACATGTAATAATTGTTTTATGGCATGAACTTTGGATATGGAATGAAAATAAGGCCATCTTAATGATTATACTCCTTAATTATATATATGTATATATTATATATAATACATAAAATGTAATTTATAATATATAAACATAATATTAAATACTAATTATGGCAAAAAATCATGAAATTCTTTTGTTGAAAAATTTTAAATATTTCATGCCAATGAATCTACATCTGTATATTTGTGTTTTTCCAGTGACAGGTACAAGGTATTTGTAGATTTATTTAATCTTTCAACATATCTGGTTCCCCGACACTGGATACCGAAGATGAACCCAATTATTCATAAATTCCTTTACACGGCTGAATATTGTGACAGCTCTTACTTCAGCAGTGATGAATCAGATTAAACTCATCTCCAAATCTATGAAGACATCGATTTCTCAGTCTGTGTGTTTTAAAATTTTCTATGAGTTGTCATGATACATCAAGAGTCCTAATGTAATATATGTATATATATATATAGGTAAGCATTGTGGTGCTCTGATTCAATTCTGTAAATAATTTTATTAACTCATTTTTGTAATAACGAATTAAAGAAATTAATTCAGCTGAATTGTAACATTGTACGTAGAAGGTTTCCCTATTAAAACCTCAATGTCCCCTAATAATTACACCTTAAGGTAAACCATTTAACATAATCATTATCTCATTTTGTACTTTAATAAGCTTGAAACTTCAGCAATTTCAAATACTTTGTGCAATAAAATGTGTCATTCTACACAAAGAGTTGTACAATCAAAAAGTTTAAGAGATATTTTGCCATATATTGTTTTGGAAACATTGCTCGTATTCGGACTCTCGATGACCAATGACAGAAATCTATCTGAAGCTTGCCCAGAGGGGACTTGGCAATTACTCCACTAGCTCAAAGGATTGAGAGGAGCCTGGGGATGCATCCAGTTCCTGGAGTACCATATTCCTGGAACTTCTGAGGATCCTCTGTGTCTCATCTCTTCTTTTCTGTAGGTGTTGGCTTTACTCTTCCCTGTTGTAGGCCAGCTCCTTCCTCGGGCGAGGTTCCTGCTTCCAGCACCTCTAGACCAGAAAGGCAAAGGTGCTTTTCCCAGTTCCAGTGCTCGTGGTCTGGGAGGTATAGTCAACACAGGATTGAAGTGGACATGAGTGATAGTTCCCTGAACTTTCCAGAAGAAGGGAGGAGAAAATAGACTAAACAGTGATTCAGTTCATTTTTAGTAAGTATTAGACCAAGAGTTTAGATCAGACAGGAGCTTTATTCTTTTTCTATATTGGCCTGGATATTGGCAATACTTAGTTAAATTTCTTTTATGAAGGGAGTGCAAAATATTATCAAAGGAATTTAAATGCCTATCAGCCTTGACCTAGGGTGGTTATCTATAAGCAAGCTGCAAATTCTTGATGATATTGAACTATTCTTTGGTCTCAGTTACAAGTTTTATCTTATAAGGATCACGTCTAGTTTGTCTCTGGACAATTACATAGAATTGCTTTTACTTACAAGGCCCTAGCATGTTTGTGTGTGTGCGCGTATGTGTGTATGTGTGTGTGTGTACATGTGCACATGTACATAGTACCTGATTGTGGCTAAGCTGAAAATTATAGAGACAAGTAAAATGGTGGCTAAAAGCAATGGCTTGGGAGCTTGGGAGCAAATTCCGGCACTGCCATTTATTAACTATCTGCTCTGGTACAAATTCCAGTTTAAGCCCCAGTTGACTATCCATATGACAGGGATAGAAATACTTACCTCAACTTTTGCTTTTCTCATGCAGTAATGAAAAAAAAAATACATTAACAGATGCTCTGTCACCAAGATGCCTTGGAATCTTAGAATGAATGCTGTTTGTAAAGGTTTATTCTTTTAACAGACTAAATGATTTGACTTAGCTCTTTTTATTTTTACTTCTTGGTGTGATTAAACTATAGAGTTGTAAGAGTTGTTTTTTTTTTTTTTTTTTTTTTCCAAAGGATATATTAGTAATTCTTAATGTAAAGTCAAAACAACTTATAATGCCAGTTTCTACCTGGGTTCCCATTCAAACTTGTTTCTAGTGTTAATGATAAGGATCCACTTCAAATTAAAATTTTTAAAGGGGATGCAGAGTTTGTATAAAGTTGTGTAATTTAGTATTCACTTTGAGATCTTTAGTATCTTTTCCCTTTGTGAAATCACACCCAGGAACATCTTGATGATTTTCATTGTGACTCCCAATTATTATGTGAAAATTTCATTGCTTTTCTTTTAGTCTCACTGGGTGAACTTCAAGTAGCTAGTTAGGGCTGGAGCATGGCATAGGCCCATGTAGAACAGCAGAGACTGAGGTGAAGAAGGTAGAAAAGGGGCTTCTTTGTGAAAAGTATTTAAAAAGAGTTGGCATGTTATCTTTTTTTTTTTTTTTTAACGTTTATTTTGAGACAGAGAGAGACAGAACATGAACGGGGGAGGGTCAGAGAGAGAGGGAGACACAGAATCCGAAACAGGCTCCAGGCTCTGAGCTGTCAGCACAGAACCTGACGCAGGGCTCGAACTCACGGACTTCAAGATCATGACCTGAGCCAAAGTCGGATGCTTAACCGACTGAGCCACCCAGGTGCCCCAAGAGTTGGCATGTTATCTTTTAGGCATTACAGAGCTCCGCAACGGTTTAAAGCAGGGGAATAACATGATAATGATGTCTCACAGAAATGCAAATCCAGGGAACACTCGGTAAATCGATGATAATAACATCCGTCAGAATCACCTGGAGCACTAATCAAAACAAAGTGTTTCATAAGTCCTCAAGTGGCTTCTGGTCTGGGGACTATACTTTGAGAACCTGTGTATTAAAGGACATGGGGTCTGGTAAGTAGACTACTGACTAGTGGAGATAAGACATTTCTAAAGAACATGCATCTAGGAAAGGATGGTAGAAATGGAGAGGAGGTAGGCGGTTAAGTGATGGGTTACTAAAGTGTAGCTGACCTGATTAAATATCTAAAATTTCCCTCACTATGTTTGATTGGGTGATCACATAATGTTGATGATGTTAACCAAATAGAGACTCTAGGAGGTGCAGACATATTTTTGTTTCATTTCGTTGTGTTTTGTTTTGTTTGTTCTTTGAAGGAGGGAAAGGGGAATAATTTTGGACACATTGAGGTTAAGGTGTCTATGGAGAAAACCAAAAAATTGAATACAGAGGTTTGGAGCCGAGAAACCATGTGAGTGTAAAGCACATCAACACTGTGTTCACAAAATGTAGGCCTTACGCTTATCAAAAGAGTCTTTTTCACCCGAAGTCAAATATAGGTTGTTTTATTATAAATGCCATCAAAAGCCAGAACAGCTGAGAGGTATTATTCATTTTATAATTCAAAATCATTTAATATTTGAAAAAGATGATCAGAAGAGCACTTATACAGAAGTCAGTAAATAAATACAAGCTAGACAAACCAGGACATGGTTCCTTTCTGACCTACTTGGCTAATGAAAATGTTAATCAGAATTATCAATATTTTTCCTCCTGGAACGTTTCTACACCTGGGTCAACACACAGTATTTTGAGATTGCTTTGGTTTGGTGTAAAACAAAGAAATACAGTGTTTTGTTTTGCTTTTTTTCTTTTTCTAAGAAAGGGGATGGATAAATAAAGATCAAAAGTAAGAGGAAAATGAGGCGTCCTCATTTTTTTTTAATGCTTATTTATTTTGAGAGAGAGAGAGAGAGAGAGCACGTGTGAGCAGGGTAGGCACAGAGACAGAGGGGAAGAGAGGAAGGACCCCAAGCAGGCTCCTCATTGTCAGCACAGGCCCAGATGTGGGGCTCAAACTCACGAACTGCAAGATTGCGATCTTAGCTGAAATCAATTGGATGCTTAACCGACTGAGCCACCCAGGCACCCCCTCAATTTTTTTAGAGGTTGCGGTTATGTCTAAAAGTCTGTTTTTGTTAAGATATTCCACCTTAGAAAGCAACCATAAATTTCAGAAAAGTTTGCATATGCAATATTGGATATGATTTTCTTATATTAATCCATTTATTTTTTTTTCTTTTTTTTTTTTTTCAACGTTTATTTTTATTTTTGGGACAGAGAGAGACAGAGCATGAACGGGCGAGGGGCAGAGAGAGAGGGAGACACAGAATCGGAAACAGGCTCCAGGCTCTGAGCCATCAGCCCAGAGCCCGACGCGGGGCTCGAACTCACGGACCTTGAGATCGTGACCTGGCTGAAGTCGGACGCTTAACCGACTGCGCCACCCAGGCGCCCCATATTAATCCATTTAATACTATGTATTGTGCTTCTGTTCAATGAGTAGGTCAGCTCTTATGCCCCGAGGCTCTTATACTCCCACACACCCACACATAATGACTTTTGTAAGAGAGAACACCAGCATCAAGAACCAGGAACCAGGAAGAAGGCAGAGATGCACAAAAATGTGGTTTTAATGGGAATCTGGAAAAAATAAGCAGAAGAGTGGGAAACCAGAGAGCCTAGGAAATTCAGTTTGGCTGAGACCTCAGACTGATGGGATTAGGCTTTGAAAGGGGTGGTGCCTAGGAATGGTGGGAGGAACCGAAAGGTGAGATCCTGGTTTGATAAAGGCTTAGAAACAAATGGAGCCAAATAAATGGTTATAAAATAGTAAAAATAGGAGGCTTCTTTAGTCAGGGAAGTCAAGCCACTAGGAAAATTTAGGAGTGGCACAGTAAAGAGTAAGAGAAAGAGAGTGGGAAAATGCATTGCTCCTCAACACAGGGAGAACAAACTAAGAAAAAAGACCCATTGGAATCCTATTGACAAAGTCTCCTAACAATAGTCGCTCAGACAATGCTACTTGAGTTTTTCCTACCATATAGCTGCCATATCGGTCCTTCAATTTCAATCTATTTCTCTTAAAAAGTGCCTTTCTCCTTTTGCTTCTTTCTACATGACCTTTCTACAGTTCAAGGGGTATGTGTCTTTTGTGGAGGTAAAGCAATTGGCATTTCAAAATCCTTAAGAAATTCCATCTCGGTGGGCTGTGAATTGTGAGAAGCACACCCCGTTTTAGGCTGGCTTTCTTCTATATAAGTGTAAGCTAAGGCTAGTGATTATATTCTACAAAGGAAAAGCAATTCCTATCCCTTCTTTAATCTTACTAGAAGTGTATCATTAAAACAAGCAAACCAACAATAATCAAACCAGATAAGTCTCTTCAAATTGAAGAAATTCTTAACCTGACCTTCATCCTAAAGTAGGAAACTCTTCCACAGATTACTTCCAGGCCACTGAGCTGATGGCCTACAGGCAAATAACACTGAGAATGAACTCTATGCTCCATTCCATTATGAACCTTCATTTCGTAGTTGTCCCTTGATCTGCCCAACAAATCACACAAATACAGCAGAAACAGAATCTGCAATACCTAGAAAAAAAGAAATCATCAGTGCTAGTCTATTTCCTCCAAAAAATAATGGAATGATTATAGCTGTTAGGATAAATATGGCAACTTCAAAAGAAGATATTAGAAGACATGACTAATATTTTTGTTTCAAGAAACTACAAAAACCCCCAAAAGACTTATTACCTGAATAGATGAATATATCTGAAATCTTTATTGCACTCATATATATTGCTTAGAGGCAATACAATTATTTATAGGACTGTTTTAAATACAATTTGAAAATTCAACCTTGGAACTTGCACAAAATTTAAATAAATCACAAATGTGCTATGCTTTCTTGGCATACAAGACCATACATCTCAATATCATGGCAAAAGCAATAAACAGTCCATTTGAAGACTGGATTTCAGTGCAATTAGCTATGTATTTAAAATCTCTTGGGGCCATGGGATGCTGTGTTATAACATCATTCATAAGAGAAATGTGATCATTACCAGGTATGGAACTTTCAGGAAATACTCATTTTCAGGAAGGATTTGGATCCCTGCATAATTACCAACCAGGCAAGCTTTGGAAAATCAAATTGGAAAACAGGTAGACAGGAGAAATTATTTCAACTCACCCTCAGTAGATGGGGGATGAAGAAGAGGTGTGTGTGGGGGGAGGGATACAGAGTCATAATGAGGCAATTATGAACCAATGTTGAATCATGTTCTTGCAACTCTCCTGCCAGAGCTCTGAAGCAGCCTAGATCCAAGCACCACCACTTTGACAGAGATCATTTATGTTTAGCAGCAGAAGTTCAATGAATGGCAGCAGTAATTTACCTGCAAGTTCCAAAAATGTGAAAGCCCCCGACGATGCTAAAAAGTGGAGGCCTGATTGGGTTGCTAGTGCTCTGGCTGGAAGATTTCTGTGAGGATCACTCTCCTTCATAAATAACTGAAGATAAATATTTTATTGGGGTGATAGAACAAATCATTGATTAACTCTCATGGATCCTACTTTATGCAACTATTGGCCAGTAGTCACTAGATTGAATCAAAATATAAACTGTCAAACTTTTCTGTACTCTCTTTTCTCAGTCTATCTGGAGGGTTCTACAACTTTTAAAAACCTGTATGCAGGTTAGGAATCATTGTAATGAGAAATTAAATGATCACTTTCATATGTAATATAGTTTGGCTCAAACTTGATTCCTAACTATGCTGATTTTCTAGATCAAAAACCTTAGAATATAAGTTTAAATATAGGTTTTTAGAATACAGCATAAAATACTAAACTAGCTGTTTTAATTTTGCTTGTAGTTAATTACCAAAAAAAAATTTTTATTCAGTAAGATAAGTATATTTGGTATTTGCTTTAGCCTCTCAATCCCAGTTCTTGTTTTGCTTGAATCTATAGGTGTGACAAGGGACATATTAAATCAGAGAACATCCTAATGCCCATATTTTCATACATTTTGATACAAAGAAAAAGTGATTCTTGATAATCCTTGAGCGAATATGATAATGCACAAGTTGAGAAAAATTCATACAGTTATATAAAATAAATTAGAACTAGGTGATGTTTTTGGAGAATTTTGGACTCCTAAGTTGATTATTTTTAATTTTTTTTTTTAACGTTTATTTATTTTTGAGACAGAGAGAGACAGAGCATGAATGGGGGAGGGTCAGAGAGAGGGAGACACAGAATCGGAAACAGGCTCCAGGCTCTGAGCAGTCAGCACAGAGCCCGACGCGGGGCTCGAACTCACGGACCGCGAGATCTTGACCTGAGCCGAAGTCGGCCGCCCAACCGACTGAGCCACCCAGGTGCCCCCTAAGTTGATTATTTATATGGTGTTTGAAGTTAACTTCAGTAAATTATTACACCATTTTATCATATTTTGCTCATTATATTTGTTTTCAGGGAAGTCTCTCCTCCTTTTCAAAATATGAACATATGCAATAGTGTCTCTTTTAAGAACACTGTTTAATTAGGTTAATTAATTAATTTATTTTTGAGAGAGAACAAGCACATGGGTGTGCATGCGCATGAACAGGGGAGGGGCATAAAGAAGGGCAGAGGGAGGGAGGGAGGGAGGGAGAGAGAGACAGAGAGAGAGAGAGAGAGAATCTTAAGCAGGCTCCAGGCCCAGCAAGGAGCCCCACATGGGGCTCGATCTCATGACCACGAGATCATGACCTGAGCTGAAATTGAGTCAGATGCTTAACCGACTGAGCCACCCAGGTGCCCCAACACTATTTTATTTGTAACAGTTGGCTAAAGAATGAAAATTATTACTGTAAAAGCATACTATGGACTGGACAGATATATAATTTTAATATAGTCAAAGTATCTTCCTGTACATTTAGCCTGAAGTTTTAAACATCAATTCATGACTCACCACAAATATTGCCTCCCATTTTAACATGGGCATAGCCATCTACTCCCCATGAACTTCCCCATGAGTTCCGCACAATCCAATATGGAGTATTTCCTACAAGATATAAAATGGCAACAAGTTCTCAAAACTCAGATTTTTTTTGTGAATGCATATTTAAAGGCTAGTTCTGGATAAGTATAGTAGCTCTGAGCAAAAGATTAAAAACGTAATGTTATGCTAATATATACTAGCCAAGTAAACAGGAGCTGTAGTTAGTGTCACACTCTAATAATGGAAAAATACACGTTTGAATTTGGATAGCATGAAATGAAAACATACACGCAATTCCAGGGAATTAGGAAAAGGGGGGTGGGGGGGGGAAGAACTGTTAGATATGTATGATAAAATAATAAGCAGGTCTTTTTTCCCAACAAGTATTGTAAACATTCCAGGTGGAGAATGCACATTATTTAAATCAAGAATTATCATCGTTTTAACAAGGTATTAATTGATCGGGGGGGGGGGGGTGGACATGACAGGGCATTTGTACCTGGAAGTCTACTGAAAAGCTGTAAAGGTCTTAGGAGGACTTAGACACAGAACGACCAAATTTCAGCTTGGTTGATTGAATGACTGATTGATTTTTAAATGTTTTTATTTATTTTTGAGAGAGAGAGAGAGATAGAGTACTAGTGAGGGGTGGGCAGAGACAGAGGGAGACACAGAACCCAAAGCAGGTTCCAGGCTCCGAGCTGTCAGCACAGAGCCCGATGCGGGACTCAAACCCACAAACCATGAGATCATGACTTGAGCTGAAGTCGGATGCTTGACCAACTGAGCCACCCAGGCGCCCCGAAATTTCAGCATTTTAAAAATAATGGCGATCATCTGTTAATCAGAGTTCAGGCTGGAAAGTAACCAACCAAGTCTGATCAGCACTTACCTATTTTATCAAACCCGGTTATGAGAACTGCATGATTTGCTTCTCCACTAGAGCAATGGTGCTGTATTATGCCTCCTAAATAGTCTTGCCAGCTCACTGCATCTACTACCACGACCAATGGGCCAAAGGTGACAAGTGCTTTTGCCATTTCGTCTTCTTGGTCACTACCAAAAGAGGAAATATACAGTCAAGGAGGTGAGAGAGAGAACACAAGCAGGGGAGGAGCAGAAAGAGAGGGAGACTGAGAATCTCAAGCAGGCTCCATACCATCAGCCCAGAGCCCCATGTGGGGTTTGAATCCACAAACCGTGAGATCATGACCTGAGCCGAAATCAAGAGTCGGACACTTAACCGACTGAGCCACCCAGGCGCCCTAAGGAGGTTAGTTTTTGAGGTAAAGATATTTTATAATCTATTTAATCTGTGCATGGTTAGGAATAGATTTGGTTGCAATTACAGAAGATGTAAAGAACGGAAACTAGAAGAAGTCTGGGAGATCGACAGCCCAGGACTGCTATGAGGCTCCAAGATATTGGAAGTCAGAATCTTTCTAGATTCTCGTTCTGCCATGTGAGGTTCCCATTGCCAAGGTCAATTCGTGATCCAAGGTGGCTGCTGGAGCTCTAGCCATTTAACATATCTTTTAAACAGCAAAAAGGAGAAAGAAGGGCTACATTCCTGTCAAGAAGACTTCCGAAAAGTAACGTGCACATTGTGCATATGCCTGTATGTATATGTATTGGCTAGTACTCGGTTACGGATTAACTAAGTTTAGCTTCAGGGAAGATGGGAAGTGGAGTTCTGTAGCTAGCTAGAGCATCTAGTTCTAAGGGGATTCTTCTAAGGGAAGTGAGAAGACTGAATGCACGGAGACATACCTCTGCCACACCATGTGAGAATCAAGAAACTGACCAACTTCTGTTAACGGAATGCCAAATGCAGAAATCATAGGGGAGGGTTATCTCAAAGTGGCGACTGTCATTATGCAACAGAAGAGATGCCAAGGTGCCAGGAGAACCAGTACTAGCTTGCCAAGACTGCGAAAGACATAGTTATTGCTCTCACACATGGACGTGTGCTGATAAAGCCTAATGTTACACAACACTCAGCCGTCATCAATCTTGGAAGTATGTGATTAAACCACTATTTACACTTTTAAAGGTCAGCTTTGTGTGTGGACACTGAAACCAAGTCATTCATATTTCAAGCCATGTAGATAGCATTTGGGAGTGTATTGCTACAGCAAGTTATGGTTGGATTTGTAGCTTGAAAGAGTAAATAATCCATCGTCATATCCAGCCGGAGATCAGTTTCTATCAAGGGGATATTTTGTCCACAGGTGGGGAAAAAATTGAGTGCATAAGAGAATTTATTGAGACAGAAACTACACATTCATTCTATACATTTATCCATATTACCTGTTAACACGAAGATCTTTTTCTTGGAGATCTATAAGCAGTCAATCCTAATTTTTGCTACTGTAATAATAACTTGTATTCATTAATATTACCTTGGGACAGGTAGGGTATAGTCCGTGAAGTTCCACATAGCTAGGTTCAAATTCCAGCTCCAGACTGGAGTCATTTCAGTCACACTGGAGTCCAGTGACTCCAGCAGGTGACTGAAGTCATCTATGTCGCAAATCAGTATAAGGATAAAATTGTAGGTATAAATTTTATAGCATGCCTACACATAAATCATACTCTACATTTAAAATAAATATTGCTTCCTTTTCTTATTTCTAAGTTATCTAATAAACCAATTTTGCTCAGCATAGATTGTAGTGTATAATGTGTATTTTATTGTATTCAAATTTTTGAATATTTTATAGTAAAAATTTTGACTATTTTGCTATCCAAATATGACAAATAGGATTATCTCTGTAAAACAGTGATACAGCTGTCTCTACCTTTTGAAGAAAACAAAAGCTATACCGTAAATATATGACATCAAAGATCCAGTGTCAAGGACAGCATGATGGAAAGAGAAACATCAAGAAGAAGAAATAGTTTTTAGAATGCAAAGGGTAATTAACATTGTACGATCAAAAACCAATTGAGTAATAGTCTCTGCTTGGAGGCAGCACTAAAGAAAAGATATCAAAGATGCTGGAAAATACGAAATAGGAAGACATGCCAGTCAAGACCAGCAGGCAAAAGTTCCATTTAGCCCCAGAACCGACTAGCATTGTTACCATCTGTGTTTCAGAAAGACGTTGGCTTTTATCAAGTCAAAATATACTCCAAACAGCATCTTTTTTCCATTATTAGCCCAATATAGAATTACAATTGACCGTGAACCCAGGGATAGGGGTGCCGAACCTCCACATAGTTGAAAGTCCACATATAGCTTTTGACTCCCCAAAGCCTTAATAGTCTACTGTTGACTGGAAGACTTGCTGATAACATAAGCAGTGGATTAACCCATTTTTTGTACATTTTATGTACTCAATTACTGTATTCCTGCAATAAAGATAGGGAAAAAAGTTTTCATAAAATCATAAGGAAAATAAAATACAGTACCATATTGTATTTACTGGAAAAAAACCCACGTATTAGTGGAACATGCAGTTCAAGCCTGTGTTTGAGGGTCAAGTGTACTATCAAAATATACTCTGCTGATAATGGACACGTTATCAAATCTTTTCCCATATGCTTACTATCCACTTTATGGATCAGTAAGATACAAATCCTACAATCTTTAAAAGAATTCTCAAGTTTACTGTCATCAAGATTTAGTGACTAAGGTAGGTCTTTTCTGTTCTAGACTCTACATGAGTATGTAGATTTCCATTTTCTCATTCCTAGAATTCAGTGTGTTAATACTGTGCCCTAGTTTTTCAGTCCATTGTTAATACGGGGTTCCTTCTCTTTTTCTTGACATAGTCACTCTCATATTTATTTTGAGTTCTGAAAGGTCTTTCCTGGGGCCTGATAAACAAAAATGCATGAAGAAGCCTGGATATAAATGGTAATTTTCCTTTGTGACTAGACTATGTTCTTACGATTCAGTGAGGTTTTGCTTGTTTGGTTGGTTGCTGGTTGGCTTAGTTTTAGATCTTTTCAGGCTCTGCATGAGATTTTTTGGAGTTTTTGGCCGATAGCTGTGTGTGGGCTCACACTGTCTGAAACTACTGAAAAATTAAAGAGCTCATGACCTGAGAAATAGAGGGAGGGAAAAAATATGAGTTTCAGAGCTCGACAAATATGAATTCTAATGTGGCCCTATAGTTAGTTCATGAGCTCTGTGACCCTCCCTGAGTCTCAGAAACCTCAATGGAAGTGACGGTTTTTAAGTGTTAGGCCTAGTCGAGTGCCTGGTTACAGCGTTGCTGTGGAAAATCTTCCCAAGTCCTCTGGCCCTTGCCACTGCGGTGGTGGTGCTGGTGTTGGAGGCGGTAACAGGGGCACAATCAGCCTGGCTTCAAACATGGGGCCCGCTGTAGTTTTTTGCCTGAGGCTCTTCTCTTAAAGAGCCAGGAAATCCAGCTCACCCCCCCACCTCTACCCTGGCAGCACCCTCAACTGACACGGAATGCAGTGATCATCAATTTGGATGGGATAACATTGAAATGCATAGTTTACCTTGGTCCCAATAGCTCCCCGGTGGGACCAGTACCCTCAGTTCTATTTTGCTTAATACGAAAACCCTTCCTTTCCTGTTCTGTCTCATTTCTCCATTTCCCTTCCAATGTTTCTCGGGATTACTGCTGGAACATGATGTTGCTTGCTGAATCCGTTCCTGCCTTAGACTTTCATATCTCCAGTGACAGTTAATTCCATCCTTTCAGCTGTTCAGGCCAAAAAGCCTGTTCTCCTCCTTGACTCTCTCCTCTCTCATTCTTTACCTAAAATCCCTCAATATACTCTGGGGGGGGCTTTACTTTCTATGAGGGGTATTAACCTATTATGTCTCATATCTAAGACCATTCTTCTAACACTGCTCCGAGATTATGACCAGGTAACCTTTTCTTTCTTTCTTTTTCTTCCTTTCCTTTCTTCCTTTCCTTTCTTTCTTTCTTTCTTTCTTTCTTTCTTTCTTTCTTTCTTTCTTTCTTTCTTTCTTTTCTTTCTTTCTTTTCTCCCTTCCTCTCTTTCTCTTTCTTTCTTTCTTTCTTTCTTTCTCTTTCTTTCTCCCTTCCTCTCTTTCTTTCTTTCTTTCTTTCTTTCTTTCTTTCTTTCTTTCTTTCTTTCTTTCTTTCTTTCTTTCTTTCTTTCTTTCTCCCTTCCTTTCTTTCTTTCTTTCTTTCTTTCTTTCTTTCTTTCTTTCTTTCTTTCTCCCTTCCTCTCTTTTTCTTTCTTTCTTTCTTTCTTTCTTTCTTTCTTTCTTTCTTTCTTTCTTCTTTCTTTCTTTCCAGATTACCTTATCTCCTAGTAGTCTTGTCCATCTTCTCTCCATTACAGTCCCAGTGGGCGTCATTGTTCTTTAAATATGCCAAACATGTTTCTGTCTCAGGGCCTTCACCCTTACAGCTCCTGCTGGGAACAGTATTTCCCTAGATGTCTACATGGCTATATTCTCATGCTTCTCCAGGTCTTTGCTCAAATGACATCTTTTCAAAAAGCTCCGTCCTGGCCCCTATACTCCCCTTCCTTCAACCTGACGTTTCCTCTTCCTCCCACCATTTTACTTAGTTTTTTTTAGAAATGATTACACCTAACGTGCTGTACATATTTTTTTTTCCTTATTGCCTGTCTCTATCACTAAAATACAATCAGTTTTTTGTCTGTTTTGTTCACTGCTGAGCCCCCAGAACCTGAAACAAAGTTCAGTAAGTATTTGAGAAGGAATGAGTAAATCAAAGAGAGATCTTCTTGGGGGAGTCTAACACAATTAGCTTAGCACTGTATTATCAGAATGTTTATATTCAGTGTAAACATAGAGATTTTTTTTAGTGGGACCTCTGTTCTTCTTAGCCAAAGAATTACATGGATCAGACTTCAGGTCCAATGCCAGTGACTTACATTCTCTCTCTCTCACTCTCTAATTCAAGCTAATGCCTATTCTTCTCTGGTTTCTTCCTAATTTTTTTTTTCCACTTTGCTACTCATGATGGGGCATTCCCTGAAATTTTTAAGTGACATTTTGAAAATCGAGTTCTTTCTCGTGCACACGCCTTCCTTTTACTCCCAAGGAACTGGTAGCTGATAGAAGCACACTTTCTCATTTCTGAAAGTGCATTTCCTTCAAAAAGATGTGGAATGATGCACTCAATGACTTTGCACATTTAGTGATTGATTCTGAGGAGCCTCCGTCTGTGGGATCGCAGTTCTCTGGTGTTTCATTCCTAGGGTCACCCCGAGAGTCCTTGCTGTGGACAGGAGCTGTGCCGGCAATGTGCCAGCCCTCTGGTACACTCGTGCTTCTTCAGAGGGGTTCCATTTTCTTCAATGATCTAATTTCACCCTTGATTTCCTTCAGATCTCATGGGTTGGCACCATCTGGATCAAGAGACTCTTTTATATTCAGTACTGGTATGTTTTAGGGTAGTCTGTCACCTCAGCTGAATATAATTTACTTTCTGCTTTCTCTGTTTCAAAAGACTATGTGAAGTTTCCTCTCCATTTTTTTTAAATGCAAAAAGGAGTTGTTTGTGTCTTCCTTTGTCCTATTATCCCTGAACACCTATCTTGCACTGTATTGAATGGTCACAATGGTTTTCTAGCTGGCTTTCAGGTTTTCATGCATTTTTAAAGCCCTTTTTAACGACTGTTTCCCTCTGAACCTACCCAAAGTCATCTTGCCCTTCAACTTCCAACACTTCAGGGCCCTTCCTCGGCCTATCTTTATCCACCCCTGTGCTTCCCTCGTGCCTATAGTGCGTGCCGCATAATCTACCTCCAGTAATATACTCTTACTTGCTTCTAAGTTTCAGTTTATGCTTTTCTTAAAGTTGATCCTTTAAAAAATCCAAGGGTGTTCAAAAAATGCTTCTTGGTTATGTAGATTGCTCGATATTAGCTGGAGAGTAACACAAAGCAATTTTGGATTGATTCAACAGTAAGGTTGAAATATACTAATGGCAATTATGACAACTCAATTTGTTAAGAGGAAGGTGGTCAGTATAAATTACACCTTAAGCTGGATTTAAATGTGTTAATTCTATTCTAATGACAAATGGACAAATAAGCTGATCATGCATAAGAAACAACATCCATTGGTTGTTGTTAACAACCATAGCACTCCATTGGTCTCTCTAGTAAAAAGCAGGTCTTAAAATAAGTAGGCACTTATGCCTTCAATCAAGTTATTAATTCTGAATAGCCAACGGATCAGAAATTAAGAAATAGAGGGAAAGACACACTAGGATAAGACAATTACCTGAAGTCATATGCAGAATAACCTTTGATTGGAAATCCAGAATGTGAATCAGAAAAGTAACGGCACAGGCCATTTTGCGCTTTGAATGGGTACTCTGAATCTCTCACCAGTTTTACATGCGTCTAAGAGAAAATGAACATCCAGAATGTTCTTTATTTAAAATGCAATTGTTTTAGAAATCAAATAGAACTTACTGCAACATGTCAAAATAAGATTCAACTTGGCCACGCCCTCATCACGCGGATATTCCTTACGTTCTTAAGACCTTAGATTAAATCTTTAGGTGTTTGGTAGGGACATACTAAGTAATTAAACTCAATTCTCTTTCTCTCTTACTATTGTTTCCCTATATCTTCCTTCCTTAGAACCTTCTTCCACTGGATAATAAAGTCTTATCCTTTTTCTCCTGAGGTTAAAATAAGGTGAGCCATTTTCCTTCCAAAGCCATAAGTTCTGTCAGCAAGTCTCTGAGACTCACTCAGCACAGCGTTTTATGCACAGGCAACGGTCAGGTCAAGCATTCTTTCTATCCACATCTTTGTGCCATTCGACTGGCACATGTCATTTATTTTTTAGTTGTCGAGACGCAACCTTACTTTCCTGCTTCTGCGTTACAGAAGCCAGGGACCACACCATTCTTGGTTGCCCCTGATGTGTACCGAGCAGCTTCTGGTATGCAGTGACTCAAAATACAGAAAATGAACAAGAAAAGGATATTCAAATTTGGGAAATTCCAGCTTGACCACTTTTACAAAACATAGCAACAGCCTCACTGTCTGGCTTCATGCAGTGGATACTGGATAGAGGACAATGTCAGAGAGTGTCCTAAGAACACCGAGAGACACTGTGGTATAGGGGATAAAGCCCTTCAGTGGGAACAGAAGACTTAAGACACAGTCCTGGCTCAGCTGCTAATTTGGCAACATGATCTCACCTCTCAGGGCTCATTTCTTCATCCACGTAAAGAGTTACTACATTTGCTGATTTCTAACATCCCTTATAATCTCAGTATTCAAAAATTCTATGGAAATCAATAATCGTATGGTCTCATCCTTCTGGGACATGATGCGAACGTATCTATGTAAAAGAGCACTGACCTATTAAGAAGTGCTAAGAAATAAACATACATGTTTTTCTGGAAACAGATCTCAGGTAAGATTTTTCACGCTTTGATTTCTCAACAGCCGACTTGCCTGAAAGCAATTCATTTTGAAATCTTCTGATTAATTCAAGCTTTGGTCGTTTAAATTTCTGAACTTAAAAACACTCCTTGGTATATGAGAGTAAACTGTTTCCATTCTAAATGCATGTTAAGTAAACAAGAGCGGAAACGAAGAGTTCGAAAGGCCGAGAAATCACCTTATTCAGCCAGTTCAAAGCATTGAGAGTAGACCCTCCATTGCAGCCGTAATTATTATATGAACAATCGATGACCTGCTGAACACTTAGGTCTTCCAAAGGCTTCCCTTTTATCGCATATGCAGATTCCACGGCACCCACCACACTGAAGGCCCAGCAACCTCCACACTGTTTAAAAAGAGAGATAGGATAGTGTTTATCCTCAAATGATGTCCAAACCAAGTTTGCCAACATCTCTACATATCACAAGTTATCAAGTCAATTAACATGAGCAGACTCTGCGGGGGGGGGGGGGGGGGGGGGGGGGGGGGCTGCAAAATACTGCCCATCCTGTAGATTTTCCAACTGCCAAAAGAAAGGAAAACCAAAATTCTCTTTCAAGCATCAAAATGTAATCATAAGAAAAGATAAATTGGTAGTATTGCCATTGCACAGTAGACAATGCAAGAAAAAAGCGAATTTTAGAGACTGAGAAAACACTTGGACGAACTGATGGTCTTTTAAAAGACTAACCAGTGCACTGAACGGGACTTCTGCTTTTAGGAAGTGTACCAACTTCCTTCTTGTTTCTCCCCGGACACTCTGCCGCTATGACATCCACCATCTCCATGAGGTGACATGGGGTGAGGATATGTCATATGCGTTGTACTCATGACTTGATGGACACGGGAACTGAATGATTTACTTTTTTAGGCTGTCAGGGAGCCAGCACGGGCAGATCACGTATGCCCATAAAATGTCATAATGATAAAAACCCATACTGGTCATTCCTTACTCAAATATTGCCTGACACTCTTCCTGATTCTGGATCTATTAACTGGATCTTATTGAACAAACTGGAACAAAAGAATAAAAGTGTTGGTCCTGAAAAAAAGGGGAAAGATGGAGGAAATGAAATCAAGGATCATGCACAAGGAAGAAGGACCCATAGAAAAGGCACAGGTAAGAGTAAGATTTGCAATTGGGCCCTGCTGCCTTAATCATAGGACATGGGCTGCCCAGTTGGGCAAAGAAAGGAAGACGAACAATTGGTCGTCTTTGCCGAGCAACTTTATTGCAACTATATCTCCAGCGCCTATGGCATAGGAAAATATGCAGTAACAGACTCTACTTGTGGGTTTCCACACCTTGAGAAAAGCAAATACAGATTGCAGGGCACCATACCAATAGCTAGCTTTAGTTAACCTTTCCATACCTGCCCCAGGAGGGCAGTTTCTGTTGAAAAATATCTCTCCAGTATATTTCTTTGTTTTTTTTTTTAATTAGAAAAAAATATTTTAATGTTTGTTTTTGAGAGAGAGGGAGAGAGAGAGGAAGAGAGAGAGAGAGAGAGAGAGAGAGACAAAGCACGAGTGGGAGGGTCAGAGAGAATGGGAGACACAGAATCCAAAGCAGACTCCAGACTCTGAGCTGTCAACACAGAGCCCGACGTGGGGCTCAGACCCACAAACCATGAGATCATGACCTGAGCTGGATGCTTAATCGACGGAGCCACTCAGACACCCCTACAGTATATTACTTTGATTAAATATTACTAATTCTGGGGTGCCTGGGTGGCTCAGTCGGTTGGGCGGCCAACTTCGTCCCAGGTTATGATCCCACACTTTGTGGGTTCAAGCCCCACATCGGGCTCTGTGCTGACAGCTCAGAGCCTGGAGCCTGCTTTGAATACCGTGTCTTCCTCTCTGCACCTCCCCCACTCTTCTCTCTCTCTCAAAAATAAGTAAACGTTAAAAAAAAAAGAAAGAAAGCACTCCCCTCGTCTGTTTAAGTTTAAAAAAAAAGATTAATTCAATTGTATTCCTTTAATACAATACAGACACTTCCTGGAAGGATTCAGTTTCTGACTAATTAATACTTCACTCTGGATTCAATAATAAAGCAAGTAAATGATCTGGTGGTAGAATTTATATCAATGGATGTATAACCTGAGAAATAAAAAAGGATCACCCTAACTAGATAGTGACTGCTCTAAGACACTACACACCAGGAAGCTAAAAGACCTGGTGAGGTTTCCACTGCAGATAAATGGAGACTGTATCCCTGTGGTTAGGGGATCGACTTTCCCTGGTCAGCTGACATTGCCTATGCCAATGGTGGGGGTTCAGAGGGACAGGCTTATCTTCAAAATAACAGTCAGGCTTTGGCCTCTGTCTCTCATTTCACCAGAGATTCTCCCTTAGTTGTCATTTCTGGATGATTGGAGATCATCTCTGTGATTTTACCCAGAGAAATGATGGCTTCTATCACAAGTTTGACTGAACTGGACCTCAAAGGTGACTTCCCACACCAAGAGTATTTAAAAAGAGAAAAGCAGCAGCAGCAGCAGCAGCAACAACAACAACAACAACTCCTGAAACTCACGGTCTGCTGGTTTCTCACTTGTGTTACAACATGCTTGTCCCGCCAGTCGAATCTTAACGGTAAAGACACACTGGGTATGGATGTTTGCACTTCTGCTCGGTATCTGGGCAATCTGGAAGGTTTGCTTCTTAAGTAAATAGCTGAATTGAAACATGGAAGGAAAAGGCAGCCAACATTATATTATAGGGAGGCCCCCTGGGATTCTTTTTGCAGGAACTTTTCAAACAGAAACAGTAGCTTTCTGGTAGAACCTGCCATTTGAGATTTTCCTTTATGCTTTCTCGTAACATGAAATGCACTCACTGAAAGCTACCAAGATAGGAATTCCTACAATAGTACTAGGAGTTGCCACAGAAAATGACTTGTCTTTTAGAACTTGGTCAATAATAAAAATGAGTCTTCTTGACATCGCTGGTTTTATCCTAACCCATGGAACTGTGGATGTCTTGAATAGAAATAGCACTAAAAAACTGCACAAAGGATGGAACATTGGCCCTTACAGCCACATGGAAACGTCTACAATTATAACATTTAGATCTTAGATTATATCTAATTATAACATTTAGATTCTAGATTATAACATTTAGATCTCTTAATTACAAGAGAAGGACCATGAATTAATTTTTCTGTCAGCACCTGGCACATGCTTGACGTTCAGTATGTAATAAATGTTAACTATGACTCACGTCACCAGATTCACAATTACACAATTCATCAAAAATTACGGAAACAAATAAAAATCCGGAAACCAAACAACCAATGGCACAATCACACCATACCTTTAAACTCTTCAGGAAACAAATGAGAAAATTGATTTATTCCATAGACGGCACTGGAGTTTTCACCAGGGAATACAGAATTCAAGTATCGATGTCTATGAAGACTTTCCTAAAAGAAGAAAAAAGTTAATTTACATGACCTATGTTAACTTTGCAGAGCAATTTATGTGTAACTAAATCGGGCATATTTTTCAGGTATTAAAAGTCAAAGCTTGATTTCTTTCCTGAAGATCACAATGAAAGACTGCATAAGAGGCCCAGATCAGATTTATAGACATTTGTATGAAAACTACTGTCTGATTTCAGGTACATTTTTGAGGCCAGGAAAGGTATCTCTTACCCATTTATAATTCCTCTTCCCTAAGCATGCTAAAAGCACTAAATATGTTTGTTTAACACACTGGAAAAAATAAAACGAATTGCAAATAAACACTAGATGCTAGTGAAAATTATCACCAACTGAAACTCATTAGATTAATTAAATTTTGAATTTGGAAAGTATGTCTTTATCTTTGTATTTCCCAGCACTAAGTAACAAAGCATGGCAAAATAGACAAGTAAATAATAAATAAAGCTGATTCTTTTTGAGCTGTATAGAGATGTCTATCTCATTAAGGGTAACAAGTCTTTATGAAAAAGAGGCAATCCTGGAAATGTCCCAGGAAGATACATTGGCTTGTCGATCTGGAGGGAAAACGTGGCCATTATTTACAGATTCCTCGGCTCTGAATGTTGTAACTTATCTTAACCTATGAGAAAATGCTTCCATTTCCTAACGCTAACCAACCATGCAGGAGCAATAAAACTTCAGGGGACTACCATTTGATAAGTTTCCAACTCTAGCTCTTATGTATTTGTTTATGGATCTATGTGTTTATTGTGTGCCTGTGTCTTAAACCTATAAGCAAAATGAGGGCAAGAACTGCCTGTCTTACTCATCACCGCATTTCCCGCACTGAGCACTTGGCTGGCACACAATAGATTTGTTTAATTACTATTTGCTCTTGAATAAATACACAAAGGACATTTTGCATTCATGCTCTTAATAGCTTTAGGCTGTTTATTTTTAAGCAAATTATTACTGAAACTAATCGTAATCTTATTTTTTCCTTACTCAGCTGTCCTGGAAGGATTATTTATGAAATAATTAACGCCCAGCATGGAGCCCCATGCATCAGGATCTTGAGATCATGACCTGAGCTGAAATGGAGAGTAGGACGCCCCATGGACTGAACCTCCCCGGTGCCCCTGAGAAGAGTTGCATTTTGTAGACAATCGTCTCCTGGGTATGGCCTCTTGACAGGACCAACATGAATAACTATGTAAGTAAATACATATCCTTATAAATTATATAAGTTAAAAAATATATTTATTACTCTGGCCTCCTTGTGCCTACAATCCTCCAAAATGATTTTCTTGAGGAGTAAGGCATTGCGTTTATTTATTCAGCCAAGGAATGCCATTATCAGTATAGATGAGATGAACTACATTCTCCCTAAAGGGTGTGGGTCACCACAGTATACAACCAAGCTCGGGGCAGGGGTAGAATATAGGACAGGAAGTTTGCTCTCAAACAATTGTACCCGTGCTTCTGGTTTTAAAAGCTAGAATGTAACTCAAGAGCAATAAAACACATCTTCGTTTGGGCAAAACACAAGAATGGACAGAATCAGGCAAGGTTAGGACTTCCTAAACAATGGAATTTTCTAGGGGAGAGAGGAGGAGCAGAAAAGAGTACAGCTATAGAATTCCAGGAGAAATCCCAACAGTATATCAGAAAAAAAAAATATATATATATATATAAAATATATATATAATATATATATAATATATATAAAATATATATATAATATATATATTATATATATATATAAAATATATATATAATATTATATATATATTATATATATATAATTCCAAAAAGCCGTATTACTAAATTCGTACTTACTTTTATTTAGAACAAATCTATTTTCTTTTACAATGAAATGACATCTTTCATGATTAAAAAAATTGTTAAATGGTATCAGATACAGAGAACATACTGAGGCAAGTTCTAAATCCGTATCTCTTGATCTCAGTAAAAACCTATTTATATTCAGCTAATTCGGTCCATTCTAGAGTTTGAATGCTGGGGTAAAAATCTAAGCATTATTATGAAGACTTCCGAAAATAATGTGAAAAGGAAATTAAATGCTTCCTCCTTTTCAAAATCTATTTCCACCAAGTGAAGAAGAATTTTTAAGGTCGCTACACCAATTGAAGGAGGCCCCGTTCACGCAAATCATATATGGGAAGGATTCTGTGACCTCTCTAAATGCAGGTTCTTTGTTTAGAACATTGTGTTACAGGAGGTCACCAGCGCCCCCCTGCGGAAGGAAAACTGACGGGTTTCTTCCGCCTTTATCTGGTTCTTTTCACTGTAAAGGAACGGCTTTGGAAGGCAGTGAGGGCAGTCCAGGGGACTGCTAAAAGGGGTGCTTCTTCCAATCGAGAATACTTTGAACATATCCATTGATTACTTTGGGCGTATCATACAAATCTACCGCGACGAATCTTCCCCGGAAAATCAAATCTTTTGGTCAGCCCAGGCAAGGGAGAGCTGGCACATGGGGAACGGAGGGAGAGGTTGACTTGCGAACTTGTCAGAAACCCCAAACCCATCACTGAGCCGCGGGCCGGGTGACCACCAGGAGTGGCGGCTCTCACTGGTCCCCTGCCCCAGCCCCGACCCGGGACCTGAAGGGGCGACCGGGAAACAGACACAGGGCGGCGCGCGCTCGGTACCCGGAAGGCGGCTGCCTGTCGCTCGCGGCTCCGCGGCTCCGTCGCCGTGAAGGTGGCGCGGGGATCCGCAGCGCGGCCGCAGCAGCAGCAGAGGCAGCAGCAAAGCAGCCAGAGCGCCCGCAGCTCCATCCCCGCGCCCCGCTCCCGGAGGCCGGCGGCCGCCAGCTCCCGCCGCCTGCTTTCTCTTTCGATTCCTCGGCTCCTCCCCCTCCCGGGTTTGCAGGGCGGGAGCGGCGGAGCGGGGTGCCGGGGGCTGGAGACGCCAACGCCGCTTTCGTCCCCATTGCTCTGTAGGTGGGAATCCGGTTAGCCGGAAACCGTTGCGGTGCTCGCTGGGTTTTTTTTTGCGGAAGCCTTAGGCACTTGGCCACGTGCTTTCTGGTGTCGTCTCCCAGCTGTGACAGCAAAGCCTGAGTGTCCATGTGCCGTATGCGACAGTGTGGACGGCTGTGTCACCTTCGCTTCCGGAATGAAGTTCTTCATTTTTCTTCCTTTTATCTCAGACTGATTCAGGCAGTATTTGAAGTCAACTTGGTTTGATGCCTGTGATTCCTTCAACGAGGGTCCCTAACGTTCAGGACCTAATTCTAAAATGTTAGCGAATCTACACAAAGGCACTCATTCGTGTAGCAGACGTTTGTGAATACGTTAACAAAAATTTACAGTTGTGAAAATGCACAATTTCTTTATCTGGAGATTGTGGCCATTTCAAAACTCTCAAGCCTGTTTCTCCATTTGCAAAGAAAGGTAGAGGTAGTACGCCTTTCTGCAGTTTGTGGTGAAATTTAAATATAGTAATCCCCCTAAAACATTTTGTAAGATGCCTTGCGTATTTTAATTGTTTGGTTTTAGCTATTTATTCTACGGTAAGGTAGCTTCCCCCCACCCCCACTTGTATTGTAATTGTTTTCCACCTTCTCAGCTTAGTTCCCCAAAGCCCATTCTTCATGCTTTCTTCTTATTTTTTTCAAGCCACATTGATGAGGTTTGGGGGTGATCGTGGGGTGGTCCAGAGCCCACAGCCAAGAAAGAATTCTTGAAGATGTGTACGGTGCAAAAAGGTGATTATATTAAAGCATGGGACCGGACCGGAGGGCAGAAAGAGCTTCGCTGGGGTTGTGAAAAGTGACTGGTTTTATACAATGAAGTTGGGGAGATAAAGTCAAAAGGGAGACCTCCAGAGGGACTTTGATATGCTGAAGAGGACTCCTAAGATACCTGAGGCCTTGCTATTGTCAAGCTAAGTTTGTTTTCCCTCCAGTAAGGCATTACCACTAGGATGGTGGGGGTTCCTAGAGAAATGTCATTCACACTCTGTATTTGCCTCAAGTGTTTGTCAACGGGCTGCAGGTTATGAGGAAATTTAATTTTACCTGCCTTTTCCTTCTTGCCTTTGTTCCCCATATCATTATTGAGGGGTGGTGTTTGGGGCTCCAGGAAATGGAGTCTATAGGTTTTTGGAGATTAGGCTATTGATAAGAGTGCCTTTATCTTTTAATTTACCAAGACCATTGTAAACTGATGGAGACTCCGGTCCTGTAGGACTGTGATCTCTATCAGCCATTTGTTTGCTGTCCTCTTCTTTGTCCTTGGGCAGCCAGGAGTGCCTGAAGAGTATCACACGTATCCCATGTTGGGGGCGAGGTGGGGGGCGGGGAGGGTGTTAGTATGCTAGTTTGTATTTTGCCCTCAGCCTGCCCCATGCTCCCTCATCAATATCATTTCATATTAACCCAATCCTGGAGAATGGACTTCAGAAGGAACACAAGTAATGTACAAATCAGTTAGCATCCCAGTCTGGCAGCATCTCAGGAAAGGAATTTTTTGGTAGAAGGGGAAAAGGATTTTTCTGGTGGAAGGACCCTTGCAGGATCCCCTTGAAGGATCCCTCCTTCCTTCCTTCCTTCCTTCCTTCCTTCCTTCCTTCCTTCCTTCCTCTTTCTTTCTTTCTCTCTTTCTTTCTTTCTCTTTCTTTCTTTCTTTCTCTTTCTTTCTTTCTCTTTTTTTCTTTCTTTCTTTCTTTCTTTCTTTCTTTCTTTCTTTCTTTCTCTTTCTCTCTCTCTTTCTTTCTTTCTTTCTTTCTCTCTTTCTTTTTCTTTCTTTCTTTCTTTCTTTCTTTCTTTCTTTCTTTCTTCTTTCTTTCTCTTTTTCTTTCTTTCGGTTTATTTACTTATTATAAGAGAGAGAGCCAAGTGGTGGAGGGGAAGAGAGAGAGGGAGAGAAAGAGAAGGAGAGCGGGAGAATGCCAAGCAAGCTCCACACTGCCAGTGTCGTGCCCACTCTCACAAGCCTGTGAGACCTGAGCCCAAACCGAGAGTCAGCCCCTTAACCCACTGAGCCACCCAGGCGCCCCAAAGGATCCCTTTCAAACGTCCGTTGTCTCAGGTGTCCTGGATTACTCTTGGAACAGCCCAGCTCTGTTTCTCAAGTTTAAAGTGCACAAGAAATATAAATTCTGGGCCAGTAGGTTTGGAGTGCTTTTCTAACAAGCTCCTAGGGCCTGCCGCTGCTGCTGCTGCTGCTGGTGCTGATGGCACAAGCGGCACTTTGAGTAGCAAGTACTAAACCGCTACTGCTATTTCTCCAGTTCTCGGGGGGCGAGGGGGGGGGAGGTTGGGGGTGTCTCGCTCGGAACTTTATGCTCTTCTTGTCATTCCACCTCTGTTTACGTCCGTGGGCAGTGATAACTGAGTAATACTGTCTTCTCTGGGCCTCAGGACCAGCCATATGCAATTTGCAGTGTCCAGGGAAAAACGAAAATGAAAGGCCCTTATTCATAAATGATTAAGCATTCCAAGACAGCATCAGCAGAGCACTAAGCCGAGTAATGGGCCCTTCTAAGTATGAGGTCCTGTGTGACTGCACAGGCCACACATCCATAAAAGCAGCTCTGATGGGCCTTTATATGAGACTCTTTTCTAGGCAAGGCTTCCAGAAGTCTTCAGAATTGATGTCATAGCCCTCTTAGACTTTTTAGAACCACCATCTGATTTATGTATTTAGTTTTTGTCTAGGTAAAGTGAATAATACTCTTCTTTGCTGCAAAATTGATAATAAAAAATAACGTACATCTGTTTTGAGTGTGAAGAGGAAAGACATGAAATCGTTTTATAGGCACATATGATGACACGTACTTCTCTTAGAATGTGTAATGGTAAGGATTTAATTTAGGTAGTAAGTCCACAGATCAATGCCCATCTCAGCCACTGGCTCTTCCGTCCTTTCTTGTGAGTCACTCAAGCTAACAATTTTTATTTTTAAATGGAGGTTTGCTTTTAGATCATTGCTACTGTTTATTAACAACCTACTGAGTCAGAAAATTTAAGTATAGCAGTGATCCTTAACGCAGGCCAGTCGGTACAATAAAAGAGCTTTTTGAACGAAATTAGCTTCCAAAGCTCACATCCGCATTTATTGAGCACCTTTTAAGTGCCAGGCATTGTTCTAGGAAATGAGGATACGTCAGAACCGTACATGACTAAAAAGACAAACATCCCTGCCCCGTAGAGCTGGTGCCCGGTGGGGGGAGATACACAGTAACATTAGTAGAAGAATTAAGGAAAAATAATGTGGGATAAGGAAAGTCAGGAATGGGACGAAGTGGGGTTGTAATTTTAAGTAAGGTGCTTGGGACCGGCCTCGCTGAGGAGGAGACGTTGACCAAAGATAGAAAAGGGTGAACTGAGACATTCAGATATTTGGAAGATATCTACAGAAGACTGTACAGGTGATTGATTGTAGGCTAGTTAAAAGGGGAATCAAAATGACCTATCACATAATAATAATAAAAAAAGTGGGGAGGGCTTATCTTTTATCTTGAAAAGTGAAGGTCCCAAGTATCTGCTAATGTTTGTTCTAAACACTATAAATTGCATCTGTAGGAGAGGTGTCAACCTTTTTATTGAATTTGCAAAATGGCACGGAGCTTCCTTGACCTGTGATTTAGTTATCTATTGCTGCATCACAAGAGCCCCCAAACCTAACACGAATATTTATTATCCCCCATAGTATCTGTGGGGCTGGAATCTGGAAACAACTTGGATGTATCTTCTGGCTCAGAAGGATACGGACAAGCAGTCAGAAGGGCTGTAGTAGTCTGAAGGAGGATTTGATTCCAAGCTCTCATGGCTGTTGGCAGGAGTTCTTAGTTCTTCTCAGGCTTTTGGGCAAAGTCCTCAGATCCTTACCACCTGGGCTCTTCAGAGGGCTGCTTGTAGCATGACGACTGTCTTCCTCCAGCTGGGTGGTTAGAGAGCTAGAGAACTGGCAAGGGAATGACTACAATGGAAGCAGCAGGGTGTTCTATACCAATCTGGGGAGGGGCATGCCTTCCCTCTGTTCCTGGTTACACAGACAAAGCCTGCTGCATTGTGGGAGCGGGGGGTTACACCGGGTGTGGACACCGGGAGGTGGGGCTCATTGGTGATGAGGTTTTTGTGGTGATAGTGGGGTTCGTGGGGTCCAGAGTCAACGACCAAGAAAGAATTCTTGAAGACATCTTTGGTGCAAAAAGGTGATTTTATCAAAGCACGGGGACAGGACCCGAGGGCAGGAAGAGCTGCCCCAGGAACATGAGAGACTGGTTTTATACAATGGAGTTGGGAGGAGGTAAAGTCCAGGGGAAGTTTCCAGTGAGATTTTCACATGCTAAAGAAGACTCAAGGAGACTGGAGGGCTAGCTGTTGTCAAGTTAAGGTTGTTTTCCTTCCAGGAAACCGTGAGCATTAAGACAGTATGGAGTTCTGGAGAAATGTTTTACTCTGCCAGCCTCAAGCATTTGTCAATGGGCTGCAGATTATAAGGAAAGTTAGTTTTCTCTGCCATTTCCTTCTGCCTTTGTTTCCCACATCACTATGGAGGGGTGATGGAGACTTAGGTCCTGCA
Source organism: Felis catus (assembly GCF_018350175.1). Lineage (NCBI taxonomy): Eukaryota > Metazoa > Chordata > Mammalia > Carnivora > Felidae > Felis > Felis catus. Next base: position 71,558,214 of record NC_058371.1, on the reverse strand, counting down.
GGACTAGGATCTCTATCAGTTAACAATTTGTTTTTCCCCTTTCCTTTGTTCTTGGGCAGCCAGCAGTGCCCGAAGAATATCACACATATCCCACCTGGGGGTGGGGAGAGTTGGGCGTGTATGTGGCCTGTCAGCTTGCTTTATGCTCCCTCCTCAGTTGGTGCTCTCTGGAAGACCAGCTACCATGACCTCATCTTTCATTTTAGCAGCCCAGGGTCAAACATGGTCATCTTTGTCTATGAAAACAATCTGGGAGTCTATCCATTTTTACAAATGCTTCTCAACTGCTATGCTGTTCAAACCATTATTTATTGTTGCTTCTAACCTGTCAAGAACCTTCTGGGTTTTCTCCAGTTTTTAATCATTCCACTTCATTTTTACATGGCTTGGGAGTTATTTTGTTGGCTTTTATTTTGACTGAATAAACACTTAGAGGTTTATTATGATTTACCAAGCATGTGCTAAGCACTTTACCTTTATTTGTTCCTCATGACATATATCTGCAGTAGATAGTATTATCATTTCTATTTTATAGATGGGGAAACCGAGGCACAGAAAGGTTAAGGTACTTGCTCAAGGTTAGTAACTTGCATCTAGTAACTGCATCTAGCAATTGAGTCTGCCATGGGGCACTAGTCTATGCTATGCAGCCTCTCCTGTTCATCATCATATTTATGTACTTCGCGACATCCTGCACCTTCTCAGATGCATTATTAATTTGTTATCACTATAATCGCGTGAAATATTATAACTTCAAACGATCAGCTAAAGATGGTCAACTAATTTGAAACATAAGCTGAGAAAGATATTAGCATTACTTTGGGGAACATATTTGAATGGATATTAGTTTTGTAACAGATTAGTTCTTTAGTGGATGTTTTCATGATATGAGGAATTTTGCATCCCTGCAGACCTCATAGCTGCAGGGTTTCCGGTAATGAATACACTGATAAGGAAGTTTGTCCTTACCTCTAATACTTACATTAGCTGTGCAAGGTAGAAATTAATATCCTCACTTTGCAAATGAGGAAACTGACTTGTAGACCAATTAAACAATGTAGTCAAGATCCTAAGTGGTGAGTGGCCACAGTAGGATGTAAATTGAGCTGTCAGATTTCAGAACTCCTGCAGTGGATTTTGGCTACACCAGGCTGCTCCGAGTTACTCCAAGGCGTATTTTATGGTTGTTTCTTCTTCTTCTTTTTATTTTGTGTTGGCTTTTCTTTATTAATTATACCTTTTGTAGTGCCCTCTGAGCACTTTCTTATGTTCTAATATAACATATAGAAAAACATGACATCCCATAATGCAGTTGAGTTATTGGACTGCTTCTGAATTGAATGGTTGTTTTTTTTTCTTTTTAACTTTTCTCCCTATGCTATGGAAAGGGATATCATTCCTCCAGGCAGTTAATTAGCCAGTATTGGATTGAAATATTTGCTTGTCTTCAGTCTTGGATTTTACAGCGAAAATTTTACTCATGCCACGAAATCTCACGTACACACACCTGCCTCTTTTATTGTTGTAGCTGTTGATTGGGTTCATACAGTCATCTATGTAACTCCTGAGTAAGAAAATGTGTTGCATAAATTTCCAGATACGAGACTTTCACATTTCCTCTCTGGCCAAAAAAGAAGAAATGCTGTCTGAACAGCCACCGCTAACGGGCAGGATTTGTCAGGCTTTAGAAGTAGCTCATTCTAGTTTCTCAGCTGGAGGGGAAAGGCTGCCACAGGGGCTGCCAAAAATGTGGTGAAACAAAGGAGAATGGGGGAACGCCATTAATGAGAAGCCATAATGCATACCTTCTTTCTCCAAACAGTTAATAGAACAAAATGCCCGGAGAAACACCTGAAACCACAAGCAGTTTCTATAGAAACCTCAATTCATTTCTATTCTGCTGACATTTGAATAAATGTGAACAGAGGAATGCTTGCCTCTGCTGCGATACAGGCACTGTGGAGACAGAGCTAATGGGTGGAGACAGAGCTAATGGGTTATCTTAGAACCGTGATTCACCACCCACAGCAAAATAGTGTCACCTCCCTCTGCATAGGCTGACTGTTCCATAGCCGTAAGTATTTCAGAAAAATCTGGAATTCACAAGTAAAAAAAAAAATACATTTTGCATGACAATATTTTGCAGGAGCCTAAAACTCCCTTTCGTTCTCATGTAATAATGTTAAGTAGCGGAAATTTGTCATTATCATGAGCTAAGAAAGTAATTCTGATATCTTTTATTCTGAGTACGTCATTAATACTAATGTACATTCTGTTTATTAGCTCTGAATTTCCCTTAAGCAAGATGGATCCTGTGAGAAATACATACCTTTTGGCTTCTATTGCCTATGCAAAAATCCAAAGATGAGATGTAAGGAAAAACAAAGACTCACAGGAAGGAGACAAGCATAAAGAAAACCAGTCTTTAGGTGAAAATTGTGTAAATGAGGGTGACTCATCCTGACTGTAAATCTAGCCTTATGGTAAATAATCGTAGAAAACTCTGTCATTCAGGCCACATATGAAACAGACAGCTACTTGTATCCAAACTGCAGCCACTGTTAGTTGCGGAATGATTTAGTTTTGTTGCTTCGAAGGATGGTATGGCTTCAATCATTTGTAATTGACCGCTAATTTTTATTTTTATTTATTTATTTATTTTAAAAATGTTTTTTTCAACGTCTATTTATTATTGAGAGACACAGAGACATAGAGTGTGAGCAGAGGCGGGGTAGATAGAGAGGGAGGCACAGAATCCGAAGCAGGTCCCAGGCTCTAAGCTGTCAGCACAGAGCCCGACGCGGGGCTCGAACTCACGATCTGTGAGATCATGACCTGCGCCGAAGTCAGTCGCCCTAACCAACTGAGCCACCCAGGCGCCCCGGTGACCGCTATTTTTTTAAATAAATTAATAAACTATGTTTTTTAGAGCAGTTTTAGGTTTGGGACAAAATTGAGCAAAAAGTACAGAGAGTTCCCATATACTTCCTGTCCCCACACAGAAGCAACGTCCCCCACTATCAGCACCCCCTATCATTGCGGTACATTTATTCCAATCAATTACCTACATTGACATATCCTTATTCCCCACTGGAGTTCGCTCTTGCTGTTGAATATTCTGTGGGCTTTGACAAATGTGTAATGACACATACCTGCCATGATAGAATCACACAAGATAATTCTACTGCCCTAAAAATCTTCTTTGCTCCTATTCATCCCTCCATCTCCTGACCCTTGCAACTAACAATCTTTTTACTGTCTCCATAGTTCTGCCTTTTCCAGAATGTCATATATTTGGAATCTTATAGTATATGTAGCCTTTCCAAATTGGTTAAATTTCTCTTAGTGATATGCATTTAAGTCCCTTCCATATCTTTTCAAGGTTTAATAACTCATTTTTTTTTTTTTAGGCTGAATAACATTTCATTGTTTGGACATACCACAATTTGTTTATTCACTTACCTGCTGAAGGACATTTTGGTTGCCCCCAAGTTTTGTCAATTTATAAAGCTTCTATAAACATCCATGTGTAAGTTTTGTGTGAATGTAAGCTTTCAAGTCCACTTGGGTACATATTAAGGAGTACAAATGCTATATATATATATATATATAGAGAGAGAGAGAGAGAGAGAGAGTATATTTAGTCTTAGAAGAAATTGTCAAACTGTCTTTCAAAATGGCTGCACCATTTTGCATTACTATCATTAGTGAAAGAAAGTTCGTCTTGCTCCACATCCTTGGACATCATGTCACAGCACACCACATTTGATGATGTCAGTGCTTTGGATTTTAGCCATTTGAATACGTGTGTAATGGTAATTCATTGTTGTTTTAATCTGCAATTCATGAATGACATGTGATATTGAACATTTTCTTATATGCTTACTTGCCATCTGTATATAACTATACCACTTTCTTTGGTGAAGTGCCTGGTAAGGTGTTTGGCCCATTTTTTAATGGGGTTGCCCATTTTCTTATTGCTGTGTTTTAAGAGTTTGTTTGCATACGTGGAATAACAGTCCTTTGTCAGATGTGTCTTTTGCAAATATTTTCTTCTAGTTTGTGTCTTATCTTCTCATTCTCCTGGTATTGTCTTTCAGAGAGCAGAACTTTTTAATTTTAATAAAATCTACTTTATGATTTATTTCTTTAATAGATTGTGCCTTTGGCATTGTATTTATTTATCTTTTTAAAATTTTTTCATGTTTATTAATTTTTGAGAGCAAGAGAGACAGAGCTTATGTGGGGGAGGGGCAGAGAGAGAGGGACACACAGAATCTGAAGCAGGCTCCAGGCTCCGAGCTGTAAGCACAGAGCCAGACACGGGGCTTGCACTCATGGACTGCAAGGTCATGGCCTGAGCCAAAGTTGGACACTTAACCTACTGAGCCCCAAGGTGCCCCAGCATTGTATCTTAAAAGTCATCACCATACTCAAGGTCATCTAGGTTTTCTCCAATGTTATCTTCTAGGAGTTTTAAAGTTTTGTTTCTCATGTTTAGGACTGTGATGTATCTTGAGTTAATTTTCGTGAAAGGGATAAGATCAATGTCTAGATTCACTTTCTTGTGTGTGGATGTTTAATTGTTCTAACACCATTGGTTGCACAGACCGATTGTATTATCTTTGCTTCTTTGTCAAATATCAGTGGATTATATTTATGTGGGTCTATTTCTGGGGTTTCTGTTCCATTCTGTTGAGCTATTTCACCAATATTACACTATATTGATTACTGTAGCTTTTATTGAAGCCTTCAAGGTGGTTAGTGTCAGTTTTCTTACTTTGCTATTCTGCTTTAATATCAAAGTGGCTCTTCTGAGTTTTTTGCCTCTCCTTATAAACTTTAGAAACAGTTGATATCCACAAAATTATTTGCTGGGATTTTGATTGGGATTGTACTGAATTCACAGATTAAATTATAAAGAACTAACATCTTGACAATGTTAAGTCTTCCCATCCATGAACATGGAATATCTTTTCTTTTATTTAGTTCTTTGATAAATTTCATCAGAGTTTGGTAGCTTTCCTCATATAGATTTTATATATATATATATACATATATATATATATATATATATATATATACATATATATATATATAGTTAGATTTATTACCAAGTGTTTTATTTTTGGGGCATGCTAATATAAATTATATTGTGTTTTTAATTTCAAATTCCACTTGGTCATCGTTGGTATATAGGAAAGAGATTGACTTTAGTACATTAACATTATATTTTGCAACCTTGCTCTGGTCACTTATTAGTTACAGGGTTTTTTTGGTTGATTCTTTAGATTTTCTACATGGACAAATCTGTCATCTCTGAACAAAGACAGTTTATTTTTCCCTCCCAATCTGTATAGTTTTATTTCTTTTTCTTGTCTTATTGTATTAGCTAGGACTTCAAGTATGATGTTGAAAAGCAGTGCTGAGAAGGAACATCTTTGCCTCGTTCCTGATCATCACCATTTTTAATGCCGTATTTGCACATCACAAAGTATTCAGGGTAATCCTTGGGTGAAGAAGGCCCTAGGTAATGCCAAGGTGGGTGTAACATAATATAGTGGATAAAACACAGTCTTGGATTTGGACAGCCATAGGTTCTTATATTTGTTTGTGTATTGCCTGTGTGACCTTAAGAAATTATTTATCCTTCTTGAGCCTTGATTATGTTATATATACATGGAAAATAATTTCTAGTTCTGGTCTTGTTATGAGGATGAGAGGTAGTAGATAAAGAGTGCTTGGGTCAGAGAAGTTGATTCACAGTAGCTGTAATTATTTGGCTGTAATATTGTCCTTTTGGAAATTTAGAACCAAATTGTAGATTTGTAGACTTGATTCTCTTCATTGTTAAGGCCTTAAACAAAAATAATTTTATCTATGAAGATTGTAGCCTTTTCTTGTCTTTTCTGCATCTTACTGATCTTCTTTACTGATGTCAACACTATATTCGTGGTCATTTAGTGTAAGATCCAGCTACTATTATCAGAGAAATAAGGAAATTCTTAATGGTTGTAACTTGTTTAAGTTTTATGAAGACAGCCATAATCTCCTCTTAGATGTTCTCCTTGACTCAGCAAATTTGGAGAATTTTTCTGTCTTTATTTAGAGCTATTTAAAGAAATAGGGTTCTAGAAAATAGAGGTAACATGATAGCAGAGCATGATTTCTGCATGGAATTTGGGGAAAGAGAATGTCACATGAAACCGAATCACTAGCATCTCTGGGTGATGCATTAAAAGGAGCTGATGGCATGCACTAGAAGTCATTAGAGGCACAGATAAGACCATTAACCTCAAGTCTCAAGGAAGTGCTTGAGAAGTAGCTGAATAAGTTAAATCAAGCCTAACCAAACACAAACTTTTCCTACTGGGCTTCCGGAAACCTAGCCCAGAAAGCTGAGAAGTGATTGTGACGTTGTTAAACAAAGTAGGCTATGGATGAAGGTGACCTAAGACTTTTTAGAATCACTAGGACAGTGGAATTTAGAAGCTAGCAGAGCATAGGCAAATCCTAGAGCCTAGTCCCTTTAATTTGCAGATAAGACCATGTTTAATGAGAAGAAGAACCACAGGTAGCCTGCAGAGCCAGGGGTGAGCCAGGTACCCTGGGTCCTACTATCACACTTCTAAGGACTTATGCCAATCCTTTGAGTTAGCACCATCTGCTTTTAAAACTAAAAGTGGTTCCTTTTTCTCTTCTGCAACGTGAAACACAGCCACTGCTGATCTGCCTTATGAAGTCAGTCAATACAGCTATAAACCTGAAACCAAATCCCCTTTCATTGCAAAAATTTTAACAAATCTTTTTGCACTTACCCTGATAACATTTGAACTGTTGAGAAAATGAGTCCTCAACGGTTGGTGTAAGATCACCTCTTTATTGATTCACGTCACACTTGATAGTGAGTATTAATTATTAAGAAAAGAAACATTACATTATTAGCAACAGGATGCAGAATTCAAATAAGTTCATATTCTTGGAGCTCTTATTTTCCTATCAGGCATTGGTTTTCATACGCATTATCTCATCACATTTTCAAGGACTTTTTGTCCAATTCCTTAAGAATGTCTCCTGAAACAAAGGAATGTTAAAAATGAACTCTCATAAAAATAAAATGGTTGGATGAGAATATAGGAGTGAAAAAGTCTTGGCTATAGCATCAGACAACTTGGATTGATACTGGTCTTCCTATTTATTTATTGTGTTGTCCTGATACTTGATCCAATTATGTTTTACTTCCCGCATCTGGAAAACAACACATTAAAAAAACAGCCTTTGAAGAATCAAATGGAATAAGACATGTAAAATATGTACAGCGCCTAAAATTGAGATAGTGGTCATCAATGTTAACTAATGTTGGTATTTGTGTTATTTTCCCCCTATCTACATGAAAACGTTGCACCACTGTGAATGGGTAAAACCTTAACACTTTTAGTGGATAGGTGATTCAACCTGATCACCTATGGATAGGTGGACCCACTTTTAGTGGATAGGTGATTGTTACTGACCATTTATGAATTTTAACTTCAAGTATCGGATTTCCCTTGCCATTAATTAGAACAGAGCAAAACAAAACAGAACAAAACGTTTCAGTGACTGTGTATTATTTCACTTCTGACCACATGAGGGCAGCATGGTACCTTTTAAGACAGGATGTAGCCCGTACAGAGGGGGAAAAAAATGGAGCTTTAGAAATCATAGATCCAAAATTAAAACTAGAAGACTCTAATGATTCTCTAACCCAAACTTTCATTTTACTATTGAAGGAAATGAGCTACAAAGAGGCCAGTTAGTCAATCTCCTGTCACACAATCGCTGTCTATTGACAGTGGAGCAGGGAACTGGTCTACCGCATTATTAGTAGCAACAATAACTGCGTTATCAGCGTACTTACTACCCTAAGAGACTCCTTATTATGTCCTAATATCTTGGGTGACGATATTTTAAAGGAAATCAAATAGTTCTGATAATGAATTGACCACAGGAATGTTCCGTTTTGGTGAGAGGGAAAAATAAAAAGATAGAATTCTATTTCTGGGAGACTTAAGTGTGAACTTGAAGGCAGAGGATTGAACTGTATGACTTCTCAAGGTTGCCATTAATATTTTGCTCACAACCGTGTGTTTGTGAGTTACCTTGAAACTGCAGCACTGTCTCTAAGAAGCAGGAGCTGGCAAAGGAGGAGGGCATACCAGTTTCGCCTTGTCAGTTTCCCCATTTTTTAAACTTATTTTTTCTCCGTACCCCAACCCCTAGCCACATAGTCATGCAAATACTACACATTTACAGCCAGAAATATGAAAAAAAAAAAAAACTCAGCGGTGGCAGTACCATGGTGGGGGTACTTGGTGGGGGAAGGGTGCTTTAGCTTTGCATCCTCAGTCATCGTACCTACTGCTTTTCCAAACTTCACGAAGAAGCATCGGATTATCCGAGTGAATAGAATATGCTTGCTGTACACCCCACTCTTCCTCTTTCCCTCCACCTTCCTAATATCTTAAATTTTGCAATTCTTTCCTTTTCTACCGCATCGTTATCACTCATATTCATTTTTCCATCAACCTCAAGAATTGGACACTATGGTGATTCATTTATGTGTCAACTTGACTGGGACACAGAATTCTCAGATATTGGATCAAACATTGCTCTGGGTCTTTCCGGGAGGGTGTTTTCGGATGAGATTGACATTTAAATCATAAAGTAGGCTCTATTCCACAATGTGGGTGGGCCTCATCCAATCAGTTGAAGGTGAACAAAAAGGAATATGATAACATAGCTAATCCTCTGGAGTAATGGAGAATTCCTCCTGCGTGATTGCCTTCAAGCTAGGCTTTAGACTGGAACTGAAACATCAGCCCTTCCTGGGTCCTGAGCCTGCCAGCCTTCAAACAGGAACTTCACCATCAAGCTTTTCTACTTCTTGGGCCTTCAGACTTTGGACTATGTACTATCCCTGTTTTCCAGCTTGCTGACTCACCCTGCAGATCTTGGGACTTGCTAATCTCTTGAATCACATGAGTAAATTCCTTATAATAAATCTTTTTAGAAATAAATAAGCAAATGTATTTGGGTGTCTTCGATCTACTTCCAATTAAAGGAAGAGTATCATTGCACATTCATTTACTAATTTGAATAAATAATTAATTTAATAAATAGTCTAATTAATATGAAAGCCCTACTTTACATGGGGCACTGACTTCAAGTTCTCAATGATCCTCAAGGTGCTTGGCATTTAGTGGGGGATTTAACAAACATGTGTTGACTGAATGAGTACATAAATTCTATTGGTTATCTTCTGAAAGAACTTTTGTTTCTATCAGAGCTCTAGCATTTTCCCTTCCATTTGTGTGTGAGCAAAATTAAAGTAATTAGCTTAGCACAAAGAAAATGCTTATTTTTTGGTTGCTAGGATACTACCTTGCCCATCCACGAAACTATGCATATTAGGGTTTTAGGCTGAAGGACACACAGATTCCAAGTATGATTAACATAAAGTAAAGAGGCTTAATATAACAGTGTTAGTTGACAGTCAATGTTAGATCATTAGATTTTTGTTTGATTTAATTTATGAATGTCTATAGTGGCACCTTGACATTATAGATTCCCGTATTTTACAGATAAGAAAAATGAGATCCATACGAGTGGTTCGATCCTTCGGTCAAGTTTGCATAGTTAGTGAATGAGAGCGATTACTATCAATAACGTCCCGAAACACCAGTCTTTGCTGTTTCTTCAGAAGCAAAGTGTTTCTCTTTGTTGGCTTGCATATGTTATTCCTTGGAAACCACTACCATCTATGTCAAAGCTTCCTCAGTGACATGACCCTGCCCGCCATACGGAGCCCACCAGGGGCCATGTTCTCCCTTGCTCACTGGACACCAGCGTCCTGCTTTTTCTTTCCCCTGTCTCTTGGACACCACAGGCTCTGTTTGCACACGAGAGGCTTTCTCTTATTTTCCTCCAAGCCCAGACATCTCTTCTCCCAGATGTCCACATGGCTGGAGATTCACATTGCTTATTTCTTTGTTCCTTTAGATTTCAGCCCCACAATTCAAGTGGCATGCATCCTGGGAGTCATTTTCTGTTTCATTTCTCTGCTTATTTGCTTCATAAAACATTGAACCATCCATATATATATATATATTTTTTTTTTTAAGTTGTTTTCCTCTTTTTTCCTGTCTTTCCTGTCTTCGTGTCTAAAATCTCCTTGATGACAGAAGCCTGTCTATACTGTTGATTCTTATATTTTTGTAGAGTGTACAATGCTCAATATATGCTAGATGATCCATAAATATTCTCTGGAATAACTGACTTTACGTCAGTGAAAAAAAAAAAAACACAGTATGAAAATGTAGTTCATGAGAATAAGACTTTTATATCAGATGCTCTTTGGAAAATATAATTCAATAAATGGTAAAGTAAAACTTCAAATGTTAAGTGCTCTCTAAATCACAAGTTGTATGGGGCATCTGGGTGGCTCAGTTGGTTAAGTGTCTGATTTCAGATCAGGTCATGATCTCACGGTTCATGAGTTTGAGTCCTGCTGCTTGGGCTGTTTGCTGTCACCACAGAGCCCGCTTTGGCTCTTCCATCTCCCCCTTCTCTCGGCCCCTCTCCAACTTGCGCTATCTCTCTCAAAATCAATAAACCTAAAAAAAAAAAAAGAAGTTGCATCATTTAAAGGTACTTGTTAAGTTTATATGGAATCTCTAAACTTTGAAGTTGGAGGGACTGTATGTGTGCAACATTAGGATTCGTTTTGGATAAAAGATGCACGTGTCTTTAACTGACAAAGATAATATTACGGCCTTGTCTCAAACATTTAGTACAAGTTGAGTTGGATTATATGAAAGTTTTTTTTAAAAAAAAATTTTAACGTTTATTTATTTTTGAGACAGAGACAGAGCATGAACGGGGGGGGGGCAGAGAGAGAGGGAGACACAGAATCGGAAGCAGGCTCCAGGCTCTGAGCTGTCAGCCCAGAGCCCGACGCGGACCACGAGATCTTGACCTGAGCTGAAGTCGGAGGCTTAACCGACTGAGCCACCCAGGCGCCCCATATGAAAGTTTTAAGACTCATGCTGTCATTATTTGAATGAGGTTACTAAGCTCAAAAACAGGGCGATGCATCATGTAAAAGAGAACTATACGTGTTAATGACAGAGGCAAGGATAAAAGCAAAAACTGTTTTATTCTACCACATTTCCCGGCTTCTTTGGTACTTAGGAAGCCCCACAGCTTATATCTGAACTTTGTGTTAAATAAAACTGAATATCTAAGTATGAATACATGAATATGTAAATACGAATGCATGAATGTCTAAAATGTAATCACAATTTTTCTTTAAGCGGTATTAAGTAGTCTAACGTCTTACTGTCTTTCCACCGATTTATAACTTTCATATTTTGAGCATAAACATTCTCAACATGAAGTCGGATAGTTGCAAGGCAGAGACCCTGTCAGGAGTCCCGGTTGCCAGCTTCTGAGTGCCAAATGCTTCTGGTGAGAGGTTGGTGGAGACTGAGGGAGTAAAAATGAAGGATTCGATAAGAGTGAATATCTGAGGCAGAGGCCAGAGCTAAACCCAGAAGAAAAGCTGTTGCTTGGGAAATCATGGCCGAAATATTAACTCAAACAAAGAGGAAGAGAGGGTGCTATAAAACTCAGTCAGGGAAGCTTCCACATCAGTGCCTGAAAGAGATGACTGAATAAGTATTTGCGCTGCTTCGAGGCTGGGGATGCACTTGAGTCATCCTTACTAAGCAGTTTAAATCACGGCACTCTGACTTCTTTGGCAATTGTGATTTTCTTAGAGTGGTGTTTGCAAGTTAACGCTAGATACCAGGTTTCCTTACTTACCTCTTTCCTTACATTACAGGGGTGGATTGTGTGGGTCCATACTTCTTCCTCTCTCCCCTGCTGTGCCATCACTCACCTGTGGATGGAGTATATTTCCTTACCCCACTGACTTCAGGCTTGGCCAAGGGACACCTGCTTCAGCTTCGCTAATGAAATATTGGGCAGAGATAATCATTGGCAAGAATCCGCCAATACTCTTGGAACAGCTGTCCTTTGCCGTAACAGGAACATATCTCAGAGAACTATTTCTTCTTCAGTCTGGATTTTGAAAGGAAGACTCAAATCGATCTGAAGCCTGTGATCCAGCAGAGCTCAGGGAAGACGAAGCAAGACTCGCTGAGATCAGCCAAATTGCGGATCACCCACTGATAGGTGGATGTGGAAAAAATGATTGTTTAAACCACGGAAATTTGGTAGATGTTTGTTATACAGCATGCTTACAGCAAAAACCGAATTCATCCACTGATAAAATATAGCTAACCAAAATAATGAATTTGTGGAAGAGAAGATAAAATAATTAATTGAAAATGCTTATAGACATTGAAAAGTCATATCCAGTATAATTGACAAAAACAATAGAATCACTATTTTAAATAGACTGCTAGATCTCTTTAGGATGACTCCAATAGTTTATCTATTGTGATATCTAAAAGCAACTCAGTTTCAATAGGACAACTCTGGCCTCTGAGTCGTTGTACCTCTTTCTTCATGCCAGAAAGGAATTCTGGGTTAAGATTCTATTTTAGGGAAGGAAAATAGCAAACTTGCATCAAGACCTTGGTATCTATGCATTATGACTTTTGAACTGGAGTTTCCCAGTGAGCTGTTCGGTGGAACACAGTATTACCAGTTTGACTGAACCGTGTATCCCATGTACCCGGTAATGTATGGAAGTGATGATTCCTCCAATGTGGAAAGCGTATGGTTATTTCTTCTGTATTGTAACAGAATGGTCTTACATCATCTTGCACCCTACTTTTCTTTCTTAAACTGTGTCCATTGCAAATAAGTAAAGAATCACAGCAATATTCTCATCTCTGAACATGTGTGTCTGTGCTACAAACACAAGCTATGTCTGCTGTATTTGTTTGTCTATAAATTAGCATATTTATTTATGTGTATACATCCTTCCTTCCTTCCTTCCTTCCTTCCTTCCTTCCTTCCTTCCTTCCTTTTTATATTTTCCAGCCTAAGTTTAAACACTGTGAAGCTAGAGACTGTTGCTTTCTTTAAGGTGACCCATAGGACATATTAGAAAGTTCTGTGGAAAGTGAGGACTCAGGAGTTGTTGCTAATCTGCCTCTGTTCTCCACTTCACTTGGTGACAACCGACCTGGCCAAAATCCCTTTGTCAGAATGAATCTCACCTCTGGTCCAGCTGATAATCATCCTTTTGGAAGAAGTGAACATTGCTAGTTAAAACAAGTAGTTATGCATCACACATTGAAGGAAAGCTCTCGCTAGTACAGGAATTTTAAAAAACTCATGATCCAAATTAAAGATTATTTTATTTTAATGTTTTGAAAATTCAAAAAATCCAGTTTCTGAAACATTTTCAGTGATTGGCTTAACATACTATCATTCACACATCAGTCATTCATGGTTTTATTTATTTATTTTTAAAGCAGCAAAACTAACCAAACCTGGAAAATTTTATTAACTTTAAAAAGAAGCCATTTAAATTAAGCATATTTTCAAAGACAGTTTGGGACATCAATATTTTTTAATGTTACTCCATTAAAGTTACTCCAGCTGTAACTTTGAAATACTGGTTTGAGGCTTTTCAGAGTTGTAAACTATGGGGTTTATAAGGCAGTTATCAGTTAAAGAGGTGGGAGGAAGTTGGCACTAATTTTTTTTTAAATAGTTCTTATGATATATTTTGGAATCTCTTGAAGAAAAAAATAACCTTCAGTTCAAGTATGTCATTTTCTAGATGTTAACTATAGTTTTTTTGACTATCAGATTACAGACCATGCATTTGAAAAATTTAAAGAATGTTAATGTATCTTTCCCAAAAAGAAGAAAACTTCTGTAAATTATGGAGAAATGTTTATTTTTTGGTAGTAATTGGGATTATGCTTAAATGCCATTTTTATTTTCTGTATCAGATTTCTATAATATTTACCTATTACCTATAGATCCCTCACAAGACAATGGTCACACAATTACCATTTATAATTTTGTAGTTATGATAAATTTTTTTCATTATTTCTCTATCTTTAATGAGGGAAATACAATCATATTACACTACTGCAGTAAGATTTTTTTTTATATTAAGGTGAAGCAATGAATAATGTAACAAAATGCTTACTAGAAATTACCAAGTAAATAATGATGGCTTTTTTCTTCTGTAAACTACATTGGAAGTGATGACCACCCTGTAAAATCTCAGTGAACTAAGTATTTGGTAGTTCAGTCTCTTACTCCAATGGATATTGAAAATTTCCAAGAGAAACTTAACAATTACACAGATTCAATGAGAAAAACCCGCAATAGTTAAAAAAAAAAATCACCCCACAGCGGACAGAGGAGCCAGTATCCTCATTAAAAAGATGGAAAAAAGTGGCCAGATATGAAAGTTCTCACAGGCATTTCCAATCCTTCCTGGTTCCCACATGTGATAGATGCTGAGTCCAAGGTCAATGGGTCTGTCACGGCACCGCCACAAGGTAGTGGTGACATGAGCCTGCCTTGAAAGCTGTAAGGGCTGGGGGAGCTGGTTGAGGGCGTGGGGAATCTAGTTCTGCACAAAGTAAAAGCTGAGCCCACAGAGAGAGGTAACTGACCACAGCTGAGCTAGGCACTGACAGCTCTCCAGTTAGCTGCTGATTCAGCCACAGATGGTAATTAGAACACCCAGAGATAAAACCAGGTGTTAGGTGCACCCCAAGAAAGATGGGGCTGGCCACTGTAGAGCAAAGATTGGCATGGACCTTGGGGATACTGTATATATCTAAGAATCCATTCCCCATGCTTCCCCCAGGCCCCCAAGTGTCTTTGCACTCACACATCAAACACGATCTTAGAGAGGAACGTGAAGGAGAGCTGGAGAACAGAACCGAGAGGCTGAATTTTACCTACTATCTTGTGTGGGAGTGTGTGAAGAAGACTGGACCAGTTATAAAGTTAAGTTGGAGTGAGTTTGTGACAACACTATAGACAGAAAAAAAATGTATATATACCAAATATTTGTGTTTCTGGCCATGTATTCAACTCTATTATTTCTCAGACTTTTCTTTGTCATTCTTTTTATTTGAGATGACATTGCAATCCAACATTATTAACTTTTTACCCTCAAATTGGTGGCCTGTATCTGTGGCTGAAAACCAACAAGAGCATATTCCCTACATCTTAAGAGAGCTACTAACATTGCAACCAGAAATCTGCAGAATTGGTCTCATGAAAGGCAGAACCCCTGGCCTTCCAAGACTGTGAGGTAATGCCTGAGGAAGGGAGGAAAAAGACATTAGCATTCTAGGAAGTGTAGTGTTAGTGATGAGCACTGAGCCCCTCTGTTCCCAGCTAAGGAAGAAGCACACCAGTCACAATTCTCATGTTTGCTGATAGCGGAGAGAGTTAATGAAGAAGGTATAAAAGATAGAGGGCTTCCCTGCAAAGATGGAAAACAAGGGAAAGTTGGCATTCTGATCTGCATTTGGATGCCTGCTTAGGCAGCACATCTGTCTCTCTACCTGCTGCCCACCTGGGCAAGGGAAAAGGTGATCTGGGAGAGAAAGGGTAGGCCAGAGAGAGGGAAAAGAAATGGAGCAGGCTGAGCCCACCATTTTGATATGTGTGTTTTTCATGGGTCCAGTGGAAATTTCCAGAAGGGGTTGAGCTGAGCTCTTTCTAATATGTTTATTCCATAGTAGGAGTGGGTTCAGGGTGGACTATTAGGGGCTGGAGCTGGAGGAGGAACTGGAGACCAGAGACTGAACTCAGACCAGTTTCTCATTTCAGGAAACTGTGGACAAGGGGGCTCTGGAGAACCTTCCAAAGACCTCACACATGTGCTCAAGCAGTGAGCCAACACTGGGATGTCTGCCTCACAGAATAACGAATCAGCATCAGCTAGAGAAGCAACAACAATCTGCCATGGAAGGACTGCAGCTGATCCCTGTTAACGTGACACCTGCCCTGTTCCCCCAATCCATTCTACTGGTCACGATGATCCAGGACTTCAAGTTTACAAGGGGATGGGATAGTAAAATCTTTGATCATTTCTCTTTCCTTAGACCATTTCTCCAGCATAGCCAGAGATGGCAATTGGGAAAGCATTGAATTAGATGTAAGACTGGAATTTCAACTTGAATGGCTTAAATTCTGATGAAGAAAAATACTCAAAAAGTTACAAGATCTGCCTGAGATGCCATCCAACGTTGGGAAAGGAGATTCAAAAGGACATGATCAAAACTAGTGACTAGAAAAAAATAAAGCTATTTTATGTTTATAGGCTAAATAAACTGCTTTTACAATGAATGAGCAATTATGAATTTGGGCCAAATTAATGGAGACTATTTTATAAGAGAAGCAGAAAGAGAACGAACATTTACTGAGCACACATTAACAGGTAGGTGGTTTGCAAAGAGTCCGTATCTATTAACGTTGCTTATTCTTACAAGGAATTACTGGACCATTTCCTCCTTTACATAGTGAAACCAAAGCTAAGAGATGTTAAGTAACTCACCCAGGGACATACAGCTAATGAATGGCAGATCTAGGATTAAATTTAGGTAAATATGATGTTAATGCCGGTATTTATTCTGCTGTTCTCCACTGCCACCAACTGAGGTGGACCGTTAGGCATACTCCATATTAAAAGTTCCTTAGCGTCTCCTTTCTTGTTCATGTCTAATCTAGTATAAAAGTCATTCTTTGAGGTACGGTATACTTTAACTGGCTTTGTCAAATGTGTATGATGATTCTTTGTCAACTCGAATACGAATTCTCTATTAAAAATGTGTAGAGTCTTGCTTTTATTGTGAGTTTCCTTTGTTTGGGTGGTGTACTTCGGTGCCATGGAGATGATATTCACAGACAGATGTTAACACGTCATTATAAACACTGCCTGTTCTTGCTCTCTGCCGAAAATGAAGAGCTCTGTTAGCATTTCATGGCACATCGCCATCTGGATTTGACTCAACCCTTCTCTCTTGACACATTTTCACTTTGAGTGATGAGGGTTTTTGGTTGTTGTTTGCTCCGCTTCAGATTTCTGAGGTCATGTTGCAATTTCCATTTTGAACAGTGAATGGTGGGCAAGGAACAGGCAAGATGAAGGGTTGGGCAGAGAAGAGGGCCCTTTAAAAATTTTTCGATGCTGGAGATTTTACTAGAACAACTCTGGAGGCAAGCATTGACTGAGTGATTCACTCAGATTTTCCCATCTTAACAATTCCAAGATCCTAAAATCACAGATGAATTTTTCTGATACTCATCTGTTCCTTTGGCTTCCCTTCATTAGATAATTGCCTAATTTGTCCCTGTGCTCCGTATTTGATTAAATCTGACTAGCACATTCATGTTTGGCCCAAGTCTACTTAAAATTGTTAGTTTTATCATTAAAGCTAGGACTGAATGACACCAAGTGCCTCTTTTTAATTTTTATTGTTTATTATTTATTTTTTGTAGTATTTATATTTATTCATTGCTGTTTATATTAATATTTAATATTTTAGTATCTGCCTCCATGGAACCATTCAGAGACGTTGTAGGTATTACATTGTAGGCATTCACTAATTTCATACCTTAAGACCTCATATGCTCTTAGTCTTCATATTGATATCCATTTGGAGCTTATTTTTTCCAATCGTATCTCTGTAGTGATTTAAATAACCTGGTATTCATTCCAGCTAATAAACAGTCAGTCTCATGGCAATGGGCAAAGCGTTAGTCTCTCATCAACACACAGAGGGCTATCTCTGAGTTGACGGAGGAAAAATTAATAAAATAAAAGAAAATACTGTACAGAGTACTAATAACATATCATAAATTGAGAGGTTTAACTAATGCAAATGTCTCCACAAGAGACAAGAAAAAGAAAAAAGTAAATAAAATCTCTGATTACATCTAGAAGTTTTAAGGTAGAGCTTTGAAGCTGTATTTCCAGTGTTGTGCATGTCCTATATTTTGAGTTCTGCTTTCACAATTGTACTCATGGTTAGCTAATGTAAGGATCGGATGAGTGGGCTCATTGAGGCAGATGGTCAACATAATCCCATCCATCCTTGTTAAGTTTTTGAGACTCTACTTATGACAAGCATCTGCACTTTTTTGTTTTCTACTTTATTTTTATACAGGAAAAGAGGAGATCTCACAAACCAACCCTGCTTTATTGACAAAGGTGGAGATGTTCTGAAATTATGCTGTTGGTCAGAGGACCATCCAAAATGGGATAGCTGAAAACATTTAACTGCCAGATGCTGTATCAGTGTTTACACTGAGTAAATGCAAGGTGACTTCATGTTATCAATGAATAATATATGCAAAGCATAGTTTGTGTAAATGTTAGACTTAAGAACATTTTAGTCTAAGTTTTACATGCACATTTCACCACACACAATGAGTCTAGGTCTTGCTGTGTATCCAGAGGAAAAAAATTACAAACATCCCACCTAGATTATCTTGAATGACCCTGCTATCAACTCCTGACCTAATCTCTGTAGAAGGTGAAGTTGAGAAGGTCACAGGCTGTAGCCAACATTGGCCAGTATGGACTAAGAGGGAATGGAAAGCATCAATTGGTTGATGCAGAGTGAGTTAGATGAATGCTGCCTAAGAGTATCTATTCTAAATTCACCTCACCAGTTGAGTGGCCATGTGAATTGGGTGATTACATTATCTTTAGCACCTATTTACTCTTTTGAGGTTATCTATTTGCTCTTTTGAGAAGCAATCACCTGGATTCACTTTATAGAAATGATGATAGATATCAAGTTCTCTTCGTATTCCTATGAGTCCTCTTTTCCAAGCACGATGTCCATCCTACTGAGTGGTTATTTGAAAAGCTCAGTGGGTAAAAGCTCTTTGAACTGTATTTTTCTTTTTAGCTGAATGAGAACATCTGAGAGTCCATCTCCCATTTTCTTTCATTGACACTAACTCAGTTTGACAGTCGGTACCCAAGAGAACTATATATCACAATGTGAACTAGAGTTGGCCAGACATTTAAATGCTCTTCCAGCCCTGAACTGACAAGGCCATTTTTAACTTTTATTTTGTTTGTAGACTGCTGTTCAAGGTAAGTTCCCATGTAAAGTGCCTGCCTTTGCTCCATATGGAGTTCGCTTCTATTTGTTAGACAGACAACCTAATTTCTTCTTCTTTATTGCATTGCAAAATACTTTAGGAGCACCGGAAAGTATCTTTGTCTACTTTTCTCTTCAGTAGTCATCTATTTGTAATCTCATGATAAACCAGGTGTCCATCACTTGCAAATCAAGTGATATTTAATAAATACATATAAATTGTGTGCATAAAAGTAGGTAGGATTTTATCTGTGAAGTATAATGCACACTTAGGCCCTCAGACAGTCCTGTTTTAAATCAGTCTAAATTGAGGGATCTT
This sequence comes from Felis catus, assembly GCF_018350175.1. Lineage (NCBI taxonomy): Eukaryota > Metazoa > Chordata > Mammalia > Carnivora > Felidae > Felis > Felis catus. Next base: position 71,538,783 of record NC_058371.1, on the reverse strand, counting down.
TTCTACGATTTTTCTTGATACTTTGAAATTGCTCCAAAATTGAATTCATCGCTCTTGGGTACCATGATAATATGAAACCTAAAACTTTATGTGCTTTATGTGTGTGTTACTTCACTTAACTTGCTGGAAGAAATTACACTTAGAACTTGTAGTTTACATTCTGACTTTGCCCTTTGTAGTTTACATTCTGATCCCTAATTGCATCATGACATTCTATGTGTTCCCAATTTCAACATATAGCTATAATCTGATGAAACCATATTTGATCTCTGTTTTTTAGTGCCTAACATTTGGATGCTTGTTAAATGAGCTGATTTGCTAAAGCAATGGGGGCTTTGTTATAACCTCAGCTTTTAGTCTAAGCAGTTGTTTCTAAGCAAAGCCCTTAAGTTCATTCTTTAAAAAAAACTTCTTTGTGTCTGAAGGTATAAGAAATTGTTTTAGGAGACATGGTTTGTGCTGCTGAAGAACTTGCCTTCTAGTAGGGAATAAAACATACAGAACACAACATAATCTGTGAAATTCTATGTTATCAGGAGGTAAGGAAAAAAGCGCTGGAGGGCCCAAGAGGAAGGAGAGCTTGTCATAGAAGTCTTCTAATCTAAGAGAATGTGATGTCCTTAAAAGACCGTTGAGAATCCGATATGCAGAAATAAGACTGAGGGAGGAAGTGGGCAGGGCATGACAAACATTCCAATAACTTAGCTTTTCTCTTAGAATAAAATTCAAGTTTCTTTCTTTAACATACAAAACTCACATCAGTTCATTTCCCTCTCTGGGTGACCTTCAGCATCTAATACCTGAGCTTCATTCTTGGAGATTCTGATTTACTTCATCCAAAGGTAATCTCCATGTGGATCCAGAGTTAGGAGTTACTGATGGGAGCAGTCTGGTCCCTGGCTCCCTGTAAGACCTCATTTCCTACCATGATCTCCCTTGTTCACTTAGCTCCCCATCCCCACTCTCTCCACCTTGTTTTCTACTCCCCATTAGCATCACTCCTACTGAAGGTAACCTGCTGTTACTTGTACCTGGGCTAATATTTCTGAGATGGTAACAACAGCTAACATTTGCTGAGCACTCACAATGCCCCAGGCACTCTCTAGCATGGGTGCTGTGAAATGTATTAACTAATTTAAGCCTCCCAACAAACCTATGACTTATTCCAGTTTCACAGTTGAGGAACTGGAAGCACAAAACTGTGGGGAATGTGCATGGGCATGGCAGTGCTAAGATTTGAAGTGAAATAGGCAGACCTCGGAACCCTGATGCTAGGGGAGCTTGGGTGGCTCAGCTGGTTAAGCGTCCGACTCTTGGTATTGGCTCAGGTCGTGATCTCATGGGCGGTGAGATTGAACCCTGTGTTGGGCTCTGCTGACGGCATGGAGCCTGCTTGGGATTCTCTCACCCTCCCTCTCTCTCTCTCTGCCCCTCCTCTTCTGTCTCTCTCTCTCTCAAAATAAATAAATAAACATTGGAATTTTTTTTTTTTTTTTTTTAAAGAACCTTGGGTGCCTGGGTGGCTCATTGGTTAAGCATCTGTCTTTGGCTCAGGTCATGATCTCATGGCTCATGAGTTTGAGCCCTGCATAGGGCTCTGTGCTGACATCTTAGAGCCTGGAGCCTGCTTCAGATTCTCTGTCTCTGTCTCTGTCTCTCTCTATCTCTCTTTCTCTCTCGCACTCTCTCTCTCTCTGTCCCTCCTCTGTTCAAGCTCTGTCTCTCTCTCCCTCAAAAATAAGTAGACATTAAAAAAAAAAAAAAAGAACCTGGATGCTAAATACTGTCAAGACTCTTCATTTCTGTCCTTATCGTTATTTAAGACTATCCAAATGTCACCTTTCTCTGAGAAGCTTTGCTTGACCGTCCTATCTAAAATATCTCCCACCTCACTCTGATTACTCTCTAGTTTCTTACCTTGCAACTACAATGTTTATTGACATACTACATGTCTTTCCTCTACTACAATGCAAACTTCACAAAGCTGAATATATCTGTTTGATTACCACTGTGTTTCTAGCACCAGAAAAACAGCACAAAGAAAGTTTTCAACAGCCATTTGTCAGAGGAAAGGATAAATTTCTGGTGTAAGAGGTATTCAAGGGGGATGAACTTTCTCCAGGCATTTTTTATTTTCTGGTATATCTCTGGCATAATGACTTTATGAGTTGAAATTCCAAAGACAGGGCTAAGACTAAGGATGGTGGGTTTTGATATACTCAACCCATATTTCAACATTCCTGGTACCTAACCTTAAGGTGGGCACTGCAGCAGAAAGGTTGTTGAGTCCACATCCATTGTCCCCTGTGTCCTTGAGGCTGAGCACTCATGTTCTGGTTTTCCTTCTCCAGGAGGCTTCTTTCAGGTGAGCTTGGTTGCAGGCCACCTCCATGGGGCCACTCATGGGGATTGAGCCCAAGACAGTGTGAGCCCATCATGGGGATCTGGTTCCAGTTGCTGATGATAGATAGCAATTGGATGATGATTGATGATGATAGAGTGACAATTCTGGAGAGATATCTGAGTGAAAGACTGCCGGGAGGTGGGGGGCTCTGGCAAAGTGGGGGGGGGGTCTTAAAAGTAAAACAAACTCTTTGCCCTTAGACATAATCACGCGTGAAGAGAATTCCTGCAGCTTCTGTTCTTGAGATATCAAGGATATCCTTGTTATCTTGAGATAACAAGGATAGACGGCCAAATGGTTAAGAATAGGGACTTTGGAGTCTGAATGCTGCCTTCAGTTTCCAAATTTGCCACTGGCTAGCCGTGTAGACTTGTGCTAGTTGGTCGGCTTCATTTCCCTTCTCTGTAAAATGGGTAATGGCAATGCTTATTTCATGGGATGTTTTGAGGATGTATGAGTTAATATGAATCTAAAATCCTCTCATTTGAAAAAAAATTGCATGATAAAAGATCTACCTCATAGGACTGTTGTGAGGAGCACATGAATAAAAACGTCTAAGGCACTTAAACCAAGTCTGGCACGCAGGTAGTGTTAACAAGGGTTAGCCAGAAACAAAATAAGAGAGCAGGAATGCAGAGCCAAGGTGGCTTCATGGGAACAGAACTGAAGCCCTGATTGTACTGAGCTTGGATCTACCTTAGCATTGAAGTGCTTTTGTATCAAATTTTACAACATAATGTCATCATTTGAACCATTATAATTGGAGGTTCTTTATCTCTCAGTGAAAATCATATTATCGGACAAATTGTCCCTAAGTGTAGACGTAGAGGACTTGAGATCCCTGGAACCATGGGCTTCTTTTTCTACCCTACTTTAGCGTGCGCCTTGCTCAGGAAGAAAGAAGAAATTCTTACTCATACCGACCTTCTGTTTTCACAAAAGTGACTATTAATATTTTAACTCAATCCAAATCATTGAAATGCTCTCTCTCCACTTTCATGACCAGTATAGCTGATAACAACTCTAGGGCACAGTTCTGGATGCAGACACTGGCAGATGTCCTAGAATCATGCGGGAGTTTAAAAATCTTCAGCTTAGGCTAAAGCAACAGAGAAATCTTTCCAGTTTTACTTTCTTCCAGATCTAGCTCCCATGGCTAAAATTCTGAAGTCCAGAACATGCACTGTTTAATTATCTAACAACCACTGAGTCTCATTTGAGCAAAACAGTTTGATCGATGGGTCCAGCTGTGACCATTGTGTAGCATGAGCTTTCTGATCACTTTCAAATGTTGGCTATGCAGCTGTCATCTGGAACTTTAGAATGCACAAGCATTAAAATGCCAAAGCTATTTTACAGGCTTGTCTGTATCAATGAGAGAGATAACATTCTTCAGGGGGACTTCAGTATACAATTTGTTACATATTCTAGGGATGCTGTAATCAGTGTTAATGTTTTCGTTTCTCTTAAATTCCTGGATTTATGTAATTGAGCAGTTTAGAAAGGGTTATCTTGGGATAGTTTTTGCCCAGTAAAGGACCATTTGCTGAAATCCTATTTTTCTTCTGCCTACACAATCCTGTTTATGATGACTAAGACTGTGGAATGCGATTTCTGTTTCTTCCCATTCCCACACCTTTTCCGATTTATTAGGGAGACCATAGGAGGAAAGGTTACTCCACTATCTTTCTCAACAAGACTGTCCGAGTGGGCAGGGGAGACAGAGGAAGGGCCACAGGCTTCTCCTTGAATCAGGGAGGTATGGAGATGATGAAGTCTCAGGCTTGAGGACTGTTTTTGTGTCATCTGTACTCAGAGCATATGAGTTGGGGTGATTCTTATCTCCCACCGAAACCAGCTCTCAGGGCACTCCTCGACACACAGAGGTAGAATGAGGATATAATTTCTATGGCAACTTTAGTGAGAAGCAGAATTTGCAGCTTTCACCTGGCTAAGTAATGAATGACAGCATTTTCATGCAACATCATTTTAAATGATGCTTACTTAGATCCTTTCTTTGTTGTGAGGCAAGGGCATGTCTATTTCCTGAGTCTAGGAAAAAAAAAAAATACAACAACTAAATGTTAGTAGAGTATCCTGATATCTAAATCTGAATAAATGCATCCTTTATGTGCTTTCAAGGTCAGCTTTTCTCCTGTCAAACCAAAGAAGAGAAAAAATGATCATTTATCGCTGGAAAGGTCGTTTTTGATATTATAGGAAGGTGAAAAATTTATTTCAGGCTACTTCTCTCTGGAGTCTAGAAACATTAATTACATGGTCCATTATATAGAAGCATAGCCTTCTCTCTTTTTTTCCTTAGGGGTATTTCTGCTCTAAACCCAGTTAGGTGTGTTTAGCATAGGAACAATTTGCGATCTTGACCTCCACAGCTTGCCACAAATGTTTGCTGTAGTTTCCGGTAACATGAAGGAAAAGATGAATGAGTTGTAGATATGTGAAAAGCTCGGTAACATATTTATTATAGTGAGCATTCAGACAGTTTTGCCTGGAGACCGTTTCACATGCAGTGAACACCTTTTGCAGTTCTCAGCGTTTTTTATCCACATACAATACCTTGACCTTTGTCGTCGCTGAGCTGAACTGAATTTTCCACGTGTGCCCCCCCTCCCCCTTCGATCATGTCTCCATCTCTTGCACATAACGTTAGCCACTAACGATTTCAGTTCTTTGGGCTCAGAGAACAATGTTCTTGTTTTTGCTAGTTTTCGGAACTAAAGGTCAAAGGTTTACACTTCATATTTTTCTATTGGTTGGTGGGAAAGCAATCCTCCTGCAGGATAGCTGGGACTGATCTAAGGAGAAGTTTTGGTCAAAAGGAAGGAGTGGAGCGGCGAAGCTATAAAGGAAAGGACCAGAGGAGGATGCAGATAATTTTGGCCGGTGCCTCCAAGTTTGGAAGGATGGTGATTGTTGCAGGAATTATCACAGGGATGAACCAAATGGACTTTCCAAAACCGTTTTGGTTATAGCTTCCTTCTTCATTGCGGGCGCATAATGAGAGAACTGTAAGAAGTCATAAAACTAGGTGGAAAATCACCAAGCTTAGTTATAGTCTTAGGTCCTTTCTTTTATAAACCTCTGTGTTTGGCTTCACCATTACAATGTAAGAATGTTTCTTAACTAACTAAAGAAGAAACACATGCAATACATTTTTTTTGGTTGTTTTTTAAAAATTTTTAAATGTTTTTATTTATTTGTCAAGAGAGTGACAGAGCTTAAGCAGGCGAGGGGCAGAGAGAGAGGGAGACACAGAATCTGAAGCAGCTCCAGACTCTGAACCGACAGCACAGAGCCTGACGCGGGGCTCGAACCCACAAACCATGAAGTCATGACCTGAGCCGAAGTCAGACGCTTAACCAACTGAGCCACCCAGGCACCCCATACATTTTTTGTTTGTTTGTTTTAACAGAAGAACATTCATCTGCTGCAGTCTCAAAGTGATTTGCAGGTAATATTTGGGAATGTTTGCTTTTACATTTTTATCTGAAAAAAATTTTTGTTTTTGCCCTTCATCATTGACAAGATTTTTTCATAGTTTATATGATACGGAAAACTTCTCCTACTTTCTACATATTTAAGCAGGCACCTATTTATAGCTTCTTTTAAAATGCCCTGTGTGCTCCTTAAGAATCTGTCTTCCCTTCTAGTTGGTTGAGTACAGAAAAAACAAAACCAGAAAACCAAAACCGATTGAAAATACAAAGAAGTTGAACTGTCAGAGGTAGACTAAGACAAAGGGAATATTTATCTAAAGGGAGTTCTAAAGAAGAGACAAATGAAAAGAAAGAAGCAAAATAGATGATTTTTTTCAGTCTGGTAAATAATCCTTTGGATTGTAGAAACAACTTAAGTCCTGATCAATAAGAAGACACTGAGATATAATATGGAAAAAACTGCAGAACAACAAAGATGAAGATAAAAATATTAAAATGAGCAGTGATAAATCACAAATTATAGACAATAAATCACAGGGGTCATGATTTGACAGCAAACATCACATTAGCCAAACTTGAGTGCAGGAAAAAAATTATGATCATGATACTCTGAGAGAAAATAGCTATCAACCTAAAGTATCCTTCAATACTGAGGATAAAATAAAGATTTTTGATACGAGGGTGACTTGCTACTCATAGAACATTGCTGAAAGAAGCATTAAAGAATGGAATTTGTTAAGAAAGAAACTAGACCCAGAAGACAGCTATAATTAAAAAAAAGAAGTTGGTAATATATAAAATATAGTAACAGTTTAATGACTATAAAAACAAATTTCAGGCTTTAAATACAAAAGGGAACTCAAGCAAAACTTACAATGGAGGATAGATTAAAGCATTCTAAATTCTTTGTTATTTAGGAAGAAAACAGAAATATTGATTAATGTGCATCTTTATTAAGTCAAATACACACATTAAAAATTTAAGAGTAGTCAGTAAGAGAGTAGGAGCCTAAACTCAGCTAGAAAAGAGACGAATGAACTATAAGATGCATTTAATGGTATTATTTGGAAAGCAGTACAAAGAGTAAACATATATAAAGAAAAAAGAGTTTGTTACGAAGAGATTTCAGAAAGTCTAACATCCCACTAAGTAGAGTTCCAGAATCAGAGAAGATTGGTAGAGAGAGAAAACATTTGAAGATATACTGAGAGTATGTTAGAGGCGAAAGATTATAATCTGCAGATCCAAGAAATCAAATAATAAAAGTTTGTCTACATTGTATGAGACTGTATTATTATTCCCAAATGTTTTCTGCTCCTTGCTAGGGAGGAAAACCATTTCTCTATCCAATTTCTATTGAGTTTGGCAATATAACCTGCTGTAGTTAATGAAATGGAAGTAGAAGTGACATTAGGTCTCTTTGAAGTTGAAGCCTTAAGCAAGGGAATTAAAAGCAAAAATGAACTGTTGGGACCTCATCAAGATAAAAAGCTTCTGCACTGCAAAGGAAACAATCAACAAAACTAAAAGGCAACCGACGGAATGGGAAAAGACATTTGCAAATGACATATTGGATAAAGGGCTAGTATCCAAAATCTATAAAGAACTCACCAAACTCCACACCCGAAAAACAAACAATCCAGTGAAGAAATGGACAGAAGACATGAATAGACACTTCCCTAAAGAAGACATCCAGATGGCCAACAGGCACACGAAATGATGCTCAACGTCGCTCCTCATCAGGGAAATACAAATCAAAACTACACTGAGATATCACCTCACGCCGGTCAGAAGGGCTAAAATGAACAAATAAGGAGACTTTAGATGCTGGAGAGGATGTGGAGAAACGGGAACCCTCGTGCACTGCTGGTGGGAATGCAAACTGGTGCAGCTGCTCTGGAAAACAGTGTGGAGGTTCCTCGAAAAATCAAAAAATAGATCTACCCTATGACCCAGCAATAGTACTGCTAGGAATTTACCCAAGGGATACAGGAGTGCTGTTGCATAGGGGCACTTGTACCCCAAATGTTTATAGCAGCACTTTCAACAATAGCCAAATTATGGAAAGAGCCTAAATGTCCACAAACTGACAAATGGATAAAGAAGATGTGGTTTATATATACAATGGAATACTACTTGGCAATGAGAAAGAATGAAATCTGGCCATTTGTAGCAACGTGGATGGAACTGGAGAGTGTTATGCTAAGTGAAATAAGTCAGGCAGAGAAAGACAAATACCATATGTTTTCACTCTTATGTGGATCCTGAGAAACTCAACAGAAGACCATGGGGGAGGAGAAGGGGGAAAAAAACGTTACAGAAAGGGAAGGAGGCAAACCATAAGAGACTCTTAAATACTGAGAACAATCTGAGGGTTTGATGGGGGTGGGGGGGAGGGGAAGTGGGTGATGGGCATTGAGGAGGGCACCTGTTGGGATGAGCACTGGGTGTTGTATGGAAACCAATTTGACAATAAATTTCATATAAAAAAGTAATAAAGCTGAAGCCTTAAGAGATAGCATGTTTTGTCACGTATTCCTTCTCTTCTGCCATGATTATTGAAAATGCCCTAATAAAGGCTTGTCTATCAGTTTGGATCCCAGACAAAGGAAGACATGGAGAAAAGCCATAGTCAACCCACAATGGACCTGGACCCTCACTGAGACAAAAACATTTGTTGCTATAATCTACTGATATATTTCCAAGTTTTTTGTTTCTTTTTTTGTTTGTTTGTTTTTATGCAATTTCAACTAGCTGAGCATTTCTCTTTGGGGAACAATTTTGTTCCTCTGGGGATATTTGCCAATATCTGGCTACATTTTTGATATGCACAATTTGGGGAGGGAGATGGTGATGTTGCTACGGGCATCTATTGGGTGGAGGCCAGGGATTTCTACTAAGCACCCTACAAGATAAAAGATGCCCTCCACAGCCAGGAATTATCCAGCCCCAAATGTCACTAGATTGAGTAGGTTGAGGACCTCTGGCCCAGCCTAGCCTAATAGTTACATGCACAAAGATATATTCTAGTGAAACTGCAGATCGCCAAAGACACAGAGTTCTTAAAAGGAATTGACTGATTGCAATCAAGGGAATATCAATTGGACTGTCAACTAATTTTCAACAGAAACCAGAAGACAGTGGAATAATACTTCAAAACTCTGACACAAAATAACGACGAACACAACACAGAATTGTATACCAACAATCTTTAGACATAAGAGCAAACTAACAATGACGTTTGCACATCAACAAAAACTAGGACATTTGCTGCAAATAGTCTTTAAGGAAAAAGTATATTCCAGCCTCTTTCTATCCCCAAATTAATCCTAGCTGAGAGGTCTAATGTGCAAGAAGCAATAATGAGCAAGCAAAGTAGTAAATAGGAGGACATATTTAAATAAATATTGAGTACTTAAAACAGTAACTTGTAGAGTCAAAAAGAAATGAAAGCAAAGTTAAAATACATGATAACTAAATCAGAGTTATATTGCTCAAGATCCTTGTATTATTTGAAGTCTAATAGAGTTTAGTATAGAAATTAAAACTTCTACGGTCTCTGAGTCTTAAAATACATGAAGCCACACGTGGCAGCGATACAAGAGAAATTGACCAATCTACAGATCACGGTGGATTTTCACTCCCACACATAACTCATTGCACTTGCCACACCCAGAGAACTTGCTAAAATGAAATTGTAAGGCCAGTCTTGGAAATACTAAAAAGAACAATAGGCTTCTTTTCAGTTTCATTGTATACATTTTGTCAACCCAAGGACAAAAATTGGACTAACACCTAGATGGAAAACTGTCAGTTAATAGAACATACATTTTTGAATACATATGAAGACCCGTGTCCACATTATTTCTGAGTCAGACTCTGGCTACTATGTGGATTGATGTTGACATGATTGCATCTAAAATTAATGGTTTTCTTGCATTCATTAGTAATGTGCAGTCATAAGACAAATAAAAAGCATTTTAACTTATTTTTTTATTACGTGACACAATTAATGTAACAGTCATCATTTAAAATCACTGGGAACATTATCAGATATACCAATTATATACAAAACCAACGGAAATTTAAAAAATACATTTTCTATTCATCTGCTCTACGTCACTCTATACTTTAGCAAAGGTAAGCAACAGTCAGATAGAGTTAAAGATTAAGCTTATAATGATGATGTATAGGTTCTAATTTTAATATCAAGGTCCATGGAGAGAAGATAGAGAACAAATTAAAATTATAAAAAGAATATTAAACATGCAGTTCTGGCAGGATACAAATTGATTTCACAGAGCATTTCAGTATAGAGGTTAATGAGAACTTGTTAGACTAGTTTCATCTGTGAAATTAATAGCCTTCATATATTTCTTTTACTTTTCATTTATTTGCCCAAAAGCATTGCACATTTGATAAGTTGACACGTTAGATAAGTAGCTGTTTTTCTCAGACACATAGTCTAAATGGCCTTTGGGATCAAACATAGCTGGACATACTAGTCTTAATTTTCGTGTTTTAGTGCAGCGTAAGACATGAAATTAACAAACGAAAAAATCTATTTTTCTTTCATAGCTTGAAGAAATGAAAGAAAATAATTTCAGTTTTTCTCTGTGCGAAACTAGCAATCGTTTTTTGAAATATTACCCCATGTTTTTCTAAGTTTTATTTGGGATGGTGATGTGCTAATAACAAATTCACTCAGTACCATAAATTACTATTTCATATTTTATTTTCACACTTAATTTGTCTTTGGGAAAAACAGCTAACGCTAGACTTTGCCAACTCTTCAAAGCGACTTCTAGATTGCTTCTACAGCTCCCTTTGCAAATCTGTGCACTACCCACACTTTATTCTGAGAACTGAACTGTGAAAGCTCTTACATGCAGTTGTCAAAGAAATAAATGAATTAAAACTGGCAGGAAAAGAAAACATAATTATAATAGTAAAAAAAAAAACACACAACACAAAACATTTTCAAGAGTTTATCAGGAACTATACAAGTAAGTGGCATGGGGGGCGCCTGGGTGGTCAGTCGGTTGGGCGTCTGACTTCGGCTCAGGTCATGATCTCATGGTTCGTGGGTTCGAGCCCGCGTGGGGCTCTGTGCTGATATCTCGGAGCCCGGGAGCCTGCTTCAGATTCTATGTCTCCCTGTCTCTCTGCCCCTCCCCTGCTCATGCTCTGTCTCTGTCTCAAAAATAAATAAAACATTTAAAAAAATAAAACAAGAAACAAGTAAGTGGCATGGGATTTTCATCTAATCCTTTAAAAAAACGCCAAAATAGGTACTATTATTAAACTCATGTTATAAGACCGCGTGTGTGGCTCAGTCAGTTAAGTGCCTGACTTTGGCTCAGGGCATGATCTTGCAGTCTGTGAATTCAAGCCCCGCATTGGACTCTGTGCCCACAGCTCAGAGCCTGGAGCCTGCTTCGGATTCTGTGTGTGTCTCTCTCTGCCCCTCCCCCCCCTCAGAAATAAATACACATTAAAGAAATTTAAAAAAAGAAACTCATTTTATAAACTGGGAAATGTGTACTAAAAAGTTTGCCTTCAGCGCAAAGATAAGTGGGCCCTTAGTCCCCAGTTACTGAGAAGTAGCCTCTATTCCTGAGTGGTTGGCATGTTTTTGTGATTTACCGTGAGACCTCTAAAACCACACCTGATAGTTTATGCTAATAAGATGATTCAGGATGGGAACATGCCATTCAAGATGGACTAACCATATGATCAGAAGGTTGGGGCTTTGGGTTAAGTGACATCAGTTCAACTTTCTGGGAGACAGGAGCTGGAGATTGAATTCAACCACATGGTCAATGATCTAATCAGCCATGATTACATAATGAAACCCTACTAAAAACTGAACAGTGAGCTCTGGTGAGCTTCCGGGGTTGACAATACTCTGTGCATGTCTCTGAGGACAAGAAAGCTTCATATTTGGAATCTTCCCAGATTCCACTCTGTGTCTCTTAGTTTGGCTGATTCTGGTTTGTGTCCTTTGGCTCTAATAAAATCGTAATAGTAAGTATATGTAAGAGTAAGCATGTACATAATAAGTATATATAACTTTCCTGAATTCTGTGAGTTCTGACAGATTATCAGTCCTGAAGGTAGTTGTGAGGACTCCCTCCCCCCCCAAATTTATAGCCTGGTGCTCTGAAATGAGAGTGGTCCTGGGGACTCTCAGCCTCACAGCTGGTGTATGAAATAGGGACAGTTTTGTGGGGACTGTTCACCTGGACTTTGCAGTTTGTCAAGTGATTATTACAACATTTGTAATTCCAAAATAACCATGAAATACATCTTGGTTGTGAAAATATTTGAAACAGGTTTTCACAACTTGTGTGAAACACTAGAATGCCTCAAGGTCCGAGGATCTCATCTGGGAGTGTGTTTCCAGGGACTTTTTGCAGAAATGGGTCCATGCTTTCGTTCTTGCTTCAATGACTGAGAAACTCAAGGGGCACTTATGTAGCCATGGCCAAGAATACGAACCAGGCTGAAAAATGTGGAACAGACTCATGGGGACACATCAACCTGTCACAAGTGTGACTACGTACACCATGGAAAGAGGTAGACAACTGTCAGTTTATAAATGCAAATATAAAACACACAACAAGTTGGTTAAGTCACTTCTGTTCTCTAATCCTAAGTACTAATTGCCTATGCTGCTGACCAAATGTGTTGGTTATTTACTTAGTTTTAAGGAGTCTTTAACACTTAATTCCAGCACTCTTTAAATTTTGTAAGAATTGAGTGAAATATATTTAATTTTGTTGTTTTAGTAAGCAATAGAGACATTAGCTTTGAGTGTTTCTAGAATAATGTTATTGATATGATTGAAAATAGACATTTACAAAACTTGATTAGCCCATCTTCAGCAAATTAATTTTCATTCATGTTTGTAATGCTTACTTTTTTTTTTCAACTTTTTTTTAAATTTTTTTTTATTTTTGAGACAGAGAGAGACAGAGCATGAATAGGGGAGGGGCAGAGAGAGAGGGAGACACAGAATCAGAAACAGGCTCCAGGCTCTGAGCCATCAGCCCAGAGCCCGACGCGGGGATTGAACTCCCGGACCGCGAGATCGTGACCTGGCTGAAGTCGGACGCTTAACCGACTGCGCCACCCAGGCGTCCCTGTAATGCTTACTTTTTATGTATTTAGAAAGTTCATTTTATTTATACTGGAATTTATATTTTCCTTAAGTGTCTGGAACTTAAAAGATTTATGGATTTACTGTAGGACATCATTTTGCTGTTCTATGAGACCACATAGAGACCCAGAATAGCCGATAAAAATGTAAGTATGACCAAACCACTAAGGAAATATAGGTTCTCTGGTACTGAACCAGATATTAAGAACCATAAACTAATATCGTTTCATCTGTGCTACCTAAAAGCTGGAAAAGTAGGGAAACTAATGCTTTGAGGCCACGATCTGTATAGAAAAGAAAGTTAATTGCATCACATCATTCTATTCCATTGCTTAGAAATAGAGATCCACGTGGGGAAAAATGCACTTTACTTTTATTAGAGAAAAGATGGCTTTATCTCCCGTTTCACTTCAGTCAACTCCTAAGGGTTGGGAAACATTATAAGTGCAGTGAGTTTAAGCGTGCTCATAATTAGGCTTCCAAAGCTAATGGTGAGAATAAGCCACTGAATTGGTTCACTAGGCAATATTTTTCAATTCACCAACTGATCGTAACTTTATTATGTACAATGGGAGGCTTTGCCGTATAGCATCCCATCAAAGTAAGCAAATTATCTATGTTTTGTTTGATCCAAGCCGACCAAGAAATCACTACTTCCCCTTGCGGCATAGTTGGGTTACAGTATCAGTGGCTTGCCAGGTTTTCGTTTGGACTGCAAAGTCTTGCTGGACCAGATGGCTTCGTGGGGAATTCTATCAAACATTTAAAGAAGAATTAATTCTATTTCTTTTCAAATTCTTCTACAAAACTGAAAAAGAGAGAGAACTTCCTGACCCAATTCTGTGTTGCCAGCATTATCCTTGCCAGCAAAAGACACTGTAAGAAAAGAAAAGTGCGGGCCAATATCCCTTATGAATATTGATGTAAGAATCTTCAACAAAATGCCAGAAAACAAATTAAGCAGCGTATGAGAAAGATTATTTACCATGACTCAGGAACATTTTTCTGGAATTTAGAGATGGTTCAGCAGGTGAAAATCAATCAGTGTAATAAGCCACATCATGGAGGGAAACCACATGACCGTCTCAACTGATGCAGAAAGAGCATTTGACAGAACGCATGATAAGAACACTCAACGAACTAGGAATATAAGAAAACTACACCAGCATAATAAAGTCCACATATGAAAAACCCACAACCAATATCACGTTCAATGGTGAGAGATGGGGGGAAAGCTTTACCCTGAAGACCAGGGACAAGACAAAGATGCTCACTCTCCCCACTTCTATTCGACATAGAACTGGGCATCCTACCCAGGGCAAATAGGCAAGGTAAAGGGATAAAGAACATCCAAATTGAAGAAGAAGAAATAAAATGATCTCTCTTCGCAGGTGACATGGTCTTAGAAAACCCTAACCATCACACACACACAGAAAATATTAGAGCTAATAAATGAACTCAACGAAGTTGCGGGATACAAAGTCAACACACAAAAATCAGTTGCATTTCTGTACACTAACAATAAATAATTCAAAAGGAATGCTATGAAAACCAGTTCTATTTACAATACCATCAGAAAGAATAAAATACTTCGGAAAAACTTAATCAAAGAAGCTTAAGACTTATTCACTGAAAACTCCAAAACATTGCTGAGAGAAACTAGAGCAAACATATGTAAGTGGAAAGACAGTCCATATACATGAACTAGAAGTCTTCATGGTTTTAAATTGATAATACTACCTACATTGATCTAAAATAGAAAAATCCACCTTAAAGTTCATACAGAATCTCCCAGGACTTTGAATAACCAAAATAATCTTGATAAAGTAGAACAAATTTGGAAGTCATGCATTTCCTGATTTCAAAACTTGGAACAAAATTATAGTAATTAAAACAGTATACTACTGGCATAGAGATAGACTAATAGAACTGAAGAGAAAGCTCAGAAATAAATCTTTGCATATATGCTCAAATGACTCAAGACCATTCAGTGGGGAAATGGGTCTTTTCAACACACACTACTGGAAAAACTGGAGATCTAAATGCAAAAAAATGAAGTTGGACTCTTATACCACACACAAAAATGAACTCAAAATGGATCAAAGACCAAAGCATAAGAGCTAAAGTATAAAATTCTTAGTAGAAAAGATAGGGGAAAATCTTCATGCCATTGGATTTGGTAATGATTTCTTACATATGACACCAGAAGCACAGGCAAAAAAAGAGAAAAACAAGATAAATTGAACTTCATTCAAATTGAAAGCTTTTGTGCGTGAAAAGGTATTAACAGAGTGAAAAGGCAACCCACAGAATGGGAGAATATATTTGTAAATCATATGTCTGACAAGGTTAATATCCAGAATACATAACACCCTCCTACAGATAGACAACAACAACACAACCCAGTGAAAAAATGGGCAAAATGATTGAACGGATGTTTCTCCAAAGAGGATAAACAAATAGGCAATAAACACGTTAAAAGATGAACAGCAACACTAGTCATTAGGGAAATGCAAATGAAACCACAATGAGTTACCACTTTGCATCCATCAGAATAGCTATTAAAAATAATCAAACAGACAGGGGTGCCTGGATGGCTCAGTCAGTCTACTGAGACCCTTGATCTCAGGGGTCATGAGTTCGAGCCCCATGTTGGTGGTTGAGTTCACTTAATAAAAACATTAAAACAAAATAAAGAAAAGAAGTGTTGATGTGGATATGGAGAAATTGTAACCCTGTGCATTGCTGGTGGGAGTGTAAAATGGTACAGTCAATGAAAAAAAAAGTATGGTATTTCCTCAAAAATTAAACATAAAATTATCATATGATCCAATAATTCCACTTCTAGGTACCTACTCACAATAATGGAAAACAGAGACTGGAGCAGATATTTGTATACCCAGTTCATAGCAACATTATTCATAATGGTCAAAAAGTGGATAACCCAAACCTTCCTTCGATGGATGAATGGAAAAACAAAATGCGTATAAACATACAAGGGAATATTATTCAGTCTTAACAAGGAATGAAGGAATGAAGTTCTGGTACACACTATAGCATGGGTGAAACTGAAAAGTATACTAAGTGAAATAGCCAGACACAAAAGGACAAATATTGTATGCTTACACTTACATAGGTACCTGGACTAGTTAAATTTATGGAGATCAGAAATAGAATCGTGCTTACCAGGGGTTGAGGGGAGGGGAGTATAGGGAGTTATTGTTTAATGCGTACAGAGTGTTAAGCCGGGATCATGAAAAACTTCTGGAGATGAGGAGTGATGATGGTTGCATAACAGTGTAGATGTGTTCCACCACATTGTACATTTGAAATTGGTTAATATGGTAAATTTTCTGTTATGTATATTTTATGACACAAGAAAGTCTTCCTATTTATAACTCAGGTCATGCCCACGTCCATTTCAGATGCATACGTTTTGCCAAAAGTTAACAAATTTATAGATATTATAAATTGTGTACTTAAAACGTTTGCTCTTCAAATGCAGGGGTCATTCATTCAACATTTATTTCTATACTTCCTCTTCCGGAAACAACAGGATACCATACACAAGGCGTGAGGTGTTCCTTCAAGTTATTGTTTCTCTAGATCGTGTGCGGAAAATTCGTAATCTATTGTCAATAAAGATACTTATAAATATGGATTAAATTCAATTGAGAGATAAAAATATTAATATTTATCCAGCACTAGAGAAAGTTGAGAGTGGTCAGCCCACCATGAAAAACTAACCCCCGGGGAAGGAGAGAGGGAAGGAAAGTTGAGTGGAAGTTTTCTGCGTTTCTGTGCAGTATGAGAAAGGGTAAGCAAGGCATTTGGCATCAAAGAAGGTATTTCTCTCAGGAACAGACTTGCCTGGTATCCCCGCTGTGCTCAGCCATCGGCAGGGACCTGGCTATGGGAAGCAGGGCACAGGTGTAAACAAGTAAGGTGATACATTTCAGAGGGCAGTAGGTGAAGTTCTTGGTCAGTTATGTTCCACATAAAGGTCTGGGAGGCTCAGACTCATGGCTTAGATAAGTATTCAATCTAGAAAAGTCACACATGGCATACGCAGAGGGACATGATGTTCCTTAAGAAAACATCTATAAGAGGGGCTCCTGGGTGGCTCAGTCGGTTAGGCGTCCGACTTCGGCTCAGGTCACGATCTCGCGGCATGTGAGTTCGAGCCCCGCGTCCGGCTCTGTGCTGACTGCTCAGAGCCTGGAGCCTGTTTCAGATTCTGTGTCTCCCTCTCTCTCTGCCCCTCCCCCGTTCATGCTCTGTCTCTCTCTGTCTCAAAAATAAATAAACGTTAAAAAAAAAAAGAAAAAAAAAGAAAACATCTATAAGAGCTGATTCATGGAATTTGTTAATAATGACCTAACTTATATACTCTCTGGCATGGAAATTATGCATATTTCCTAATACATAGTCCTATACAGTAAACTAATTAAGATATAGAGAGAGTTTGACGTCAGCCTCTCCTCTAGGGGGCTATAGTGACCCTTAACCCTTGTTTCTAAGGGATCCAGCTTCTATATGCCTCTTGTTTCACTTCAACCAGATTATCCTTTCTTTCAGGACTTCTGTAACTATATCACAGAATGTGATATGCGATAATACACTCTTAATGTCAATTCTTTAATACTGAGTTGCTATTTCTTAATTACTAAGGAACAATTTGCTTTGCGCTTTTTTGCTGGTAAAATGCTGTGATTATGAGATCTGGGAGCATCTTCTCCCTGGATCCTGCACAGCCTTCCCTGTATCTGTGCTCCCTTTTGTGGGTGCATTTCCGCTGCAAGATACGAGCACGCTAGCTATTGTGTGGCGATGACAAAAGGAGTTTAAAGCATTTGGGGCCTTTTATGCCTGAGGTTCCAACAGAAAATAATTTTCTCCTTTTCAGAAGATGAAAAATGTATTGTAAACTCCTGAGGTTTTTATGTCATTTCTCTACCTAATTAAAAATGCATTACAGAAATGTTGGGAAAGATCATTTCTGCCCTGAAGATTGTTTACTTTTCATGTATTTAATCTAATAAGAGGTAATATCTTATAATTTTATACGTTTCTATAATTCTATAGTTATTTTTCTCTTCATTTTTGATTGTACGCATTTTGCTCCTCTTTGCTATTTGCTCAAAGAACCAGAGTTTAGAGATATGTATTTATTTTATTTCTTCGCTTTGTTTTCAAACTCATTACTTACTGCTTTTTTTAAATGTCTTGTAAAGAGATTTTTTTTTAGCTTTTTAAATGTTTTTATTTATTTTTGAGAGAAAGAGAGACAAAGAGTGAGTTGGGGAGGGGCAGAGAGAGAGGGAGACACAGAATCCGAAGCAGGCTCCAGGCTCTGAGTTGTCAGCACAGAGCCCCACGTGGGCCTCCAACTCATGAGCCGCAGTATCATGACCTGAGCTGAGGTCGGATGCTTAACCGATGGAGCCATCCAGGTGGCCCAAGACATTTAAAAAAAATGTTTATTTATTTTAAGAGAGAGAGAGAGAGAGCGCGCACATGCATGCACAAGCTAGGGGAGGAGCAGAGAGAAAGGGAGAGAGAGAATCCCAAGCAGACCTCACGCTGCCAGCCCCGAGCCCGGCCAGGGTGGGATTTCGAGAATCGTGAGATCAAGACCTGAGATGAAAGCAAGAGCCAGAAGCTTAACTGACTGAGCCACCCAGGGAGCCCCATTTGTTCATCCTTTGATTCATTTTCTCTTCCTCCTTTTTTTTCTCTTCTGTTTCTGTGGGAGAATTATGGAACTTCAAAAACTATGAAGCTGCCACCATCTTTCCTTGACTTATTTTTCAAATGATCGTTCTGACTGATTTAATAGTGAGGATGCAAGACAAGAATGGCAACTGGGATACCAGTGGCAAGGCTATTGCCCCGGTCCAGATGGGGCATGGACCGGGGCAATGAGATGATGGTGGCATGGACACTTTGAAAGTGTGGTCAGAGAAAGCCTCTGTTGAGGGTCACCCTTTGAGCTGAAACCGAAGGATGAGAACAGATATATAAAGAGCCAGGAATAGAGCCTTCTAGACAGATTCTAGTCCAGGGGGGTAGTGATGAACTGGGTATGAGCAGTGGAGACAAGAGCTTAGGGGACGACTAGAAGAGTAGATACCATCCAAGTCATGTCTGTCCTTGTTATCTTTAAGGGGTTTGAGATACACTCAGAAGTTATTTCAGACCACAGCCTGTGGTCTACACAATTAAGACAGTTATAGTAGGAATAGAATGAAAGAATGGCCAAATAGGGATACAAGAGACTCACTGTTGTAGCAGAGAGACAAGGACAATATAATTTGGCTTGGGCTTTGGCATAAATATTTTTTTGAAAAAAAAAAAATAAAAGCATTTATGCCTTGAAGAATGAGTCTGATTTTGGCAGAAGGAGAGAAAGGATATGAGTATTTGCCACATTTTTTAGAATGAAAATAACTAGTTCCAATGAAAAGTTTGCTAGTCTGTTAAACTATGTTCAACCAATAAATAATCTCACATCCTAAATAAATATATACCCTTCCCCCCAAAAAGGTCAGGTTAAAGCATTTTAAAAACAGTCCTCACCAATTCTGTTGTCATGGATGGTATTTGATCATCTCAGGAAAACTCTGATGTCAACCGTCATATTTGTGTTTTGTTTTGAGAATTTAATTGTACAAACAGCATAAGAGAAATTGGTTAAATTTTCAAAGAAGTACCATCGTTGCTTTGGGCGCCCTTTACATAGTAGTAATCACAATTAATTGGTGAAGGTATTAACCACATTTTATTGGCATACAGTCTAACAATACTGATGGTCAATTAAATAGCATCTATAACTAATATGCGCTTAATGCTTTACATACATCATCTCATGCTTCACCATAACCCTTTAAAATAGGTATTATTATTATCTCCAATTTACAGATGAGTCCACTGAGGTTCAGTGAGGTTCAGGCCACATTCAAAGACATCCATCTGTGAAATTGCTGAGCTGGAATCACACATAGCTCAGATGACCCCAGAGGCCAAGTCTTTGGTACAATATTCTACCGACAAAGTCACTGTTTTAATGTATTTTAAGAGAACCCTGCTTTTGAATTCTGTATACTGCCGGTATTTTTAGCCAGATATTTAAAGACTAACTTAACCTCTTTTTCTGGGATAAATTTTATCCTATCCAAATAGGGTCAAAATTTGACATTCCAAATAGGGTCAAAATTTTTCCCAAATAAGTAAATAAAACATATTAACACAAACAGAATTGTGTTTTCAAAGACTAATTTAATCTTTTTATGAGTGCTTTTCATTTTAGTGCAGATTATTCTGTTGTGCCAATAAGAGTCAGCTCTGTTGTGTGGTTGTTTAAAAGCTAGTTGCGTGCCATTTTAATAGAAGCCTTTGTATAATGTTGTTTGTTTCATTACTTTCAGATTAACCGATCAACAACCTGCAACACAACATTCAATTTTGTTCCCTGTGAAA
This sequence comes from Felis catus, assembly GCF_018350175.1. Lineage (NCBI taxonomy): Eukaryota > Metazoa > Chordata > Mammalia > Carnivora > Felidae > Felis > Felis catus. The sequence continues at coordinate 71,518,280 of NC_058371.1, read as the reverse complement.
ATGTTCAGGCTAATAGGTTTCATACGTTGTGGTTCAATTTATCTGCCTATTAGAAGAGGTCATTAAGTAGAAGAAACCAGCTTTTAGAAATAATGAGTTTTTCATTTACTGGTACAGGCATTTGCTTTAAAAAGCCATCATTAATCACGTAGTTAAACCACTAATTAAAAATGTTTTACTTTGATTTGCTTTATTTTCCTGAACTACATTAAATACCAGTCTGTCATGTGGATGGCATGCAAAGATCAAAGACCTCTGTGCTCCCATTTGTCATTAAAAAATTAGTAATAGCTTTGCTTTGCACTTCTCTTGTCACATGTGCTTGTGTGTCTGTATGTGTGTGTGCGTGTGTGAGGGAGTCTACTCAAACACGTGTGAGATATTTTCCACTAGCAGAGAAGCCACCTTTAAAAAATACGAGACGGATCAACTCTAGAAGCCAACTGTCTAAACACATAAGACGTACCAACTATAAACACCATATAGTTCCTTCCTATAATTTCATTTGTTAGCGTATATTGTTGGTTAAAGTGAAAAAAGTTTGTTTTTAAATGTTCTGTTATACAAGGGTTGCATTGTGAGGAGAAATAATGTGTTCTAGTTCTTTTTCAGTGAATTTTTGGGCATCACTAGAAGATAAGAAGCAGGATGCTTTGGTAGAAAAAAAAAAAAAAACCAGAATGGAAGCTAAGAGACTTCTGTTTTGTTTCCAATCTGCCACAAACTTGCTACGCACTACAAATCACTGAAACTCTCTGGGTCCGAACTTTCCACAACTATAAGATGGTGAAGTTCATGGTTTTAGGTTTCTTTCTAGATTTAATGTGCTGTGATGTTATTATTTTGTTTTTTTGGTGAAGAAATGAAATCTGCAGGCATATAGATTCACAAAATATATGTTGTTTCCTCATAAATTGTGCTATTTTAATTTATATTATGCTATTTGACCTGAAGGTTCTGAACCGCTGGATTAAAGCTCTATATTGAATGACGAAAGCAATAAAAAGAATAAATGTCTCATCTTTTTTGTTCCCAATGCAAAGGTATGGTACTGCATCAAGTGTTTTGCATAAGCTAACTCTAAAGACACAGGCATTGCTGTTTACTCAGTATTGCATTACATGCCAAGGTTAATAAAACTGACATTTGCTAGCATGGCATATACATTCCGAAGTAGAATCTTGTTCTTATTCCCTTTATCGCGTGTGAAAATTGAAAGGAGTAAAGAAATATAACTGCAGGTATAAATAGATCGCCTTCTAAGCTCTAATTTATTTGAAAACGTTACCTGATTTTAGTTCACTAGTTGGATCAATAGCTAAGCCACCATTCGCGGGCACGCTAATAGAGGGAACCATGGCAACAAGAGACACAGGGAAGTAGAGAGGGACATTCTACACCGCAACACACCGCTTATTTACCTATTGTTTTTCCTTTGCTTTTTTTCCTTCCCCAAATTTCAAATGTAGAAACAAGCCTGGGTTTGGGAGTGAAAGCAAGTTCGGTCTGAGCCGCTTGGTCAAGTTATTATCGCTCAGTGGATCTAATTTTCACCATTGTGAATTTGAAGACGGCGGTGTCTACTTCACAGGGATGTTTGAAGGTTAAAAGGAATGCCAACATTTATTCAACAGCATTCACTGAGTACCAGCTAGTTCCCAGGCACGGCAGTTCAGTGATGAGTAAGAACAGCCCGGCCCCTGTCCTAATGGATCTCACATTCCTATGGGAGACAAAGAACATGCAAGTAATAAACACATGTATAATACAGTTCCTTGAAGTGACAATTACCAGACACATACCCAGGGCTATTGCAAACTATTAGATCCCTTACTCTCACGTAATACAGCTATTCATCTAGTGCTTGAACACGCGGTAGAATATATTCGCTATGTGGTTGCTTAGAGTTCTCTTGAACACACAGTAATTGAGAATTTATCGCACAAACCAAGGCCATTTATTCTTTGGGAAGCACTGACTGTGAGTGCTTTCAGATTATGCTGATCCAACTTCATTGCCACCCACCAGGCCTCACTGTACAAGAGAAAAGTTCATATGTTGGAAGAACTAAACCTCTCTTCCCTGACATCATCTCTTCCTTGGGCCAGCATCTTGGCCCCTTTGATCGTGATCCATAAGGCATGTTTTGGAGCCCCTCGATTTTCTTTTAATGCTCTTCAATTCTTCCGTTTTTCTCTTAAACTCGAAACTCCATACAGCTTCTAACCAGGGAAGAATATCGTACACTTAGAAATCTGAAGCTTATCTTACCTTTGTTTTGGGGTGTTATTCCCATTACTTTAGTCTAAGGTTACTTTATTTTGCTGGCCAGGTAACGCTATTGTTGTATTGTTGTTATTTATTTAGGTTACTATTAAAACTCTTGAGACTTTTAAACATTTTACTTCAATTTTTATCCCGTTCTTTCTTTTTCTTTTTCTTTCTCTTTTTCTTTCTCTTTTTCTTTCTCTTTTTCTTTTTCTTTTTCTTTTTTCTCTTTCTCTTTTTCTCTTTCTCTTTCTCTTTCTCTTTCTCTTTCTCTTTCTCTTTGTCTTTTTTCTTTTTCTTTTTCTTTCTTTTTCTTTTTCTTTTTCTTTTCTCTTTCACTTTTCCCTTTCTTTCTTTCTTTCTTTCTTTCTTTCTTTCTTTCTTTCTTTCTGTGTTTAAGCTCCATTCCCACTCCTTTTCTGGGATTGTAACTGTGATACTCTGAAATCAAACGCGGCATCAGTGTTTCTTTGCACAAGACTGATCTAGAAAATGTGGAGTTCATCATTCTGTCTCTAGAACTGTGTTGTGTGGACTCTTCTCAACTTCACACTTGAATATAACTTAGCATCCTTTGGATGTGGTTGTTTAAATAGTTACGTATTCCCTCATTTGCAATTTAACTTATCTATCAATCTGGTCCCCCCAAAATGTCAGAAAATACATGTATCCATCTCACTGGAGTGTGAATAGCTTGACGCGTGTGGTAGTGTTTCATTTTGGACTTAAGAATTCTAAATGATCAAAGCGTTGATGAAAAGACATTAGCTATGTGGGAACCTGATTTCGTTCCTCAAAACTTATTGAATATATGCAATTTTATATATGATATGATATATATAATATTAAGGAATATATTCATGTTCTTTCTGAGACATGTGGAATAGGTTTTCCTTAAAAAAAGCTAACTCTTTTATTAACGCATTTTTTACCTTAATAGTGTATCCTGTAGAATAAACAGCTGTTAATGAGTGCTATGAAGGAAGCCCTCTTTAAGGCATACTACCCAGTTTTGTTTTTTTCATAATCTTAACTGAGATTGTTATTTGGCATCCTGTCTCCCACACGTCTGCAAACAACACCTGGACTGTGTCTTATTTTTTAACTCGGTACCTTGTGGACATTAGAAAAGATGTGTTGAGCTCTGAGAAATCTTGATTTTAGAAATAAAGTATATTCGGGTGCCTTGCTGAGCACAGTCAGTTAAGCCTCCGACTTCAGTTCAGGTCATGATCTTGCAGTTCCAGGGTTCGAGCCCCACATTGGGCTCTGTGCTGATAGCTCAGAGCCTGGAGCCTGCTTCAGACTCTGGAACTCCTTCTCTCTCTCTCTGCCCCTCCCCAACTCACACCCTGTGCGTGTGTCTCTCTCGCAAAAACAAATAAGCGTTTACAAAATTAAAAAAAAAAAAGAAATAAAACATACCCTACTCAGTTTTATGAAACTATATGATTAATATATGCATAATTTGTATACAAGTGATATGCTGGGAATTCTGATATAAGCTTTTTATTTCTCTTCATTGAAAAATTGTGAGCCGGGGCTGTTGGAGAGATTAGTTCTACTCAGTTGCTCTTCACCTCTATGAACAAGTTTTCCCCGTGCTGGTATGTGCCGGCAGATCTCTTTCTTAGATGAAGGTTCGTACAGTTCAGTCTCTGCTTGTACAGCTGCTCCAGTGACTCGGCTCAGAAGGTTGCTTCTTCGGACCATTTCTGTAATGTGTGCCCCTTCCCTCAGAACTAAATTTTCCCTATTTGTAAAGACCTGACACTTATAGTGAGTCTTTGGGGTCTAAGACCGTATATCTTGGTCTCCGTTGAGCTCCATTTCCCTCTCAGCTGTCAACTTACATTATGCCTTATTGGTGTCCTCTACCTTATAGTAGCAAAGAGAAATATTTTTTTTTATATACTTTGGTTGGTGAAAGAGACTTTCGTATTGAGACTCAAGCTTGCAATGTCACCCACCGAACAGATTATCGATGTAGTGGCACATCCAACAACACAGTAATAAACGTACCTTTCGGTGACAATTTCAGAAATGTTTCCATGCACGAGTGAGACATTTAGAAAACTACTATTTCACCTGAATTTGCTTCCAATGAAAGAATATTTAACAATACTTCGTAATTTGAACAATACTCTCTTTTGTTCTGGCCCAAGAGTCATGGATCAGAAGCTCAACTAGCGTTAACAATCATTAAGCATGTAATAATTCTGTACACTTGTTCATCTGAAAGTTGAATTCATATGACTGAATGATGATATTCTTCATGCTCTTAATTTAAAATTATATATGACATGCATCTAATTTCCTGGGCATTGGTTTAAGATATTTTCTCAAAGTTTAATTTTTTAGTGTTTTAATCAAAATTAAAAACAAATGAACTTGCTGAATTATAGATTTATATGCAATTGTAAGAAATAACAGAGAGGTCTCATGCACCCTTTACCCAGTTTCCCCCAATGGTAGCACTTTGTAAAATGATAGTACATTATCACAACCGGGAAACTGAAATTGATACAGTCAGGATACGTGACCAGAGGCATTCCACCAGCTGTCCTTCTGTAGCCACACCCACTTCCTTCCTGCTCACCTCACCCTCATCCTTTACCCCTGAAAAATACCAATCTGTGTTCCATTTCTATAAGTTTGTCATTTCGAGAATATTGTGTAAGGCTAATCATACGATACATAGTCTTTTGAGATGGGCTTTTTTTCACACAGCATATTTCTCTGAAGATCCATCAAGGTTGATGTGTGTTTCAATTGGTTTTTTTTCTTTTTCATTGCACAGTAGTATTCCATGGTAGGATAGTACTACAGTTTTTGTTTCTGTTTTTGTTTTTAACCATTTGCTCATTGAATGACATATGAGTTGTATCCAGTTTTGGGGGATCATGAACACAAAGCTGCTCTGAACATTTTTTTTTTCTATAAATGCATCTTCACTTTTCTGGGATAAATGCCCAAAGGTGCAATTGTTGGTTTGCATGGTGGTTGCACATGATAGTCATTTCCATTTTTATAGGCACAACCATAAGGCAACATCAAGAGAGAGTGGAAGAGGGGCAGAGAGAGAAGGAGAGAGAATCCCAAGAAGGTTCTGTATTGATGGTGCAGAATCCCACATGGGGCTCCATCTCAGGACCCTGAGATCATGACTTGAGGCAAAATCAAGAGTCTGGTGACTTAACTGACTGAACCTCAGGCACCTCAGAAATTTGTATTTTATTTTATTTATTTATTTTTTTAATTTTTTTTTCAACCTTTATTTATTTTGGGGACAGAGAGAGACAGAGCATGAACGGGGGAGGGGCAGAGAGAGAGGGAGACACAGAATCGGAAACAGGCTCCAGGCTCTGAACCATCAGCCCAGAGCCTGACGCGGGGCTCGAACTCACGGACCCCGAGATCGTGACCTGGCTGAAGTCGGACGCTTAACCGACTGTGCCACCCAGGCGCCCCAAGAAATTTGTATTTTAAATAAGACCTCCCATCCACTAATCTCGCTGTGGTGAGCTGGTTCCTTTCTAGATACTATTCTGACAAAACTTGGAGGAACATGGCTTTTTATAGAGCAGTGGAAACCCCTGTCCATCAGGGTGATTCTTGAAGCCATAGGATATGGCTCCTACGTTAGCCTCGTGTTAAGTTTAGGTCATCACAACTACAAGGTCTGATGGAATGCCCACTCCCTTACAAATCTTTTCTCTAATAATGCCTCTGGTCATTGCACTGTTATTATCATCAAATCTCATTTTTTCCCCCAAGGAGATTATTTACTGTTTTAATTTATTTGCCTCTCTTACCATTTCAATTTGTTTAAGAAGAACTGGAAACAGGTGATCTCTAAACACCATGTTGCCCCTAGAGTGCTCTAATTCTAGGATTCTGTCTAGTCATTTAAGAAAAGAATGACTCATAGCTGACAGAGATGAAACAGACTTGACTTAAGTAGCAGCTCAGAAATTTCCAGCCCTACCAGGATAGATGAAGCACACATAAATAGGGGTATTGCTTTAGAAGCAGAGAAGTTTTCGTGTTACTCTTCAGTAGTCCATTATAATTGCTTTGTCATTGATGACCCATATTAGAGTTCCATTTTAATGATGAGATATGCTTATATGATTTATGTTTTTAAACTTCAAGTCTATGTGAACAGAAATAGTACAGATTTATTGGCTGGAGGAATAAAGACACAGATGGCAAAATATATTCAGCAAAATAAATTAACATAATTAAAATTGGAATTCAAGTTATGAGTATATACGGTCTGAAAGGACATTTTCAATTGCCCTGATGGAATATTAGATAGGATTACAGTGGTTCCCTAAGACTGTGTGGATACACGTATATGTGTGTGTGATGGGGACGAAGCTGATTGTTGTACAATGGTGTCTGGAAGGCACTATTTGCATATGGTGGGTGGAGTCAGCATGCCAATATTCTGTACTGTTCCAAATACATTGCACATGGAAGAATTTCTCTACTCTTGGTACTACTCATGCTCCCACTGTGAAACACTGCGGGAGATTAGGAGTTCTTCCATCCACAGACCTCTCCTGCTCGGGTTCTATGTTTCTCAGAAAAAGGTAGCTGAATTATGTCTTTCAAAGTTTGTTTTCTGCAGTGAAAAATATAAGGGCATGTATTATATTCTTTTTGTTAGAGCAACCTTGTATGCGCTATGCCGTTTAACCATTACAACTCAAAGGAAATAGATATTTTGTTAAATCCACAACACGTTAGCTTATTAACCTTGGAAAGTATGAAAAGAGCCGATTCATTTTTATATTTTGACTAGGTATGGCACTAAATTTTTGTTAATGGCGAAAATTCAGGGGCCAGGTGTGTTAGACTCATAGGGCTGATCTAAGGATTCAAGGAGTTATGGACTATCTCCCATGGACAGTAAAGCACCTCAAGTATTTAACGTGAGTTTCAAGTAACAAAAAGGCCCCCAATAAGGTAACCACTGATGATCACAGTCAAGAATGTGGCTAATGTTAAAATTTGTGCAAATGTAAATAATTAATGAAATAAATACTATGTTCCAAGGTAATATAATGGGATGATACTATACTAGCTCTTGTAATATACTTATTGGTAATATCTAAGGGTTAATTTAATTTTATTTTTTTAGGTCTATTTATATATTTTTGAGAGAGAAAAAGAGAGAATGGGGGAGGGGCAGAGAGAGAGGGAGAGAGAGAATCTCAAGCAGGCTCCACACTGTCAGTGCAGAGCCCGATGTGGGGCTCAAACTCATGAACCATGAGATCATGACCTGAGCTGAAATGAAGAGTTAGACACTTAACCAATTGAGCCACCCAGGTGCCCCATCTAAGAACTAATTTATAATACTCTTTATGGATTATGTTATAAGCTCTATTCATATTAGCAGGCACAAGATCATAATTTTGTGTAGAGTTTTCCTAGGACACAAAATAGATGACTAAAGACACAAAAAATAGTAAGATTCCCCGTAGCAGTACAATTCCTACTCAAAATGTTAAAGAAACAACCAAACTGATAATTTTCAGACTCCACTGATATTTTTCTTGAAGAAAGAGATGTGCAGAACCTCTTTTAATTTTCAATAAAGGAGAAGATGTGGATTTAGAAAATAGCATTTGTTAAAAATATTCAAGAAAGACTAGTAAAAAAAACCTAATTATTGTCAGCTTTTTGAAGTTAGCATCTATTTTAAAAATACAAAGTCATGGTATTCTATCTAAACAATTCTCTGTTTTTACTATTGATTTCCCTCTCAGCACATACAGTTGCTTCCCCCCTTTCACCCATGTATTTATTGACTGTAGTGATTCCTGTAGCATTGGGAACCAGCTGAAACTTTCCAAACAAAAGCGTGCAAAAGCATAACATATGTAGGTTCAAACTTGTCCCGGTAGTACAAAAGCTACTTTGTTTTTATTCACAGGTATTGTGTGAAGATAAAAATGAGCAGAGAGCTCATAAATCTTAGTCAATATGCAATCCCTATGGAAACAAGTTATCATTAGGAAGGGGTTCACAGGGAACACCTGACCTAATAAAGAAGGTAGAATCATTTTTATACCATATCCTAGATTATTCTTTTTGACTCTCCGAGTAAAATGCCAATGCTCCCTTTCTTCCTTTCCAGCTGGCAATCATTAATATGCATCTCTTAGAATAAAGGGAACTATGCCTCTTAAATCCATTCCTCTATTGCATATTTGGGTTTTTCGTCCCAGTTCAAAGATCAGGATAGAGGTACTGTAGGCTGCTTCACACTGTCCTCCCTGCTTCCCTCTCCTATCTCTCCCGTTAAAAAGAAAATGGAGGAAAAAAATATCTGGCATGAATCACTGTGACATGGCTGTGATATATCTTTATTTTGTTTTTATGTTTTAAACATGAAATCCTCAGTAAAAGGAACGGTCCCTCTAGTGATGGGAAGTGTCAGCACTTAGCATCAGCATGACTTAATCATATCGGATCTAGCCACTCATCCTGTTTTTGCTACGCTTTCTGTTTATGCTGGGTGACTGGGAAAGAAGGTCAATTTCATGTGATTTTATTCCCTATGTATTTACTTGAGGGAGGATGCATTGATATATTATGGTTTCAAACCGCTTTCGTACTAAGCCTGATTTTGCCATTCCTTCTCCTGAGAATATCGTTTATGTTGTAGCTATAGTTTAAGTAGAAGATGAAAAGACCATTTATTTCAAACCTAGTATGTGCCTACTACTCCATGTACATTATTTCAGTACTGCTGTAACTTACTAGGTTGGGTACTATCTCCCTTTTACAGATGATGAAATTGAACCTCAGAAAGATAAAAAAAAAGTGTTCAAGGTCACCTACAAAGTAAGAGTGACAAGAGGAAACCTAGGTGCCTGATTGGAGCCCCTTGTTGAGCTGCATCTGGGTACTTCCCATTTGCCATTTGAGGTCAATATGGAGATATTCTGGAAAAGTGACCAGCTGCCCTGCTTTGCCCAGGACTGAGGAGTGTCTCACGATGTAGGACTTTCAGGGTTAATACTGGGAGAGTGAGGGGGAAAACCAGGGCCATCAGGCTCCCTAGACCTGGACTGCCAAACAAAAAGTATCCCTCTGGCTTCTAAAGACAAAAATTATTCAGCCAATTAAAAAAAAAAAAAAAGGATTAAGATTTCGCCTGGTCCTTCTGAAAGCATTTTGAATACTGTCTACCAAGTACGCCCATTTTTTAAACTAAGCTACGCTGGGTACATGATTCTCTGAGAATAGGAACAAAGACGTTTTCCTCTTATATAAAAAGCCATTGATAATGAGCATTTCTCTCTCTCTCTCTGATTCCCAGTCTCCTCCTCTTATATTGGTGGAGACTTTTGTTCCTTCTTGTCTCTATCTGTAAGGATATGTGGATATATGTAGCATTTCAATCGATGAAGTCCTTCATATATTGATAAAATTTCTGATTCACCACTATTAACTTTGAATTTATTTCAGTAGCAATAACTGTTGGTAATGTTACATCATCCACAACCTCTAACAGGGAAAACATTTTTTGGGCACGGGAATTCTTTGATTTAATCATAATATGTGGTCTTGAAATAGTGACCATAACTGGCATATACAGACACTCAAACTAGCCACAGTATTTCAGAGAGCTAAGACCTTCCCTCTTGTTCTGAATGCAAACTCTAATGTTTTAAAAGTACTACTTGAATTCCTGTCCCATCTTATACAAAAAGTAATCAAATATTGACTGATGTAAAACTATGTTTTTATGTTGCCCAGAACGTTAGAAACCCTAATACAAACCTACAACTTCACAAAGACCATTTTCTAGACTTGTTTCATGAACCTGGGAGCTCCCAGATGACATTAACAAGAATTTTATATGTCAAAGAATAAAAGAGAGTTGGGCCTTCCTCAAAGTAGTGTCTTTATAACAGAAATCATCTATGAGAAAGCTTACTCTGTGGAAAGGCTTCTCTGGTTTTCTGATTTGCACTGGCGCTGTTTATTATGACGAGCTTTTGATTTAATTTCAATGGCACAGCGCAGATATCTGGGATATACATTCATTTGCTTAATATTAAATTAAGCTTAGACCATTCATTTGCTGTATCCAATCTATCAAGGTTGTCATTAACATTCAATAATAACAAGAAAACTATTTTTTTTTCTTATTACATGAAAGCAAAGGGTCTTTTATACCCCAGGTGTTTGTCGTAACCAATAAAAGTATAAATACTCAGGCTATAAAACAAAATTCCAACAAGTCATTCAATAGTTCATGTTTATGGACCACTCTAATTAGCGATTAAAGGCGAGAGTCTCCTCTCTACCACCTCCAAACCATTTCCTTATTCTCCCCAAACATCTCCTTATTTCACTCATAACATTGAATAAAAATGTGTCTGATGTTTTTCTGACCTTAGGGAATAATTTAAGGGTGGTGCAAGGAAACAAGTCGATAGCTGCAGCAGATGCAAAGTAAGTGAGAACATCTGTATTTACTTCCAGGAACTTTAGAGCCTTTCATAGCACTGACTGGCAGGGAAGAAGATCAGGGACAGTAGATATGAGCAGTTGTCAGCAACTTCACGTCAAGCGAAATAACCAAGTATGTTATCTAAGATCTCTTCATGGGAAGATCAGTTTTCACTTTTAATTAAATGGGGAAACACCGACAGTCTCAATGAAAGACTTCTGTTCAGAGAAATACAGTGTTGGAAAAATGGATCTTGGGGCGCCACAGGTAAGCGTCGGACTCTTGATTTCAGCTCAGGTCATGATCTCAAGGTTCGTGAGGTTAAGCCCTGAGTCTGGCTCTTTGCTGACAGTGCAAAGCCTGCTTGGGATTCTCTTTCTTCCTCTTTCTCTGCCCCTCCCCCACGCGTGCTCTCTCACTCCTTCTCTCTCTCAAAATAAATAAATAAACATTAAAAAAAAAAAGAAAAATAGAACTTAATTGTCTTTGCCCCCGTGGCCTCTTATAATGAGGAGTAGGTTGTGCTAAATCTTTTAAGTGAACTGTCTTTATGTTTATGTACATGCGTGTGTATGTATAAGATAAATTATATTTTAAATATATATTAACACATATAAAATAGGACCATATTATATACATTTTATATTAAAGCCTAAGACGAAAATCGTTTTGTTCCATGTACTACTCTGTCTGCATAATTTCAAGACCAGTCGTAGTAGAAGACATAGCCAAAGGGACCTAGATTGTAAGGTCTCTGATCCATAGCTCGGGGGCACTCAGGGTCACTGCTTATATTCTCTATGGTATACATTTGTACTGCTGAGGTTCTAAATTTTTTTTAATGTTTATTATTTTTGAGAGAGAGAGACAGGGCAGGGCAGGGGAAGAGAGAGAGAGGGAGACAAAGAATTCAAAGCAGACTCTAGGCTCTGAGCTGTCAGCACAGAGCCCGACATGGGGCTTGCAACATCATGAACTGAGCCCAAGTCTGAGGCTTAACCAACTGAGCCATCTATGCGTCCGTGCGCTACTGAGCTTTTAAAAGGGCATTGCATAATGAAATAGTTACTTTGTAACAAGAAATAGGGGCAATAAGTTTTGTTTTGTTTTGTATTCTTCTTTGTAGCTCTGTGTTTCTGCCTTGTAGGGACACCATATTATCTGAATATTCCTCTGCACTTTTTTGATTGTTGTTTTGTGATCAGTAGCGTTACCTGACCTTTTGCATATTTTTGTCATGTAGTAAATAGCTTGTGTAATAGATGGAGAGCCACCTTGCGCCTTGGTGATCGGAGGTAAGGCTATCCAGATTTCTAGTTCCGGAGCCGGGTAGGTCAAGGCCCTCTCTGTACTTTCCACGACAACTTTTTTTTAATGTTTATTTATTTTCTGAGAGAGAGAGAGAGATAGAGAGGGAGAGAGAGAGAGAGAGAGAGAGTCAGAGCATGAAGAGGGGAGGCACAGAGAGAGAGGGAGACACAGACTCTGAAGCAGGTTCCAGGGTCTGAGCTGTCAGCATGAACCAGGAGATTGTAACCTGAGCCGAAGTCAGAGGCTTAATTGAGCCATCCAGATGCCCATACTTTCCACCACTACTTCTTACTTTTTTCTTTGCTTCTACTTCTGAGACATTGTGGGCAGCTGCATTCCACTCAATATTGTATTGACATATTAAAACTTCACTCTCCATTCCTTTATCTCCTAAACATCAGATCACGCAAGCAGGCAGAAGATTTAAGGTGGCAGAAGGGAAGAATCATCACGCACTGCATAAATAGGCTTCCACAGTTTCAATACTTCAATTTGCTCACAACAATCACTTTTCAAAAACCCGGTTGCTGACTGAAGACCCTCTTAGAAGCCTCTGAGAAATAGAAACTGCTCTTCCCCCTCATGACTAAGCTAGACGCCATGGAATTTTGGTGAATAAGGTTTTCTTTGTGGGAAATTAACTTCTCTCATTGGTAAAGCTAAACTATTACACATCACTCACAAAAATATTGCTATTAGACAAGAAAACCACTGGTCTTGTGGACCTGAGTAAAGAGAACTCCCAAGTTTTTTTCATACCTACTCTTTTGCTAATTTGATGAAGGACAGAATCTGGTGGGGAGATGGTGCTGTCATTGCAACTCAGTAACATCTGGAAAGGCTGTGTGGATGTAAACAAGGTCTACAAGGCAAAGATGTAAAATCCGCTCAAGGGTGAGGGTTTTTTTTTAATGATTTTTTGAAACGTTTATTTATTTTTGAGAGAGAGAGAGTGAGCAGGGGAGAGAATGAGAGAGAGGGAGACATAGAATCTCAAGAAGGTTCCAGGCTCCGAGCTGTCAGCCTCGGTTGAGCCTGACATGGGGCTCGAGCTCACAAACCAGCTGTGAGATCATGACTTGAGCTGAAGTTGGATGGCCAACCGACTGAGCCACCCAGGCGCCCCTGCTCAAGAGTGGTTCTAAGCTGAAGACCATACTTGTGAAACAGGACAATCTCAAAGGAAACAAAACTGAACGGTAGGGAAGGAGGCACAGGGCATGGGGCACAACCAGCCATCTCACCAGGCTGAATTTGATCATAATTTATAGGTAGTAATACGATAGTCTGCTTTCAAAAAAAATGTACAAAGCATCTGATAGTTGAAAACTAAAACTATGTGTTTGTTTCGACAGAAATCAATAATTTTATTAAAATTATTGGTTAGTGATTCAAACGATCACAATAATTCAAAGATTTAGAGATTAAAAAAAAAAATAAAACCACTGACGCTACCAGAGGACTCTAGAAGATGTTATTAGATTGGCAGCATGGACAAGCACTTCAGCTGCCATTTCTATGTGCAGACTCGGGAATGGCCTTAGATACCAGGCCTGAGAAGACAGTAAACGTTTAGGAATGAAACCCACGTGGTGAGAGTTTTTATTACCTGCGGAAAGCCATTCTCAGGTACATTTGCCATTTTTTAAATTGAAATTATTATTTTTGTTCTTACTGAAAGCGTTCTAGCTATTTCTTTCTGTATTGCTTTATGCTGTAATTATTTTTTTTTAATTTTTTTAACGTTTATTTATTTTTGAGACAGAGAGAGACAGAGCATGAATGGGGGAGGGGCAGAGAGAGAGGGAGACACAGAATCGAAGCAGGCTCCAGGCTCTGAGCCATCAGCCCAGAGCCTGACGCGGGGCTCGAACTCACGGACCACGAGATCGTGACCCGAGCTGAAGTCCGAGGCTTAACCGACTGAGCCACCCAGGCGCCCCTGTAATTATTTTTTTTAAAGCAGGGTCTATGCTTACTTAGTTTCAATATCCATTCAAACAGGGTGAATCTCTCCATTTTCCATCCAGGTAATTTGCCTTTCTTGGTGCTGTTCTAAAAACTATTATCTCCCAATCATCTTAATTCCCAACTCCATTTTGACGATATTGAATTTTCTCCAGTAGCTCTCCATACATGCCTAGTATACAGATGCTGTTCAGAATCAGACCAGTCTCTCAGGAAGAGATTGTAACTCCTAATGTAACGAACCACAAAGAACACCGCAAGGTGAGACATTGTCAGATTTGGGGCATACCTCAAAAGGGAACTATGAGAAAATAGGAAAGGAAGAGAAAGGCTCCTGTTCTTGTGCTAGGGCCGACCCTGTGGGTGAAACAGAAGTAGCTTCGGGTTTCTTTTGCTTAAATTTCTTGATTTGACATCACATTCTCTGCGGCAGAAGGAAACATCACTGCAGATTGGCCTTAACACCAGAAAAAGCCATGGAGGGCCATAAGTGAAAATAATTGAATTGTAGTGTTTAAATGTCCCCTGCGTCTGTCTCCTTTGTCTTGGCCCTCCCACGCCGGGACACGAGTTCACCAAAGCCTCAAAGAGCCAGCGGGCAACTCTGGAGTTGGCAACAGCTCTCTCTGACTCACACTGGGCGTTCTCTTTGTAGCTTTCTAATTTAATAAATGATTCAGCCTGACTCTGCTGAATTGATAAGCCCCATGAGGTATTACAGCTCACAAGTAGGCAGACGGATGTCTTTCTAATGGCTAAACAGCATTGGAAGAATTTTCTGGAAAGGTTTACTGAAAACAACGTTTCACCACATTAAGGCACAAGCTTTAAAAACAAACATCTACTTGTCCTATGTTAGTACCGCACTTGACTGCAATTGCTTACTTATTAATTATCTGAGAGTTTTCTGAGGGCAGAAAACATGTCTTTCTTTCTATTTTATTGTCAGGGCCTACTAGTCAGTGCCTGGCACTTAGTAATCCCTCTATATCCCTGTTTCTGTACCTATTTACATCCATGCTTATACTCATACCTATATCAGTGTCAGCCAAGCACTCATTGTTCTAACCCAGACAGTGCTATGCATCGCACATACTTCAGAGGTTTTTGTTTTTGTTTTAATTATTATTATTCCTGCGTGTCCCTGCAAAGTAAGCATTACTTCAGAGACATTAGACATCTTCCCCAAAGACACAGTTCGTGGTGAGGCTACAATCCAGATCACATTTTCTCTGAATTCGAAGCTATTCTGTGCTGACTTCTGCACATTGAGAAAGTGCATTTACTCTTATTCTATTTCTTGGTAAAAGATGACATTACAGAGATTCAGTGAGATCATGCGTTCCTCAATTCATTGTTGTAAAAGTGAGAATACTTGCAAATATGATACAGACAGAAATACAAATAGCTACTACTCAACATTTTTGGGTAACTGGCTTCTCTTCACCCCTAATGCCCAAGTAAAATGACCTTAAAAGACTTGGAGAGCAGGGAGATTTGATAATTCCATAAATTGCCCAAAGGTAGAAAGATGATGAAGAAACCAGTTTAAGAAGCTGAGCCCTGAAAGTTGGCTACCTGACACTGCCCCAGCTCTGAACCCACAGAAATCAGGAAGTGCAGTATTTTCCCCTAGCAACAAGCAAACCAATTCTAGACAACCTCTCTTTAAAGAAACGGAAAGAATAAATTGGAGAAAACTATTGCCGCCAGGCAGATACCAGAACCCTGGAGAAACAGGTGGTATTTTGAAGGACACTTTTCTGAAGACAGGTTCACCCACCCCTGCTTATTCTAAAAGGGGCTGCTGAACAGAGACCCGGGGGCTTTCAGAGTCTAGATTCTCAGGGATGTCCTAGCCAAGGGAATGCACACAGCTACCCAGGCGTGGCACCCCAGAAGTCTGCTCTTAAACGTGAATTGGAAATCAAAGCTAGGCAAACAAAGGAAAAAACTGGTAACATGGCGAAGAGGAATAAAGGTAAATGAAATAGTACATTTTATTGGGGGGGGGTGTGTGGAGGAAAGCACTAGATAGGATTTGGAATAAGAAGAGAATTAAAATTTTTAACACACACATCAAATTCATACAAAGGAATGAAAGAAAAGAAAGAAATTGAAAACAAGAAAGACCTCTTGTATTAAAAAAAATCAACATAATAGATAATGAATAAAATTTACCTGATATGTGTATGTGTGTGTGTGTATGTATAAGTGTGGAGAATAAATGTTTGAAAAACTGGCATTTTACTATAATTAGGAGCTAAATTTATGTTACTCTTTGAATACTAATTTAGAGTATCATTTACAAAGACATTCAAAAGTTTTGTGTTTGTTTTCTTTTTGGAAATGACACCAAAGTATTTATTTAAATATTTTCCCTATTTCCTGAATCCAAATTTCTTCTCCTCATCTCTGGGTAATTCACTTGTCCTTATTGAGAAGTGGTGTTCTGTGGATGACATTTGTCATTTCACAAATATGCCTAACTGACATTAATCATTAATAATCTTATAATATTTAGAAACTTCTTTCTTTTAAAATCACACTGCAGGTTAGACAAGAGAAATGCAGAGCTGAAAGAAAGTTTATTATGTTTTGAAATGGCATGGAACAAGAAGAAAGAATAGAAGAGAAGACAAGGGCGCCCGGGTGCCTTAGTCAGTTAACTACCCAACTTCGGCTCAGGTTGTGATCTCACGGTTTGTGAGTTCACGCCCCACACGGGGCTCTGCTGACAGCTCGGAGCCTAAAGCCTGCTTGGGATTCTGTGTCTCCCTTTCTTTCTGCCCCTCCTCCATTCTCGCTCCATCTCTTAAAAATAAACATTAAAGGAAAGAAAGACAAAAAGGAAAGACAAGACAAATGTGAGTCGAAGAGAAGGAAAATAAAGATAACCTCTGGTAACTTCATAATATTGTGCCCAGATAAAGCTTTCTTCCTACTATTTTAAATAATATTTTAAAAGTTTATTTATTTATTTTGAGAGAGAGAGGCAGAAAGAGAGAGACGGAAAATCCCAAGCAGGCTCCATGCTAACAGAGCAGGGGCTTGAACTCACGAACCATGAGATCATTGCCTGAGCCAAAACCAAGAGTCAGACACTTAACTGACCGATCCTCCCAGATGCCCCTAAGTTAAAAAATTTTTATAGCAACTTTACATACCCAGATTGCTGGTCCCTGTAGGATAAAATGAGAAGTACCTTGGTTTTTAATCAGTGGGCCAATAAAATAAGACAATGTCAGTAGGTTTTTTGTTTTTGTTTTTGTTTTTGTTTTTATGTGTAAATTAGACAGGGATGAGGTGATGGTGAAATTCATGACAAGAGGTTATAATAATCAGGATAGTAAGGCTTAGATAAAAATGGTTTTCGGGAAAATACTGTAGTAAAGCTATCACTCCATTCTAACCTCACCACATTGCTAGAAATAATATTTTCTTTTATCACTCTTCTGCCCCTAAAATGACCGTACTTCCAGACTGAGTAACAATTTTGCAATTTCTCTCTCCTAAAATCTGGCCTGAGAATAATCATCCAAGTTTATGTAAAAAGATTATTTATCTTCTCAAAATTCTCTAGGCCAGGTTAAAATTTGTGGTTTCTTTTATATTTTTCTGAGATTTAGAATCTCTTGATTTTGTATTAAGAAAATAATCTTAAGATGAGATCCACTTGTATTTGTGATAAAAATTATATCCAGTGTTTTTATGTAACATGAATAATATTTACTTTAAAATATCAAAACTTCAGTGCTTTGCAAAATTTTTTAGCACTTTACACCATTTTTTCCTAGTACGTATTTTTCTTTTGCTGAAGTTTTTTTCACTAAGTGATTTAAAACAACTGTAGAATAAAAGAAATGTACTAAAGCCATTGGCTGACTTTGTTTTACTTCATGACTTTTCCCTCTGCTTGTGGCATGGCAGACAAAGTTTTGAAATTAAGTTTACGTTGGAAATTCTAACAGAACATTCACTGAAAGATGTATGTGAATTAACTGAAGTTGGCTTACTCTCTGGGATAGATTAGTCCCAGAGATAGATAGATTAGGCTGAAGTGCATTCAGAACTCATCTCTTCAGATTGACCATCAACTCTCTTTTACTTTAGTGTGATTGGCATAATTAATTTCATGTCTACCACGTGTGAGAATTTATTCTAATCATCAACGATAATGTTACATACATGAAAATGATTGTCATGGTGTCTCACACATAGTAAATATTATTTCCTCCATCATCTATACATGACTTCTTTTCTTTTTTTTGATTTTTTGATTTTTTAAAATTTACATCCAAATTAGTTAGCATATAGCACAACAATGATTTCAGGAGTGGATTCCTTAGTGCCCCTTACCCATTTAGTCCATCCCCCCCTCCTACAACCCCTCCAGTAACCCTCAGTTTGGTCTCCATATTTATGAGTCTCTTCTGTTTTGTCCCCCTCCCTGTTTTTACATTATTTTTGTTTCCCTTCCCTTATGTTCATCTGTTTTGTCTCTTAAAGTCCTCATATAAGTGAAATCATATGATATTTGTCTTTCTCTGATTGACAAATTTCACGTAGCATAATACCCTCCAGTGCCGTCCACGTAGTTGCAAATGGCAAGATTTCATTGTTTTTGATTGTCGAGTGATACTCCATTGTATATATATACCACATCTTCTTTACCCATTCATCCCACGATGGACATTTGGGCCCTTTCCATACTTTGGCTATTGTTAGATAGTGCTGCTGTAAACATGGGGGTGCATGTGTTCCTTCGAACACATGGATAAATGCCTAGTAGTGCAATTGCTGGGTCATAGGGTAGTTCTATTTTTAGTTTTTTGAGGAATCTCCATACTGTTTTCCAGAGTGGCTGCACCAGCTTGCATTCCCACTTACATGACTTCTTTCTAAAACATCCTCGACAGTAATCTAGCTTCTTATGAATAAATCCAATGAGGGAGCATCTTGTTTCGTTATTAAAACACTCATTGCTAAAAAATGCTTACTTTTTTGAAGTCAGAATCTGACGTTCAAACAACTTATTTTAGTTCTCTTATGGAGAAACTCAAATCAAATATTTGAAATAATATGTTTCTGAAACCAAACATACTAGTTCCCTTAAATGATCCTCATAAAATAGTTCAGACTTCATATCATCCTTTAAGTTATAGTCATAAGATGGTAAGTTGGAACTGGATGACAAATACATACTGTACTTACCACCACTTTCTTATTTTTCAGCACGTTCGTCAATGTGGCAAAATATGACTTTAGACTTTGATCAATAGAGCATTCTAGGCAGCAATTGTGTAGGTAAATTGAAACTCATTTGTCATCTTGGAAAGTTTAAAAATATCATTGTAAAATTAACAATATAGTTCAAAGAGTTTTAGTAAATAACTGAAACCCATGAGGCTAATTATGAAAACTAGTGTCTACTTCTACTTTGATTTAATTGTCTACTTCTTTTTGATTATAGTCCAGTACTTCCCCATCTGTTAAAATTAGTTCTATATTTAGTGATATATATATGTAAATGTGTATATGTAAATGTGTATTACATAAAATATATCTATATATAACGCACATGTATTACAGCACTGTTTGTAATATATAAAAATCTGGGGAAACTCACATGTTTATAAAGAAGGAAATGGTTGAACACAGTATAATACTCATTCTACTTATACACATGATTAGATTTATATGAGTTGATATAAAAAGATATAATAACAAATAAAATAGGAAATCACTTTAAAATTAGCTTCAGGGCACCTGGGTGGCTCAGTCAGTTGAGCATCACTCTTAATTTTGGCTCAGTTATGATTCCAGGGTCATAGGATCAAGCCACACATTGGTTTCTGTGCTGAGTGAGAAGATTGCTTGGGATTCTCTCTCTCTCTCCTTCTCTTTTCACCCCACTCACATTCTCTCTCTTAAAAAAAAAAATAGTCTTGGGGCGCCTGGGTGGCGCAGTCGGTTAAGCGTCCGACTTCAGCCAGTTCACGATCTCACGGTCCGTGAGTTCGAGCCCCGCGTCAGGCTCTGGGCTGATGGCTCAGAGCCTGGAGCCTGTTTCCGATTCTGTGTCTCCCTCTCTCTCTGCCCCTCCCCCGTTCATGCTCTGTCTCTCTGTATCCCAAAAAAATAAATAAACGTTGAAAAAAAAATTAAAAAAAAATTAGCCTCAAAAATTCCCATACAAAATACCTACAGAACGTGTGTTCATAATCAAGAATTACAAACATATGACAAAAAACAAAACCCTCTAGGAAAAAAACAAAAAAGCCCTGATTTGAGGGTGAGGTAAACAAGTTGCAGAATCAGACGATTTTTGAGGCTGTATTTTGCTCAAGAGAGGAATATAAAGCAAGTGACTAATGTGGACTTGGCTAAGTTAAAAATACATGAAAAATCCAGTAAAATATCTGTAAAATATCTAATTAAAGCCCAGAAATAAAAAGTGTAATTACCAGAGTAATAACAGAAAATGTGAAACAAACACAAAATCAATCAACCCAATTGAAAATAAAAGTAAAGAAAAGAAATGCAGGGAAGCAAAAGCAAATACAAAGTGCAAAGTAAGATGGTGAAACATGTCTGAATAAATCACCATGAATAAAAATTATAAGCAGAATAGGAAGGCTTGAAAATATTAAACCTTTATGCATCTAATAACAGCTTCAAAATATGTAAATGAAAAATTGACAGAAGTAAAAGGTAAAAAATGAATCCACTAAAATAGTGAGGTTTAACACAACCATCTCAGAAATAGATGTACTAAGTAAATTTCAATATTCTTAGATGTGTATTGTCTAACTGTATTAAATTTTGAACCGTTACTGGCCAATGTGACTACCCACAGTCATGAGGTTTTGCTGTTGGAGCTAACAACTTTTAGAGTTAAAGGTATAAAAAGGCTTCTTTCTTATAACCTTGCTACTAGTAATTTTTGTAATACAAAGTACCAAATAATACTTTAGGGGCACCTGGGTGGCTCAGTCGGTTAAGCGTCCGACTTCAGCTCAGGTCACGATCTCACGGTCAGTGAGTTCGAGCTCCACGTCGGGCTCTGGGCTGATGGCCCAGAGCCTGGAGCCTGCTTCCGATTCTGTGTCTCCCTCTCTCTCTGCCCCTCCCCCATTCATGCTCTGTCTCTCTCTGTCTCAAAAAAATAAATAAATGTTAAAAAAAAATAAAAAAAAAAAACACCAAAGTACCAAATAATACTTTAAAAGCAAATCTATAAATTCAGACAAAAATAAGGCATAGAAATTTTTTATAAAATCTGTCTAAGAGCAAAATGATGTTCTAGCACTCTTTTTAGTTGTGATAAATGTTAAATTTCGTATTTTTAAATATCTTTTTTAAGCAAAATACAGAAAAACATCCTTGCTGCGCGCTTTAGTTATTGGAATCATTTGATTCCCCTTAGAGTTTAACTTAAATTAGGATATTTGTGGTATTACACTATGTAGGCTGAAGTAGTTGAAATTAATTTCTGACATTATAGCACATAGAAAAGAAGCAATAATAAAAGTTAAAGAATTTAAAGTTAAGCTTCCAACTCAGTGGTTTGAAAAAGAGCAATAAAATCGATAAGTATAGGTCAATAGTAAAGAGAAGAACAAACATTAATAAAATAGATGCAAAATAATACAATAGATGCAAAAGCCTCAAAGACACACCTTTTCGTTTGGAATGTTCTGTGGAACAGGTGTACTTCTTGAAAATGTATGCAAAATTATTCATTCTTTAAAAATAATAAGCTAAAACTGAATCCAAGAATAAAAAACAGAAAACCATTAAGGTTTAACTAAAAGTAGTCTTTGTCTTAAATTCAAACAGCTGTCTCCCATGGTTTAAAAAGGGAATTTTCTTACATACTCTGTTAACAGCTAATTTCATTCTAATACAAACTCTCCTAAAGACTAGAACAACGAGGAACTCTTCCTCATTTGTATAATGCTTCTAGCATTGCTTTATATGACAACACACAAGGACTATAAATAAGAGCACAAAACAGTTGAGACTGGCAAATAACTGATACAAAAATGTTCAATCTAAATGTTAGCCAAACCGTATCAGTGATATCTAAATAAACCAATATGTAATGGTCAAATTGGCTTTGATCCAGGACGGAAAAGTAGTTACCACGTCAGAAAATTTCAAACTGTAATTCACTGCACTTAACAGATTTTAAAAGAAAAAAAATACAAACACCTCAGTAGAAAAAAAACCTTAATAGAAAAAAAAAAAATGCCCTCTGTTTCCTAACCCTGATCTCTAAAAGGGCCTGGAAATAACACCAGCCTAATGAAAATGAGCACACCTACTAATCCAGACCTTTCTTGCTAAACGACATTTCCCACTCAGAACCCAGTAAAATAAAATTTAAAAAAGTGTCAGAGTTCTTCATGAAAATGTCTGATTCCAGGGCCATAAACAGAGAAAGCACAAATGGAATCTACAGCATACTGTTGTGTCAGAAAATAGGAAAGAACTTAAAGGCTTCCCTTTAAGAAGAAGCCTCAAGATGGTAAGAGGAAGACCTCAAGGTGGTACAGAGACCAATTTGACAGGCTTCCTTTGGCTAAGTCTAAGGAAATCTGAGCACAAAAATGAATGACAGCAACAGATTATAAAAATCTATTACTCTAAAAATCTATAAAAAGTTCAAAAGTAATACTATCGTTATATATGATAAATAGATATTTGGTCTTAGTCTCATTTCTAGCTCAGAGCCTCTGAAACCTTTGGAATGTCCTACTTGGTGGGGGGAGATTAGGTCTTTTGTTGTGTTAATGTGCTGCAGTTTGGTCACCTAAGAGGGGAATTTAATTGCCAGGATGAAAAATCCTATGATTGGAGTGTTGTAACTGTCGGTCCCACCCCTTGACTTCCAGGGAGGAGCGAAAGGGTGAAAGTAGATTGCCAATGGCCGATGACTTCATCAGTTGCTACCATCTAATAAAACCTGCATGAAAACCCCAAAGGACGGCTTAGAAGAGTTTCTAGGAAATTTGAGGACAGTGGCACTCATGGAGACGACGTGAAATCTCCATGCCCTTTCTCCATTCCTTGCTTTATGCAAGTCTTCCCTCAGGCTGTTCTTGTGTTATATCCCTTTATAATACACTGGTGATCTAGTAAGTAAGATGTTTCTCTGAGTTCTGTGAGCTGTTGTAACAAAATAATTGAACCCGAGGAGGAGGGTGTGGGAATCTCTAATCCATAGCCAATTTGTCAGAAGCACTGATGATAATCTGATTTTGCATTTAGGGTCTGACGTAGAGGGGATTGAGGAGAATCTTATGGATTGAGCCCTCAACCTTTGGAATATGATGCTGTCTCCAGTTAGATAGTGTCAGAATTGAGTTGAATTGCAGGACACCTAGCTGGTGTCAGAGAATCCCTTATTGGTTGGGGAAGCTCCTCCCTAGCAAGAACTGGAATTGCAATCTGAACTTTTTTTCTTTCTATTAAACAAATCTCCTTTATAGTGAGATATGAACTAAAATGAAATGAAATTAGAAAATGGTTGGGGCGCCTGGGTGGCGCAGTCGGTTAAGCGTCCGACTTAGCCAGGTCACGATCTTGCGGTCCGTGAGTTCGAGCCCCGCGTCGGGCTCTGGGCTGATGGCTTGGAGCCTGGAGCCTCTTTCCGATTCTGTGTCTCCCTCTCTCTCTGCCCCTCCCCCGTTCATGCTCTGTCTCTCTACGTCCCAAAAATAAATAAACGTTGAAAAAAAATTTAATAAAAAAGAAAATGGTAATTATGTAACCATAATGTGTTAACAAGACTGCATTCCTTTTGGAGGCTTTGGGGGAAATCTATTCTCTCACCATTTCTAATTTCTAGAGGCCACTTGCATTCCTGAGCTAATAGTCTCTTTCTCCATCATCAGAGTTAACAGCATCATCTTCAAATCTCTCTCTGGGTTCGACCCTCCTGCCGTCCTCTTATGAGAACCTTTATGATTACACTGGGTTCACCTGGGTGACCCAGGATAATCTCCCCATCTCAAGATCTTTATGTTAACCAATCTACATCATCCCTTTTGCTATGTAAGATAACATATTTACAGGTTATGGGAATTAATGTATAGACATCTGGGGCCGGGGGCATTATTCTGCTTATTCCAAAGGGCGTATAGGAATTCATTACAATATTTCTGTAGGTCATGAATTTCTTCAAAAATCCAAATTCTATTTTGAAAGTATGCAATTAAAAAAAATTGATAATGATTTAGCTCCCAAATTCTAGATTATAATGATATGCAAGAAATAAAAATGTAATAGTGAAAAAGTTTTCCCAGGAAAGTATAAGCTTAATTTATAGGTTTAAAAATATATGTGTGTGTCATACTTAAATGTACTGTATTACTCATACATATTTTAGAGGGGCAGAGTTTCTGTGGTGTTTTTCAACACAAATATAACATGTACATGTTTCTTTGCTTTGCAGATTGGCATTGGGTTTGGTGACTCTGATGGCTATATATATATATTTATGTATATATATATACGCCCCCACATATGGGAATATGTATTTATTAATGATTAACATGAGAAAGAATCAAGGGTGCCTGAGTAGTTCAGTAGGTTCAGTATCTGACTCTTTATTTCTGCTCAGGTCATGATATCATGGTTGGTGATTTTGAACCCCACATCAGCATAGAGTCTGCTTGGGATTCTCTCTCTCCCTTCCTCTCTGACCCTCCCCTGCTCACATTCTCTCTCTCTCTCTCTCAATAAATAAATAAGCTTTAAAAAATAAAAAAAAAGATTAACTTCTATTGATCATATTTTCTGACTTAGTAATCATATTTAGAAAGACCTTTCACAACACAAATTTCCATCATCATCTATTCATGTAGACTTTTTCTAATACTCCGAATTTTTTTTATGTACAGTTATACTGTAGTTCTAACATTTTTCTTCTCCTCATGGTTAACCACTTATCCTAACATGATGCTGCAAGTCATCTATATTTTCTCACGAACTTGTAAATGCTGTGCTTATTAAATAATAAATAACAACACGCTTTTGAATAGTAATCTCGTCTGATTATGTGAGATGTTGATTTGGCGTGGGCAGTGTTCAGTTTTTGTTAGACTTCTAGGTCTTTGGAATGACTGTATGCTTAGTGGTGAGAGTCACTTCAAATCATAATGTATTTGCTAAATATGAGGAATCATGTCTGTGTCAGTTTCTGATATTTAGCACTAGGATGGAAGATGCTGGCTTTTTTTTTTTTCTGTTTCTAAAGGGAAATTTAAAAATTCATGTGGTGTACTGCAGAAAGACTCATCAAATTCACATTCCATATTCATTATACAGAATCTCAGAGTCACATTTTAAACCTCAGCTGTGATTGACAGTAGAAAGTTTCATCAAATATTGGGGACCCACAATATGTGACTAGCATCTCAAGCAAGTATTCTGAAAACTGACTTTTACACTGAAGACATGACAATTTCACAGAAAGAATTGTTTACACCTTGGGAATGATTTTAGTTAAAAAAAATAGGAAGGAAGGAAGGAAGAAAGAAAGGAAGGAAGGAAGGAAAGAAGGAAGGAAGGAAAAAAGGAAGGGAGGAAGGAAGGGTTGCTGGGTGAACTGGTGATTACCTCAGGCCCTAAGGTCTCAACACAGCCTGTGCCAAAGGAGTAGCCAAGGATTCTTTGTCTTGTCTTGAGAAAGAATTCAAGGACATACATGCAACACAGTGGATGAGCAACACAAGTAGAAAGTTTATTACAGTGAAAAGTACACACTTGAGATTTGATAGTGGACAAGCTCAAGAGAGAGAGGGGGGGTGCCTCGGTGGCTCAGTCGGCTGGGTGTCCAACTTCTGCTCAGGTCACGATCTCACCGTTGATGAATTCAAGCCCCATGTCAAGCTCTGTGCCAACAGCTCAGAGCCTAGAGGCTGCTTCGGATTCTGTGTCTCCCTTTCTCTCTGCCCCTTCCCTGCTCGTGCTCTCTCTCTCTCTCTCTCTCTCTCTCTCTCTCTCTCAAAAATAAAAGAAAAACATAAAAAAAAAGAAAAAAAGGAGAGGTTGGGTTACTATCTTCTTACTCAATAGTTGTTAACGAGCAGGAGGAATATTTATAACTTGGGGTGGGAAGGAAGATTTTGAGCTTTTTCTTCTAATTTGGCCAAGGGATTCCTGTCATGACATCCACCATCTTGGGCCTATTTTGATCCAGCTTTTTGTGGGTGCTTCCAGGACAGGTCTTTGACTTTCCCAATTGCTGGTCACAGCGTCCTCTATGCTGTCCTCTCGGTATCCTATGAGAACTTAAGTGCCTACTTTAAAGGAAGGAAAATCGAAAGGGAAAATAAAAAGGAAAATAATTTACCAAATTCTCTTATGCTTTTCATGGTATATGCAGTACCAAATGTAGTAGGCCCTGGGAGCATTTAACTCAGTGTAAATATCTGTTTAGTCACTCTTTTTGCAAAGTATGTTACAACCAAGAAATGTCAAAGTTCTGATTAAAGTTTTTCAACTCCAGAGAAGAGAGGCATTGAAGTATACTGACAAAAGTTAGCATTTTACTGGATTCACTGAATTCTAGGTTTATGAATATTTTTATTCTTAACATTATACTCTTTTAAAAATGTCTTCAAGGACGATAATGTAAGTTTTTATGTCAACATTTTTTTTCATCTCTTTTTTTTTTTCACCTATTCTTCCACATGCCTTGGAAAAGACAGAGTCATGTGATGACTTCATTATTATATCATTTCACGTATCATTGTAGAAAATAACCTATTGCCTAGGGTTTTAAATATATATGAAGATAACACATCAGATGGGTTAATGTAAAAAGTTTTGAATAAAGTATGTTTGTGAAAACTAAAGCCTTTTTCTTTGAACTTATGAAAAAGATACATGAGCCAACAACCCTAATAGAATGAATAAAATAATTTTTAAAAGATTATTTCTGAGGCTCTGGGTGGCTTAGTGGGTTAAGCATCTGACTCTTTCAGTTCAGGTCATGATCTCACGGTTCGTGAGGTCAAGCCCCACATCAGGCCCTGTGCTGACAGTGCAGAGCCTGCTTGGTATTCTCTCTCTCCACTCTCTCTGCCCCTCTGCTGCTTGCTTTCTCTCTCTCTCTCTCTCTCTCTCTCTCTCTCTCTCTCTTTCTGTCTAAAAATAAATAAACTTTAAAAAATTAAAAAATATGTATTTCTTGTGTTTTATTTTTGAACACTGCAAAAACCACAATAACCATTGTCATACATGTTGTCAAATGATTTATTGATAAGCTCATCTTTTTGCCAAACCCATGACACAGAAATATCTAGTATCATTTATTTATTCAAATGTGGATTTTAATTTGAAAACTCCATGGAAAATGTTTTTTTTTATTTTAAAATTTTTTTTTCAACGTTTATTTATTTTTAGGACAGAGAGAGACAGAGCATGAACGGGCGAGGGGCAGAGAGAGAGGGAGACACAGCATCGGAAACAGGCTCCAGGCTCTGAGCCATCAGCCCAGAGCCCGACGCGGGGCTCGAACTCACAGACCGCGAGATCGTGACCTGGCTGAAGTCGGACGCTTAACCGACTGCGCCACCCAGGCGCCCCTCCATGGAAAATGTTATTAAGGTGATGATGAGTCCCAATGTATGTGGGATCATTCTGGTTTGCCCCTGTTGTTCTGGGATAATTATTAATAGCACCTTCTTTCACTCTCAAGGTATCCTGGTTTGTGATAACACATTATATAGCCACAGGACGCATGACCCATTCTTTTGATTTTAGATGATAAGAATTTTCCAAAGTGACATCTAGATAGATGACAAAAGAAGTTTTCTCCAGACATTTATAAATACTTGTCGTTCATAGCTACGCAAGGTATAGGGAAGGTATTTGACCTTTGTCATTCCAAAAGCCAACAGGATTGTTACTGCTGACAAGGCAAAATCTTTTGTTGCAACACTAGCCTTAATCACAGGTTTTCTGGAAATAAAATCAACCTCTGGAAATTCATTTAATCATCAAAATTACTTAACCATCAAAAGAGTACTTCTGTTAATGAAAAAGGTAAGTTGAGTCTTAACATTAAAAAGGCATCAACACGCACGCTAGTGCCTTTGTCTCTGACAAAGGAAATCTGGTTTAATTCCTTAATAGTCCATTAACAAATCCCATGACCTTTTGGGAGTAAGTTCTTCGTAAGTGCTGGGTTTATTTCCTTATTGGCAAGAGTTGATCCAGATCAGAGGTTTTTAAATCCTGGTCTGCTAACCACTGTTGAAGTACTCACCAGTCTGTGGCATAATGCAAAAATATAAAATAGCTTTTTCCTGAAGTTAAATTTATTCAACATAAGCATTTATATTTTACTCTGAGGTTATGTATTTAATATAGTTTGATGAGGGAGTAGTATTCGTTGGTAAAAGTTTTAATTTATTTGACTCTATTAATTGATAAAACTTATTAAACCTATCTATGTATATATGTTTTTCTTTGTGCTAACCCAAACGAATAATTGGGCAAAACAGTTATGATGGATTGGTGAACATCGTGCTCCAATAGTTGTTACTAGCTCCATTGCCACGGATAGAGTCCCGGTCTTTAAGTCTTTCTACTTTGAGACAGAGAGAGACAGAGCATGAACGGGGGAGGGGCAGAGAGAGAGGGAGACACAGAATCTGAAACAGGCTCCAGGCTCTGAGCCGTCAGCCCAGAGCCTGACGCGGGGCTGGAACTCACGGACCGCGAGATCCTGACCTGGCTGAAGTCGGATGCTCAACCGACTGCGCCACCCAGGCGCCCCATAAGTCTTTCTACTTTGAATGTGTGTATGTATTTCCACGGACTCTAATTATCTTCAATGGAAACAGAAGGCATGCAGGAAAATATGAGAATATTAAGCCCAAATGAATAGGCTCCTTAGATTTTCATAGGCCTGGTTATATACTAAGATTTGTGGCAATGCAGTACTCAGAATGGTAACAGAAATAACTGCTACGGCTCAAACTCTAAGTTACATTAGAGGCCAAGCCTTAGAAAGAAGATAATAAATGTGTTTTTTCATTGGGAAAGGTATTTCTTTTGTGAGTGCCCAGACATGCTCTTTAAACTTAAAGCAAAATTTCATATGATGTGTTTTCTTTTATCCTGTTGATTGTTCTTGTATGACTATTGGAATAAACACAGCAGCACAATGGGAGGCCATCGCATTGGCTTTAAAGAAAAAGATGAGAGGACCAGGAAAAAAGGAGAAAAGCTTTCACAGTGCTAGAGGAAACCACTTCAATGCTCAGGCCAGCGTAAGAGCCATTCAAAGCGTGAAAAGACATACTATGAGTTCTATTAATAGTACATTTAATGTATAAAGATGGGGGAAATGGCTAGAAGAAAGAAGAATTCGTGTATCAGGGACACTATCATTAAGTTGACTTAAAATTTTGAAGCTAATCACTAGTGTAGCCTCCATTTTTGAACAGAGAAAATCATGTTAAAAAAGATGAATGATCAACCTTTTGTCTGAGGAAAATGGCTGACAACAAAGCAAACCTTATAAATACAGAAGTACTCTGAGTAGTCAGAGTGATTTTACTTCCTAAAGTACGAATTAATAAACATTTACTGGGCACCCACTCTACACAGGATGTGAAGCAACTTAAGTTGCTGATCCAGGCATCCTTCTAAGGGAAATTACTATCCTGTAGCCAACTAAGATGAGATAATGAGCAATATACATTGTATTATTAGGATAAGATCTATGTTATGTATCCTGAATGGGGTAAGTGTTTAGATTGAGTAGCTCATGGAGGGCAGTTATTCTTAGAAAAGTGCATGGGAGATGTGAGATTTGAGCTGAATTATGTAGAAAGGTTTGGCTAGAATTTGGGCAGAGGAAGGACAACAAAGGAAGGGGGAAAACACGACGTGAATTCATGGAGCTGAGCAGGACAATAGCTGACAATAGGACATTGTAACAACAGTAGTTGAACACTAACCTCTAGATATTCTTTTTCTTTTTTGGTTAAGTTTATAAAAACAAAGAAAAATTATAGAAAATAGTACTATATGATTTTAAGAGCCAATGATCCCACACTCTCCTATCCATGACTCATTCCCAGTTTGTGGCCAGTTTTGAGTTTGCCTTTCAGAAATTTTCAACGTCTTTATGAGTATGTATACTATGTCTCATGTATTTATACATATATCATTTTATCATAGTCTATTTCATAGTCTATGACTATTTATCTAAACTACTTATCATAGTCTATCTTCTAGCTTCTCACTCTAGCTTTTACCCCAGCAATACATGTGTCATGTCTGAAACTCCACATTTATGCTTCTCCAACAGTGTTGATGTGGTTAAAAATTGGAACAATATAGTGGACAGGTGGCAATATTTATTATACCTTAAAATGGAATTTGCCTTGGTTCATTAATTCCACTTCTAAATATATTTACATTGTCTCCTACATACATATAGATACATTTTTTTCTCATCCTAATATTGTTTGTATGGGCAAAATCTCAGAACTAACCAAAGTGTTTACCAGTGGGATACAGATTGCTTGATTAAAATGTATCCATAGAAAAGAATACTAAGCAGTTGTTAAAGGGCACAATGTGAAAGACAAGAAAATGTAACTATTATTTATTGTTAAGCATTTTAAGGTATTTATCTATTTTTTAAAATATTTTTAATTATTTTTGAGACAGAGAGAGACAGCATGCGCAGGGGAGGGGCAGAGACAGACGGAGACACAAAATCTGAAGCGGGCTCCAGGGTCTGAGCTGTCCACACAGAGCCCGACACCAGGCTTGAACTCACAGACTGTGAGATCTTGTCCTGAGCTGAAGTCGGACACTTAACCGACTGAGCCACCCAGGCGCCCCTAATTTTTTTTAATGTTTTTATTTATTTTTGAGACAGAGAGAGACAGAGCAACATTTTTAAGATATTTAAAAAAATAGACTATCAAAGAAAGACTGAGATGGAAAAATTAGAGGCATATGTTGTGGTGGGAATTCAGGTTCAAAGATCACGGATCATCCTACTGTGTGTAGGTTAGAATGGGGATTGGTAAAAGTAGAGGTCAGCGTGTTTTAGGAAGGTGAGAAACAGAGATGAGAATTTGGAGGTTTGAGTAAAATATTTGCAACACCTGATATTTTAAACTCGAGATGGCAACATTAATAAATGGGGGGCGGGGGGGTGAAGGTGGCTGGGAGAGCCTAGAGGGAGCTGGGTAGGACACGGTTTTCAAAAATCTAGTTGTCTGGGTGCCGTCATATTACTCTGACAAAACCTGGTCTGTTAAAAGGACAGAATCTCTTAGTTAAGCCGACTTCTACTTTTTGCAATTAATCAGGAAGACAATTCATAAATATATCAAGTATTCCTCTGCTGAGAAAACTGTTATCCTTGAAAGTACATCAGTGAAAAGAATAGCAAAACTGCCAAGGGCAAACTACTCTTTATCCTTGTTCCTTGACAGATGGCTGGATCTGCCATAAATAAAAAGAAATAAAAATAAAATAATTGCAAGTGTTAACTAGCAGGTTTAAAGTTGATTATTCTTGCTGGTAATCAAGATTTGTTCATTACAAAACAAAAGGTACATGTTCTAACAGTTTGGTGCGTCTTTTTATGCATTTTCACTCTACCAAATTGGCAAAGAAAACAAATCATTTATTGTTTTAGTTGTTTTTGTCATTTTAAAATTATTACTAAAAGATGTTTGCTTAAAGATCTTTGAATAAAGGCGATGATATATGTATGGCTTTTCTTCCTTTCAGCAAATTGAACTAAGGCCTTTATTGGGAAGGGAATATCATAAGAAAGACCTGCCAAGGTGACAGAAAGCTAAAAAGCATTTAGTTGGCATTCTTATAATTGCTTTTATTTTCTTTTTCAGCCAATTCATTATATCTAATGGAGGAACAGAGAAAAAAAAACAAGAGAAATCTTAGCACTTGCATATATGAAGTTTTCTCCTTCTTGTTTTCTTTTCTTTTCTTTTTTCTTTTCTTTTCTTTCTTTTCTCTTCTCTTCTCTTCTTCTCTTCTTTCTCTTCTCTTCTCTTCTCTTCTCTTCTCTCCTTTTCTTTCCTTCCCTTCCCTTCCCTTCCCTTCCCTTCCCTTCCCTTCCCTTTCCTTTTCGTTCTTTTTTTCTTTTTTCTTTTGCTAGGTTATTGCTAGTCTCAGACCAATAGAATGAACTCTTAAAAATGAAATTATATCAAAATTCCATAAATGTAGAGGGATAGATCTTATTAGAAAAGTAGCACTTTTTAGGGTAGGCTTAAGCAAGAAAAAAAATTTATTGACTATAGTTATAAGAAGGAACTTTGAACATGAGTCTTTTTTTATTGAGACAAAATTTACATAAAATATATAACTGTTTTAATTTTTAAAAATCTTTATTTATTTTTGAGAGAGAGACAGAGAGAGAGTGTGAGCTGGGGAGGAACAGAGAGAGAGAGAGGGAGACACAGAATCTGAAGCAGACTCCAGGCTCTGTGCTGTCAGCACAGAGCCCCTTGTGGGGCTTGAACTCACAAACCACAAGATCATGACCTGAGCTGGAGTCAGATGCTTAACCAACTGAGCCACCCAGGCGCCCCAAAATATGTAACCGTTTTAAAGTGAACATTTCAGTGCATTCGTAAAGATGTGCAACTACCGCCTCTATTTAGTTCCGAAACATTTTAATCACCCCAAAATGATTCTACACTCATTAAATTACTCCCAAAAATGATTCTATGCTCATTAAATTACTCCCCCAAATTATTGTACACTCATTAAATTACTCCCCATCCTCCATGCTCCCATTCTCTGGAACCATCAGTCTGTGATCCGTTTCTATGGTTTTACCTGTTGTGGATATTTCATATTACTGGGGTCATAGAATATTGACTGTGTCTGGCTGGACTCTTTCACTTACATATGTTTTTGACGTTCATCCACATTGTAGCATGCATTAGTGTTTCATTCCTTTTTATCAGCGAGTAATATACCATTGTTTGTATATACTATACTTTGTTCATCTAATAATTTATTGATCCACATTTGAGTTGCTTCCACCTTCTAGCTATTGTGAATAGTGCTGCTATGAACATGTGTCTATGTATCTGTTTAAATACCTGTTTTTAATTTTTGGCATATATACCTAGGAGTGCAATTGTTGGGTCATATGGTATTCTGTTCTTAAGTTTTTTTTTTGAGGAATTGCCAAACTGTTTTCCACCATGACTGGACCATTTTACATTCCCATCAGCAGTTATGAGGTATCTAATTTATCTACATCCTTGCCAAGACTTGTAATTTTCCATTTATTTGCTTCTAGACATCCTAATATGAGTGGTACCTCATTGTGGTTTTGATTTTCATTTCCATAATGACTAATAATATTGAACAACTTTTCATATACATTTGGTCCTTTGTGTGTGTGTGTGTGTGTGTGTGTGTGTGTGTGTGTGTGATTTTTTTGTTTGTTTGTTTTTAAAAATGTCTATTCAAATTCCTTTTGATCATTCTATTGTCTATTTTGGCCATTTAAGAGTCACGCTGTCATTTTCTTATTGAGATGTAAGAGTTCTTCATATATTCTGGATACTAGACAGACCCTTATCAGATATATATTTTACAAATATTTCTTCCTTTCTGTAGGTTTTCTTTTTCACCTCCCTGATAATTCATTACCAAATCTAAAGTCAGGAAGATACACTGCTATATTTTTTCCAAGAATTTCATGAGTTTAGTTCTTATATTTAGATAATTGATCCATTTTGAGTTAACTTTTGTGTAAGCCATATGCTGGCACCCAACTTCTTTTGTTTGCCTATAGATATCCAATTCTTCCCACTTCATTTGTTGAATGATGACTATTCTTTCTCCATTTAATAATCTTGGAAATTGTCAATAATCAAGTGGCTAGAGATGAATGGGTTTATTTCTGGACTCTCATTTCTAATCCATTGGCTTACATGTCTGTTCTTATGCTGGTACCACAAGGTTTTGATTACTGTAGATTTGCAGTAAGTTTTGAAAGGGAGAAGTGTGAGTTTTTCAACTTTGTTATTTTTTTTGCAATATTGTTTTGGCTATTAGAGGCTCTCTGCAAAGTCCATATGAATTTGAGGATTGGCTTTTTCCATTTCTGCCAAAAAAAAAAATTGGTAGGAATTACATTAAACATATGGATTGCTTTGGGAGTATTGCCCTCATGTCTTTCCATTTATTTAGATCTTATTTAATTTTTTCCAAAAATGTTTTATAATTTTGAGTGTCTTTTACTCGCTTGATTAAAATTATTCCCAGATAATTTTTTTTGGATGTTATTAAAAATGGATTCATTTTATTAATTTCCTTTAAATGTTCATTTATGGTGTATAGAAGCACAACTGTTTTTGTGTGTCAGTCTTGTACCCTACAAATTTTCTGAATTTTTCTATTAGCTTTGATAGTTTTTGTGTGGGTTCTTTAGGCATAGATATATCATATGCATCACATATGATCTATCTATCTATCTATCTATCTACCATCTATATTCATGTCATCTTTGAATAGAGATTGTTTTACTTCTTTTCCAATTTGGATGACTTCTCTTTCTTTTTCTTGCCTATATGCTTTGGCTAGAACTTCCAGACAATATTGAATAGTAGTGGTGTAGACAGGCACCCTTGCTTTTTCTGTGTCAATTGAAATGAGCATGTGTTTTTTTCTTCTTTTAATTTTATTCACATTGTATATTACATTGATTGGCTTTTTAGGCTGAACTCATTGCATTACTGGGATCAATGTCAGCGTCATAGTGTATAATAACCTTTTAAAAATGCAGTTGAATTGGTTTTGCTAGTATTTTGATGAGAAGTTTTGCATCTAGATTCATAAGGGCTATTAATTTTCTTACAGAAAATAGTTTCTTAATTCTTTAGGATAAATTTTAAGGAGTAGTCAAGATTATGAGAATACCAACAGCCTCATTAAAAAGTAGTCAGAAGATATGACCAGACATTTCACACACAAAAAAAGAATCTTTGATATAATTTAATATTAATCCTAGGGGCGCCTGGGTGGCGCAGTTGGTTAAGCGTCCGACTTCAGCCAGGTCACGATCTCGCGGTCCGTGAGTTCGAGCCCCGCGTCGGGCTCTGGGCTGATGGCTCAGAGCCTGGAGCCTGTTTCCAATTCTGTGTCTCCCTCTCTCTCTGCCCCTCCCCCGTTCATGCTCTGTCGCTCTCTGTCCCAAAAATAAATAAAAAAAAAAAGTTGAAAAAAAATAATTTAATATTAATCCTTAATTATAATAAAAGAAATAAAAATTCAGCCTTTACAAAAAAGAAAACAAAACATTTTTTTAAACCATCATATTGACATATTTCTCCGATGGAAAGTATTCTCTATTGATGAAATTGATCATGAACCAATTTCATGAATATTCTTATATATAATTGGTAGTCAGATAAATTGTTCCCAGAGAAAACAATTTGGCATTTTCTATCAAAGTTGAAATGAGGGGTACCTGGGTGGCTCAGTCAGTTGAGAGTGGGCTTTGGCTCAGGTCATAGTCTTGAGGTTCGTGGGTTCGAGCCTCACATTGGGCTCACTGCTGTCAGCATGGAGCCTGCTTAGGATCCCCTGTCCCCCCTATCCAACCCCATGTACTTTCCCTGCATCTGCTCTCTCTCTCAAAAATAAATAAACTTTAAAAACAAATTGAAATGAATGAATCCTCTGACCTAGCAATGTTACTTCTATGCATTTTTCTATAAATATAAGAACACAAATGAAAATTATATATCCATAATTTACTTACTCTTTGTAATATCAAAGATTAGTAACAAAATAGATATACTATTAGTATTGTACTACTTATGTAAAATAAAAATTTAGGAATTTAAATTGTCTGGGAGTCTTTCAAAAATGTATCACAGGAAGCATAAATGACCTAAAAGTCTTCATCATGGACTTGCTGCACAATCTTATTTATCAAGATAAGCCCCTGCACAAACTGTTTCTTTAAACTCTTTTCTTTCTATCTCTTTAATTATATGTTGGTTTTTGTATCCCCACCAAAAGCTACTCCATGTCATTTTTTTTAAATTTTTTTTCAACGTTTATTTATTTTGGGGACAGAGAGAGACAGAGCATGAACGGGGGAGGGGCAGAGAGAGAGGGAGACACAGAATCGGAAACAGACTCCAGGCTCTGAGCCATCAGCCCAGAGCCCGACGCGGGGCTCGAACCCACGGACCATCTGTGTTTTTGAGAGAAGATAAATTCATACCTTACAAAATAGTGTGACATTTATTCTACTTCTCGCAGGCATGTGCCTTGCCTAGTAATTTGGCTCTCATTGAATCTGTGCTTCTTGAAGATAATGAAATTGTTTGGGATTTAAGTCCAAGAATATTTGTTTGTGTCAGGGGAGGCAAAATTATAACATATTTGGGTTTTTTTTTTAATTTTTTTATTTTTTTTGGGACAGAGAGAGACAGAGCATGAACGGGGGTGGGGCAGAGAGAGAGGGAGACACAGAATCGGAAACAGACTCCAGGCTCTGAGCCATCAGCCCAGATCCTGACGTGGGGCTCGAACTCACGGACCGTGAGATCGTGACCTGGCTGAAGTCGGACGCTTAACCGACTGCGCCACCCAGGCGCCCCATCCATGTCATTTTTTAATTGTGAAGAACAGTGTAACTTTTCTTCTTTCAATTCTGAATTTTACTTATGGTCTTTATAAGCATTAGAGTCTCAGGAGAACAGGCAAGGAAAAAATATCCTGAGATCTAGTGGGCCAATAGGTTGGGTTTGATGTGGCTGTGAACACTAATAGGTGTTTTTCTTTTCTCTTTTCTTTTCTTTTCTTTTCTTTTCTTTTCTTTTCTTCTTTTTTCTTTCTTTTCTCTTCTCCTCTCCTCTCTTCTCTTCTTTTCTTTCCTTTTTTTTGTCCTTATCTCCTATGATTGAAAACTGAAGGAATCTGTCAAAAACTGATACTATTAATATAAGTTATTGAGTTCCATAACTAACCTGATTAAAAAAAAAATCAAATGCATTTATTTCTGTAGACCAAGGAAATTCAGCCAGAAAATATAGTGGAGCGAAGGTCATATTTACTTTAAATACAAGATATGTTAATTATGTAGCAAGAAATGTCTGAAATCTTTATAAGTTAAACAATGCAAAGGCCATGATTGTTTCAGCAAGATTTGGAAAGTGTCAATAGACTATCTGCAAATGTGACTAAGGTACTAAACTTTTATCCTCATGCCAAGGGTTGGGAAGAATTTTTGTTTTCCTTTTTCTTTCTTTTCTTTTCTTTTCTTTTCTTTCTTCTTTCTTTCTTTCTTTCTTTCTCTTTCTTTCCTTTTTCCTTTTTTTTTTCTTTTTTTTGCAGAACCTGACTGAAAGGGGGCATATTCTGGGTAACTGCACCTGATGATCTTAGTTAAATTTTGGCTGGAGGGGAAAAAAATCTCAGTTGGAAAATCTTTATGATAAAGCTGCTTCCCTAGCTGTGAGGCTTATATACACTATATTGAGAACTGCCTTGTTCTGGAAAAACCGCCCAAGAAAAGCCTTTAATTATTCAAACAAGAAGCAAAGGTTCTAGGTGGCAAACTACCCCAGAGGGTAAAATGGAAATGAGGACGATGTAATTGGCGGTACTTTTCTGTAGGTATGGACCGAGATTCTCCTCTAACTGTAAATCGTTGCTTGCTGATTCAGAGGTATGGGTGGTTTAGTGTGAGCAGCTACTGACAAGATGTCAGAAATGAGAAGGGCCTGTATTTTTCTTTCAAGTGTTTTTGCGAAATTTTCATGAGTAGTGTTGCTTCTGGTCTTAGGTGACAGTACAGAATAGGGACAAATCCATTTTCCTCACTATGGTATGGTACCTAACACATTTGTCATGGCTACAGGAATGGCATCTTTGGAGGGACACATAAAAACACTTGCGGATGAACTTTGTTGTTAGGAAAGGCTCAGCCTCGGGGCGCTTGTGTGGTTCAGCCAGTTGAGCATCTGAATTAGGGCTCAGGTCATGATCTCGCTGTCCCTGGGTTTGAGCCCTGGGTCGGGCTCTATGCGGACAGCTCAGACCCTGTAGCCTGCTTCAGATTCTGTGTCTCCCTCTCTCTCTGCTCCTCCCTCTGCTTGCACTCTGTCTCTGTCTCTCTCTCAAAAATAAATAAATGTTAAAAAAATTTTTTTAAGTTAAAAAAAAAAGGCGCAGCCCAGAGGTTAAAGTAGGGCAGCACAACAGTTGAAAAACATAAAAAAAAGGAATCTTTCTGAGCACATGTCATGTTTTCTGAATTAACGTGTACACAATTTAAGGAACATCCAAGTTCAAAGATTGCATACTCCAAATTCTTATATTTTGGGGTATTATAGAAATTAGATTCTATTCTGTATTTACCCTCTATAAAACCTCTGCCCATGGGTTAAATAATGTTACAAATTCATATGGAGTCACAAGGAGAATAGAATAAATGGAGGATAAATGTCTCTAATCTGAAATTGAACTACTGGTTATAGTAAAGATCTCTGTTATCCTTAGTTCATGGACTGATTTGAGAAAATTCTAGGCAGAGTCACTGTGTGATTTGTGTCCCCTAAGAAGTCTGTAAGATGGAAAATAAAGTTCTGCTAGCCAGTTATATTCCTGAATAAACTTCCCTTCCCACAGGTAAATAATGTTAATTATTTCTTGTGTATGATTGAGAAAATTAATATGCTAAAACATCAATGTTTTAACTTTTTAACATAAAAGATCCTATATACTAATTTATATCTTGCTATGTGACTCAAATTGTTGGAAATCGTTTTATAACAGCATAATTAGATCTATGTCTTTCTTTTTAGTGGCTATATTATGTTTTGTATAGATGTACCTTAATTTATTTCTTTGGACCTTATTAATCAAGCTTTGGGTTTTTAATTAAAAACAATTTACAAAGTAAGTTGGATCCTAATTTTACAGTAAAAATGATAATAACAATAATAAAGTGGGGAATATACGTTTAATAGCTCAGTGTTAGATTGTTGATCCAATTAAGAAAAGAATAATAAATTTATTATTATTATAATATATATTGAAGCCATAACACAGTCACAAAGACTGACATATTGAAAATTTATATTAGATCAATATTTTACAAAATAAGTTTTAAGTAACATTATAAAAACCTCCAACATTTATAAGAGAAATTCCTGGATGCCTTTTAAAAGACTAATAGCATTTGGGAAATATTAT
Source organism: Felis catus (assembly GCF_018350175.1). Taxonomy (NCBI): domain Eukaryota; kingdom Metazoa; phylum Chordata; class Mammalia; order Carnivora; family Felidae; genus Felis; species Felis catus. Next base: position 71,479,000 of record NC_058371.1, on the reverse strand, counting down.
ATCAAATATTTAAGTAACTGAATTGGTCCCAGACTATTTAAATGATTCAATGACATTTATAAGAAATCCAAGTTCCCAAGAGATAAGCAGACAGAGTGCATTTCCCAAAAGAAGAAACATTTATGGTAAACGTATATTACTTTAGTAGCCATGAAAAATACAGATTAAATTATGGCAAACCAACATCAAGAAACAGTATGACACCAATAAATATGATTAATACAATGCTCAGAAATAATGAAACACTTTATAATTGACCATGAAGAAACTGAGTACAAGATAACAGTCATTCAATGTTAACAAATAATTAAATACATAGTCATTCTAAATCTTGAAGAGAAAGGGCAAAAATACAAGTCCCTTTTTATGATGTGATTATATGTAATTATTTTCAATCTTTAAATATTACATTGTATCTCATTCTTAATTTAAAAAATGAGACATGTGTAGGTATGAAGTTCTTAGCTCTGTGTCTACCTTTAGGACTTCAGCATTCTGTAAGACTTAATTCTTGATTTTATCTCTGTGCTTGGGAGATTTGCCATTAGACAATATTTTACTTGCTGTCAGGAAACATTGCTAATTGATCTTAGTGGCCTAAATACTTCAGACTCCAAGTTTGAAACAAAATACACAGGTACTGTAGACAAGGAAACTGACAAATTTGTCAATTTTTCCAAAACAAATCTATTAATCTTTTGGTCCCTAAATGTCATGGAGAATATTTAGTAACAACAAAGAAAATGTAGAGCTCTTCAGTGGATGGATGACGTCCATTTAGAAAAACAAATCTCTGAAGATGAATAGAAGAAAGTGGAGAAAAACCAAAACAAAAGACAATACATGTTATACAATGTATTAGTTTGCTAGGGCTCCCACAACAAAATACCACAGGCTGGATGGCTTAAACAACACAAATATATTTTCCCACAGTCCAAGGTCAAGGTGCCAGCAGACTCGGTGTCTCCTAAGGCCTTCCTTTGTCACGTGGATGGCTGTCTTGTCACTATTTCCTCATACGGTTTTTTTCTCTGTGCGTGTACATCCCTGCTGTCTCCTCCTTTTCTTATAGGGACACCAGTCATATTGAATTAGGGCTCCACCCCATGACTTCATTTAACTTTAATTTCCTCTTTGAAGGCCGTATCCCAAATATAGTCACACTGGGGGTTAAAGTTTCAAGGTATGATTTTGGGGGAACACAGTTCAGTTCATAACATACAGCATATTTAAATGTTTGCGTTTAATAAATGATCGCTTTCAGGGACACTTGGGTAGCTCAGTCAGTTAAGCATCCAACTTTGGCTCGGGTTACGACCTCACGGTTTGTGAGCTTGAGCCCCACACTTGGTGTAGAGATTACTTAAAAATAAAATCTTCTAAAACCCCCCACAAATGTACATGTTGAACTATTGACTTCTTATAACTCCCTCTTTTCTGAAAAGGAAAAAAAAAATGAGGGTGCCTGGGTGGCTCAGTTGGTTAAGTGGCTGACTTGGGCTCAGGTCATGATCTCACTGTTCATGGGTTTGAGCCCTGCATCGGGCTCTGTGCTGAACACTTGTTCAGAGCTTGGAGCCTGCTTCAGAGTCTGTGCCTCCCTCTCTCTCTGCCCCTCCCCTGCTCACACTCTGTCTGTCAAAAATAAATAAACCACAAAAAGAAATTTAAAAATTAAAAAAAGAAATAAATGATCACTTTCAATATGTGCATTTTATGAAAATGTAATAAATATTTATTTATTATAACTGTGAAGATACTATCAAAAGTTAACATATCAAAATCTTCATGAATAGAAGTTTTGAGCCCGATGACATACTAATACCTTTCTCTCTCTGCTCTGTGATGTCCCCGAATGAGCTTCTGGAGTTACCCCTGAAGAGGACAGATGGTGTGGCCAATGCAGAGCAGTTTGTACCCTTGAGTGAAACCTTGGACAATGGGAAACAGGAGGGAGGTGAGCAGATACATTCCCCATGTCTTTTCTCTTTGGCAGAAAGACACTTAGTAGTACACTTGGATCCTGCTGGAAATCCTTCTAGGGATGACACAGGTGTGGAGAGAACTCATTTTAAAATTTTTTTGTGAGAGAGAGAGAGAGAGAGAGAAAGTGAGCGGGAGAGAGGCAGAGAGAGAGGGAGACACAGAATCCAAAGCAGGCTCCAGGCTCAGAGCTGTCAGCATAGAGCCGGACACAGGGCTAGAACCCACAGACCTCAAGATCCTGACCTGAGGCGAAGTTGGACACTCAACTGACTGAACCATCCAGGCACTCCTAGAGAACTCATCTTGCTAGTGACTGCATGTACGCATCTCTCTTAAATATATATATTTATATATTTAAGTTTACTTAATTTAAGAGAGAAAGAGAGCACCTGCACAAGAGGGGCAGAGAGAGAGAGAGAGATTGGGAGAGAATCCCGAGAAGTCTCCATGCTATGAGTGCAGAGCCCAAAGCAGGGCTCAGTATCGCGAACTGTGAGATCACGACCTAAGCAGAAACCAAAGTCGGATGCTCAACCGACTGAGCCACCCAGGTGCCCCTGAATTATATATTTTTAACATGTCTTATGTCTTCAAATGTACTATATGAACTAATTTAAGACGGACCATGTTTTTTTTTTAATAATTTCTGGTGGTCGTGCAGGCTGATGGTTATGTGGTGGCCAATGTAGTAACACATTGCATTACTTTGTTTTACTTTTTTTTTAAACTTTTCGTTGTTTGTTTTCTTTTCAGACCTGCCCCTCCTAAATTGAGGATCAGAATTTTCATCTTCCAAGTTCTGCTTTTAAGTCAGAAAATATGGATTAATACAATTATTATGTGGGATGGTTCTAGAAAACAAATCCTCGGGACTGGAGTTAGATCACTCCCCTATCCGAAGTCATCCATTGTGGGTGGTAAAGAGCGACAATAGCTCTGGGAAAGCAGCTGCACCAGCATTAAACTTTCACTTCTGTTTCATTGAGAGTAAGTACAAATAGGAAGCGAGTATAGGGAGATCAAATGGTTGTGGCACTTCCTTAACATGGGGACAATTATAAGAATTGTAACATAAGATGAACACCTTTGGTGCCGATCAAGAAATTACAAAAAGAGAACACTAGGCTTGGGAGAGTCTGTTTCCATCTCAGGACAGTTCTGAAAGTCAGATGCCTGAAAGTCAGATGTCCAGCTTTAGACACCCTCTTATTTTTGACAGCTTCTGGCAGACTTGACTGAAAATCTGGGCGACGGTGTGATTGTAAGGGGGACAGATCTGCAAAGAAGACTAAAATGTGCTGACTTAGCAGATCTTCTGTGCCGAATCAGAGCCATGATGGGAGAAGAATAGGACCCACAATCAGAGATGGACACATTTAGGGTGACAAATCTCAGAATCTTGAACCCCCAAATTATCTTGAGTTCTATTTTTCACCAGAAGCAGCCCCTTCTTACCGTATGAGCCCTTTTCTCCAATCTGAGAATTAGAGTCAAGAGGCAGCATGGTCCAAATTGGGGATTATAAGCCCAAAGCCAGGACGAAATAGCCTACAAGGAATTAGAGGACCTGACAAATACGGAAGGACCTAGAAAGCATGTGCCAACGTGGATCCTGAGGGTGTTAGATCTGTGTAAGGCTGGTGAGGGGAAAATTCACTGAGAATGGCTTCTCAGGACTACTTTTGGTAACAGCTGTCTTAGGTCAGAGTCCCCAGAAACAGAGAGTGAAATTGACTTAAATTAGTTAGGGTTTTTTGTTTTGTTTTTTCCTTCCTTCTCTAAGGAGAAGGGGAAGCATAGTAGAGAACTGGAGAGAGCCCAGCAAGAATGTGATTTCAGGCAAAGTCTAGACTTGGCCTGATGCACATAAGTCACCCCATAGGGTTTCTTCCCTTGCAGCATAGGGGGCCAGTCTTTTATAATACCTTGTCAGTTTTTGCTGTGGGCTATACACAGGGAAAGGAAGGGAAAATAACCTTCCATGGAAGTGGGATCTTGTAAGCCAAGAGTGTTGTCTCAAAGAAGGGGGATGTCTGTGTGACCCAAGAGCAAGTAACATTAACCACAGATGGTGAATGAGTGAATCTGGACAAGGCACAACAGGCATCTATTCATTCCAGCATCTCCTGGAGTTTCTACAGCATATGGGAGAATATTTTATCTCTGTCTATTTTCTTTTGCTACTGTAATTTCCACCAATGTGACAAAAGAGTCAATATTCAAAGTTGGAGAAAGGGTACCCGTTAAATAATACGATTCAGTTTGTAGTTTCAAGAAATGTATTATGCCAGGTAAGGATTTGTATAATAACACAAAACCATTCAGGTTTTGGATTATGAATCTTTATTTAAAAAAATTTTTTTAACGTTTATTTATTTTTGAGAGACAGAGACAGAACGTGAAGGGGGACGGGGTGGGCAGAGAGACAGGAGACACAGAATCCGAAGCAGACTTCAGGCTCTGAGCTGTCAGCACAGAGCCCGGCGTGGGGCTAGAACTCACAGACCGCAAGATCATGACCTGAGCCAAAGTCAGATGCTTAACTGACTGAGCCACCCAGGCACCATTGGATGATGAATCTTTAAAACAAGGTACTTATTCTGTATCTATGAGCCAAACTGTCACTAATATTTAGAAACTATGGTGTCTTAAATTTTTTAAATTGCCATGTAAAATATAAATCTAGAATATTATTCCTATAAGACTAAAAGCCATTATAGAGAAGATATACATTTACCAAATTGCCTTTTATGGCTTTTATGATATTAATTTATTTGTTATTTCATCTGCTAGATATATTTCCTTGGGTTCCTCTGAAATGTCAAATTTCATAGTTTTTTTTTTCTTTTTTTGCTACCTTTCCTGGAATTAGGAACAGGTGGACAGTGGTTTTGTCTATAAATTGATAAATTTGGACAATAAGTTTTATAATGTATTTTATTTCATAAAATTATTTTTTATTTTTATTTTTAAATTTTTTTTAAAGTAGGCTTGACACCCAGCATGGAGTCTGACAGGGGGCTTGAACTCATGACCCTGACCCTGAGATCAAGACCCGAGCTGAGATCAAGGGACTAACGCTCAACTGACTAAGCACCCAGGCACCCCTACTGTATTTTATTTTTTAACAAATGTCCAAAGTATCACAGTACTGAAAAATCACAACTTCAGATCCAATAAATTAGAAGACATTAAGTCACAAGCATTTTTTAGACATTTCTTTTCTTTGGGATATCTACTAATATGGGAGAAATTATTAAAAAAAAAAACATGGTCCGTCTTAAATTAGTTCATATTGTACATTTGAAGACATAAGACATGTTAAAAATATATAATTCAGGGGCACCTGGGTGGCTCAGTCGGTTGAGCATACGACTTTGGTTTCTGCTTAGGTCGTGATCTCACAGTTCGCGATACTGAGCCCTGCTTTGGGCTCTGCACTCATAGCATGGAGACTTCTCGGGAATCTCTCCCAATCTCTCTCTCTCTCTCTCTCTGCCCCTCTTGTGCAGGTGCTCTCTTTCTCTCTTAAATTAAGTAAACTTAAATATATAAATATATATGTATATATATACATATGGTGTATATATATGTATATATGTGTGTAATTGAATAAGATACTGTTAAGAACCATTAGGAAGATACAGATAAATTGTTATGGAAGCCCAAAAGGGAAAGGCCTTTTATTTATTTATCTGAAATGACCAGGGAACTTATTACTTCTGAGTGGTTTTTATTTCAAAAATTTTTGAAGAAATTTTACATTTTGAAGAAATTTACAAAGGAGTACTTAAACAGGAAGTTGCTGTTTTTTAAATAAGTATATGTAAGTAATTAATTTAATTTACAAGTTTATCATAGCTATTAATTTAGTAATAGTAATTGGTATTATGTGTCTGAAGAAGAGAAAAAATTGTAGGAAGATAATTATTTCACACAAAAGATTATAGGAATCAGATAATTATTTCTGACATAATTATGTAAGTCCATAGGACAGTTTGATTTCCAACAAATTTCTTTTAGTTATGCATTTATACATCTCTTGCTTAGATTTCCATGTGGTATTTCTAATCTTTCTAAGACCCATAGTGATCAGTCACTAGTCATACTTGTGTGATTATTATATATACTTTAATGATGACCTGTGTGTGCCTCTCATAATTCTTCGATTTTATATGTGATTGACTTTTACAATTAAATCCATAATATGTTATCTCTCTTTGTTATTTTGACATGAAAAATTGTGACATTTTCTTAGCTGCAATATGTCTCCTGCTCAAGTCTATAATAAACGGTAGCCTATTTTTCTTTTTTACCCTTACATTTTTAAATAGAGTTACCTGTGGTTTATCCTGTATGCTATTTTGATCTTGTGGTACGAATTTTAAAATAAAAGAAAGCCAGGAAGGAAGGAAGGAAGGAAGGAAGGAAGGAAGGAAGGAAAGAAGGAAGGAAGGAAAACAAAATCCCTAAATTTTAATTTTGGTAGAATTTAAACTATTGCTATTTCTCCTGGATGTTTCCAACCAGTTTTTATTTTGTAATTTTTCACTGATGTGATTTCTTTTACTCTCTCCAAAGCAGAATATCCCTAAGAGAAATATAAACTTCATACATATTATGAAAATCACTTCTCTACCAGCAGGAACCCTGCAAGAACATTTAGAAAAGTCCTTGCTTTTACTTTCAATTTCCTTTGTGCATTTTCAAAGAATAGCTTATATGTTCCATTTCAAAAGAATCTTATGGTAAAGTGGCAAACTGTGCCAGTATTTACTTCATTTGGGAAAAGAAGAATGTGAACAAGTAAACCCTAAGGGCCTCTTCTCCTCTGTGAGAATATCATAAATTCTCTGTTAGGTCTAATTTAGTCACAAGTCTGAAAGCAGAATCCAAAAATCTATGGCTTATCCACTTGACTTTTTAAATGGGTATTTCAAAGACAATTGTTGATTGCTAAAATACTAACTTTAATTCTTAAAATGTAAAATTGTGCTGGAATTATGGAAAATGGTCATAGCGTGTTATCACTGTTATAATTTTATAATCAATATGTTGCTAGCAAATATACAGAAACAGATTGGAGCAATATTTTGGTCCAACAGATTGGACCAGATCATGATTTAGAGCTTCCTTTAGTACTATTATATAATAATCATCGTTTACATCAGTTATTATTTATGTAAGTACTTTAAAAAGTTACACACGTCACTGGAGATGATATAGATTTTAGAAAAACATTACTCTTTACCATACTGCCAATCTATTCGTTCTACCGAGGATTGATTGATTGATTGGCTGACTGATTGGTTTTTACAAGGTGATATTAACAAAGTATTTTATTTGCATGCACTTTTTATTGCTGACATTAAAAATCATTTTCCATATACTACCTTTATATACCTAAAACATAATTTAGAAACTGTTCTTCAAGAACTGGAAATAATGATAGAGCCAGGACAAGGGGTTTTTCAAATTTATGCCTATTGCTGCCATCCATCTAGTTAGTAAAATTTGATCATTTCATTTTTCTCTTAATCTTCATTTTTACCACAAGGTCAAACAGCCATGTGCTGGAAAGATAGCTTATTTATTTTTTAGTTTATATTCAAGCTTATCAGTTCTGTCAATAATGAAGAAGGATCGGTATTTTTTTTTTAATTGAAGTATAGGTGACACACAATGTTATATTAGTTTCAAGTGCACAACATAGTGATTGGACAAATCTGTATGTTATGATATGCTCACCACAAACATGGCTACCATACAATGCTATTACAATACCATTGACTATATTCTCTGTACTGTGACTTTCACCCCCATGACTTACTCATTGCATAATTGGAAGCTTGTATCTCCCACTCCCCATCACCCATTTCCCATCCCTCTTCTTTTTCCTTCTGGCAACCATCAGTTTGTTGTCTGTATTTATGGGTCTGTTTCTGCTTTGTTTGTTTCTTTGTCTTGTTTTTTTTTTTTATATTCCACATATAAGTAAAATCATATGGTATATAATGTTAACATTTCCTTTTTTACAGAGCTGTGTCATAAAATACTTAAAAACATGCCTGCTTACATTACATGTATGAGCAGGCACAAAGATAGACAGACAGGTGGGAAATATCCCATCTTGTAGATACATCCCAAAAAGGTAACGAATCAATTATGGCCAGGAAGCTTCTCCTGTATATCTTAATATACTCAGGCATTATAGAATCACATAAGATAGTTTTGGTAATTCTCATTCTATAATACCATTAGTAGTAAAATGAGATCTGAGAGAAAAGTACAAGAAATATTTCTAAATTTCTTAATTGTAGTTTGTCAAAGTAATGTCTAAATTTTTTTTGTTACCAATATTTATTGACCTTTACACTTAAATTCTGCCACCAACACTGATATTCCACAGTCCCCAATGTGAATTTTGTATGTTAAATATCAAAAATGCCTGTGGGTCTGTATTTTGTGTTGTGTTTAACTGACGTTAGAGTATATAGAAAAACATTGAATACACTGTGATTTAAGAATTATATTTCCAGGGTTTCCGTTGACTACCAATGCTATTTTTTTGGAAAAACTGCCTGGGTAAGAAATAGATTTCTGCATCTATTAAGTAAAAATTTTCTTGAAATCAGTACTTTTCAATTTTTGTTTCAAGAAGGCTTATAGAAGCCTCACATGCTGATGAAGAGGTTACTATTCCACGTGGGAAGATCCTGGACCTTCAGAGTACTTAGCCTTCATCTTATACTGACCTTTTTATATTTTTACAAAGCAAATCTTTGTTTAGACACTGTATGTAGAAAGGATTCATAAAGTATAAATAAATGTTGACAACTATAGCACAAAATTATATTAAAAGGCTATGCCCGGTTGATATATACTCTATGTTTTTATGATTTATTAAATGAAGTTTAACCAGTTAGTCTTTTCAAAAAGTGCCTTCTCCAGCTTCTTGTATCCAGGTCTACTGAAGTTCTCTACTTGTAGATTCAATCCGAGATCCTTTAGCAAAGTCTTGTTGAGACAGGAAATACACTAATGGATTTACAGCTTATTTCATGCCCTATTTGTCTGGTTTATCTATTCTTTTCTTGCCCTTCTTCAGGCTTGATGCTTTGTTGTGCATCTTAGCTTGATGTGATGAACTAATCTTCTCTAGGATAACTACTTACCTGCCTAACACCAAATTGGGAGAGTGACTTAAAAAAAAATAAGTTTATACTTTTATACTCCTGCACTAGTCTGTATATTTTTATTTCTTCTCTTAATTTATTTAAAGATCAGAAATAGACATATAGCAAAACCTGTAATATTATACCAATGTTTATAATAAATAAATATATGAATGTAGATTATATGATAATAACACAAAGGAGGACGGAAGATATGGAGTTATATTGGAACAAAGTTGCTATATTTTATTGAAATTAAGTCAATATTAACTCTAAGAGGATTGCAGTCAGTTAACATGTCTATTGTCACCCCTAAAATAAGAAAATTACTCAAAAAGTAAGTTTAGAAAAACAAGAATTAAAATGGTAAAATATAGAAATGGTTAACAGAAAATATGACATTAAATAAAACATGGTGATGCAATATAGACATGAAATATACAGACAACATAGCTAAATGTCAAACATAAAGTTGCATAAAATGTCAATAGAATATAGACTATAAAAAGACAGCAATAGTCACACCTGGTAAGAAAGTAATCTGCCCATATGCTCTCTACAAAAGACATAATTTGGATGAAGAAGCACAAATAGTTTCAAAGTATAAAGATAAAGAAGCTAACACAATGCAAACATTTACAAATAGAGAATTTGTGTGGTTATAGTAATATCAGGTGTAATAGACATTAAGACAAGCAATGTTGGGGCACCTGGGTGGCTCAGTCTGTTGAGTGTCCAACTTCGGCTCAGGTTATGATTTCACGGTTTGTGGGTTTCAGCCCTGTGTTGGGCTTTGTGCTGACAGTACGGAGCCTGCTTCTGATTCCCTGTCTCTCTCTCTCTTTCTTCCCCTTCCCTGCTCATGTTCTCTCTCTTTTTCTCAAAAATGAATAAACATTAAAGAAGAAAGAAAAGAAAAGACAAGCAATGCTACTAGAGATAAAGGGACATGGCATCATAAAAGAGGTAAATACATTAGAAATATATCACAGTTATACATCTCCATGTAATACAAAAAAAGAAAAAAAATATAAAAAATGCAAAAAATGTATTTCATGATTAAAAACACGAAAAATATAGAAAAATCATATATCAATAGATTTCAATCATTTTTTTCATTAATTGGTAGGCGAGTTAGAAGTTAACAAGGATATAGCAGATGCAAAACAAGAGCATCAACCTGATCTCTCTGAAATCTGGAACATTCTGCTGAACATCAACAGAATGCATTATTTTTCAACAGTGCATGGAACATTCTCTGGGATAAAACATATACTGGGCCATAAGACAAGTCTTAATAAATTTAAAAGGACTGAAATAAAACAAAGTCTGTCCACTGATCACAATAGAATTAAATCAGAAGTCAAATACAAAGTAATTAGAGAAATTCTCAAATATTTACATATACTTTAAATGTTAGAAATTCTACATAGTTGATAGGCCAAAGAAGGCATCACAGGAAATTTAGAAAATATTTTGAGATGAACTAAAATAAAAAACATAGCATACTAAAATTTATGGAAAACATTCAAAACAATGCTTAGAGAAAGAGCTATAGCTCTAAACATGTATAAGAGAAAAGAAAAACTATATTAAATTAATAGCCTAATCTTCTACCTTAATAAACTAAAGAAAAAGCAAGGAAAACCCAAAATGGGGAAAAATAAATAATAAAGATTACAGCAGAAACCAGTGAAATAAAAACAGAAATATAGAGAAAATCAGTAAAACCTAAGGTATTTTTTAGGTTTCAACAAGATTGACAAACCTCTAATTAAGCTCACTAAGATAAAAAGGAAGACAGGTTACCAAAATTAAGAATGAAATAGAATGCTGGCACAAAAACAGACACATAGACCAATGGAATAGAATAGAAACCCCAGAACTAGACCCACAAACGTATGGCCAACTCATCTTTGACAAAGCAGGAAAGAACATCCAATGGAAAAAAGACAATCTCTTTAACAAATGGTGCTGGGAGAACTGGACAGCAACATGCAGAAGGTTGAAACTAGACCACTTTCTCACTCCATTCACAAAAATAAACTCAAAATGGATAAAGGACCTGAATGTGAGACAGGAAACCATCAAAACCTTAGAGGAGAAAGCAGGAAAAGACCTCTCTGACCTCAGCCGTAGCAATCTCTTACTCGACACATCCCCAAAGGCAAGGGAATTAAAAGCAAAAGTGAATTACTGGGACCTTATGAAGATAAAAAGCTTCTGCACAGCAAAGGAAACAACCAACAAAACTAGAAGGCAACCAACGGAATGGGAAAAGATATTTGCAAATGACGTATCGGACAAAGGGCTAGTATCCAAAATCTATAAAGAGCTCACCAAACTCCACACCCGAAAAACAAATAACCCAATGAAGAAATGGGCAGAAAACATGAATAGACACTTGTCTAAAGAAGACATCCGGATGGCCAACAGGCACATGAAAAGATGTTCAGCGTCGCTCCTTATCAGGGAAATACAAATCAAAACCACACTCAGGTATCACCTCACGCCAGTCAGAGTGGCCAAAATGAACAAATCAGGAGACTATAGATGCTGGAGAGGATGTGGAGAAACGGGAACCCTTTTGCACTGTTGGTGGGAATGCAAATTGGTGCAGCCACTCTGGAAAGCAGTGTGGAGGTTCCTCAGAAAATTAAAAATAGACCTACCCTATGACCCAGCAATAGCATTGCTAGGAATTTATCCAAGGGATACAGGAGTACTGATGCATAGGGCCACTTGTACCCCAATGTTCATAGCAGCACTCTCAACAATAGCCAAATTATGGAAAGAGCCGAAATGTCCATCAACTGATGAATGGATAAAGAAATTGTGGTTTATATACACAATGGAGTACTACGTGGCAATGAGAAAAAATGAAATATGGCCTTTTGTAGCAACGTGGATGGAACTGGAGAGTGTGATGCTAAGTGAAATAAGCCATACAGAGAAAGACAGATACCATATGTTTTCACTCTTATGTGGATCCTGAGAAACTTAACAGGACCCCATGGGGGAGGGGAAGGAAAAAAAAAAAAGAGGTTAGAGTGGGAGACAGCCAAAGCATAAGAGATTGTTAAAAACTGAGAAAAAACTGAGGGTTGATGGGGGGTGGGAGGGAGGAGAGGGTGGGTGATGGGTATTGAGGAGGGCACCTTTTCGGATGAGCACTGGGTGTTGTATGGAAACCAATTTGTCAATAAGTTTCATAAAAAAAAAAAAAAAGAATGAAATAGAATGCATTACTATTGACCTTAAAGTAATCAAAATGGTTTTAAGGAAATATTATGAGTAGTTTCATGTTGAAAAAATATCTTTAAAACTAATGTTTCAAGTCAGAGAACATAGATGAAATGGACATCTTCTTAGAAAGACATAAACTGGGGTGCCTGGGTGGCAGTTCATGAGGTCAAGCCCCACATCGGAGCTGTGCTGACAGCTCAGAGTCTGGAGCCTGCTTTGGATTCTGTGTCTCCCTCTCTCTCTGCCCCTCCCCCACTTGTCCTCTGTCTCTCTCTCTCAAAAATAAATAAACATTAAAAAGAAAGAAAGGAAAGAAAAGAAAGGCATAAACTGCTAAACCTGACCCGAGAGGAATTCAAAACTCCAACTAGACCAATGACTAGTAAAGACACTGAATTAATAGTCAAATATTTCCCACACAAAAAGCTAAGGTCCAAATATTTTTTTCCTGAATTCTATCAAATACGTAAAGGAAAAATGACATCCACCCTATACAAACTCTTAAAAAATAAGAGAGGAAATCACTTTCTAAGTCATGCTATGAGGTCAGTATCATCTTAACACCAAAACCAAAGGTATTGCAAGGAAAGAAAACTAAGGCCTAATATGCCACATCAACACAGAGGCAAAACATTAACAAATTCGTAGGATTATACACCACAAACATATATAACGTACATATGTTATATGTAATGACCATAGAGATTTATCCCAGAAAAATAAGATTGGATTAATATCTGAAAAATCAACCAATGTAATATACTATGTAAATAAAATGGGTCATTATTAGTAATATTGAATCATATGAACATTAATAATATGGTCATATCAAACAGGTGCAGAAAAGCATATGTTAGTGTTTATCATTAATGATAAACTTTCCTTAAGAACTAGGAATAGAAGGAAACTTTTTTGGCTTGCTAAATAACATTTACCAAAAACTCACAGCTCACATCATATTTAATGGTGAAAGACTGAATGTTTTTCCCCTAACATCAGTGACAAGGAATGAGTATCTACTCTCACCACTTCCATTCAACATTGTACTCTATGGTCAAGCTAGTAGAATAAGACAATAAGGCAAGAAAAAATTAGAGTACACAGATTGGAAAGGAAGAAGTTCCACTGTCTTTATTCATAGTTGATCTGATCCCAAATGTAGAAAACTTCAAAGAATGTACAAAAAAAATCTTCTAGAAATGATTAATAAACTTATCAATGTTTTAAGGTGAAAGATCAACATACTTAAATCAATTTGGTTTGTAGAGTAGCAATAAACAATGAAAAAAAACTACTAAAATATTTCAAATCACAGCACAAAAACTAAAAATCTATGAATATATTCAATAAAAGTTGTACAAGACTTGCACCATGCAAACTACCAAACACTCTGAGAAAAATGAAAGAATATCTAAATGTATGAAAAGACATACCAAGTTCATAGATTAAAAGGTGATATTTTGCAAATGATAGTTTTCTTTAAATTGATTGGTGGATCCCATGTATTCACTGTCAAAATTCCAGTACAATTTTGTTGTTTTAGTTTTTGTTTGTAAAGAAATTGGCAAGGTAATCCTAATATTCACATAGAAATGCAAAGGAACTATAATGGCAAAACAATTTTGAAGAAGAATAAAGTTGGTGGATATAATTATAGTATCTGAATTCAAAACTTACTATAAAGTATGCTAATCAAGACGTTATATTATGTTTATTATTTATTAATAACTTATTACATAATTTATTACAATAATTTATTATTTATTAATGTTTATTAAAGATGAAGAGAATAGAACAGAGAATCCAAAAATGCACTCATAAATTTTTGGTCAATTGATTTTCATCAAAAATGCCAATGGAGGGGCGCCTGGGTGGCGCAGTCGGTTAGGCGTCCGACTTCAGCCAGGTCACGATCTTGCGGTCCGTGAGTTTGAGCCCCGCGTCAGGCTCTGGGCTGATGGCTCAGAGCCTGGAGCCTGCTTCTGATTCTGTGTCTCACTCTCTCTCTGCGCCTCCCCCGTTCATGCTCTGTCTCTCTCTGTCCCAAAAATAAATAAACGTTGAAAAAAAAATTTTTTTAAAAATTAAAATTAAAAAAAAAAGCCAATGGAATTTAGTTGAGAGAATGATAGACTTTCAACAAATGTGCTGGGACAATAAGATACTGATATACACATATGCCACATGAACACAATCACACACACTCACACCCTGAATTTACCTCCCTCATTCACACTATACATACAAATTTAATATAAATAGATCATAGACTCATATTTAAAAGGCACAACAATGAAACTTACAGAAGGAAACCATACAAAAGATTTCTTGTGTAATTCAACTTCTATGAAATTTCCAGAAAAGGTAAATCTACTGAAACAGAAATCAGATTAGATATGCCTAAGGATGAAAATGGGAAAGGATATTGCCTATAAATGAGCATGAGGAAATTTCGTGGTTTTCTAGAAAAGTTCTAAAACTGGATGATGGTAATGGTTGCACAATATAAATCCACTAAAAACATAACCAAATTTACACTGACAACTGTATTAGTTTGCTAGGGTCGTCATAACAAAATTCCAGACTTGGTAGCTTCAACAACAGAAATGTATTATCTCACATTGCAGAGGCTAGAAGTCTAAGAACAAGGTATCACTAGTGTTGGTTTCTTCTGAGGCTTCTCGTGTTGGCTTCCAGATGGTTAATCAAGCCTTTCTTGTGTACATACATGTTTGTGTCCCAGACACAGACACATACATGTCTGTGTCCCTTTTTAGGACATCCATCATATTGGGTTAGGGCCCATTGTAATAACTTTATTTTAACTTCTTAACTTCTTTAAGGTCTCCAAATACAGTCTCATTGTCAGGTACTAGGAGTTAGGACTTGAACATAAGAATTTGGGGGGAACACAATTTAGCCTATATGAGCCACCTACCTAAATCTGAAAACAAACAAACAAAAAAACCCATTAACTCTGAATTGGGTTCCATGCATATTGATGGAGGTATAAGGTGATGTAGCTATAAGGCGGTAGGTTGGTATAGGTTAGCTAGATCAGGTATAAGTTAGGTACAGGCTGCTGCCCTCTTTAGGAAAAGAACTATGTGGGGTGCCTGGGTGGTTCAGTCCGCTAAGCGTCTGACTCTTGATCTTTACTCAGATTATGATCTCACGGTTTGTGAGTTCGAGCTTCGTATCCAGCTCTGTGCTGACAGCACAGAGCCTGCTTGGGACTCTCTCTCCCTCTCTCTTTGTTCCCCCCACCACTCTCTTCCTCTCTCAAAATAAATAAATAAACTTTAAAAATTAAAAAAAAAAAGGAACTAGGGAGGACCACCTGAAGTTACAAAAATATAAATGATATACTTTTACAATTTGCTCAAGAAACGTACAATTAGGTGATGTATATATGTTAGTTTTGACAGGTTGGGAGGTGAGATAGACATGGTGGTGAAAGGGGGATTGTGGGAATATATACAACCATGAAGGTGAATCTGGTCGGCTACATGATCCTACCAAGTATTATTATCAGCTGTCATAGAAATAAGTAGCAAATTAGAAACTAATTATTATTGAATGTTGTACAAATATTCACATACTGAGCCAGCTATTTTTTTTTTTCATTGCCAGGCTTATAATCCACATGTAGACTCAAGCATTATTTCATCATATTATGTAAATTTTCATGATCCTCTGAATGAACAGATGGTATTAACACATTTTAATGATGGTGATGAAGAGCTAGTATCTTTATGTGATAGAAGAATTTCTTTTTGGATGTTATGTGTTTATTTTTACATCATTTAATGGCATTTTTTTTCCCTGAAAAACGACAATATTTGAAATGTGGATTCGTCTGTGAATTTTGCGTCGATCCTAATTATAGCAGTTTGCTGATTATAGCAACACAATTGTATTGTTAATACTTTATAGCTTCTTATCTGCAGCTACCCTTTTCAATTTTAAATAGATACTAAATATCAATCTCCATTTCCTTTGTAAGATCTCAAGAGTCTGTTTTGGGGTGCATTTTAAACAATATACTTCCATTGATCTTTATTTCTTCTGCTTCAGAATTTAGCAATTATTGTTTTCCATTACTTATCTCTGTTCTTATGTAACAATAAAGCATAATTTTCTTTTATTAGCACTTGTTTCTGAATAAAAAAGGCTATGCAAAGAAATCCCTTTGGACTAGGCAAAGTAAAAAATAAATCATAGCTATATATAGTGTATTCTCAATGAAGATATGAAAGGTGAACACAGGTTCTGAATTTGTATTTTTCAACAAGCCTTGTAGGTTCCAGCCAGAATGGTGGGGCTAATGATGAACTCACTGGCATACACACAGTATTCCTTTGCCCCTCTTCTGTTTCATTGTAACCACTTCACTGCTGTTAAATTCAACCCTCTGTCTACCCTACACTTCCTTTCACAAAGGCGACCATGGTTAGAGGAAAATCACACATTCAAGCTAACTAGGCTCACTTTAAATTTATGATCACTAATCTCGGGTGAACCCCTTACGCTGTGCCACCGCCTTGCTATATTTCGCTATGTTCACTCTTCAACTCTCCTAATTAGCTATTTTATAGTTTCTCTTCTCTTCTGAAATCTTCAACGCCTCTTTCATCATCCTCACTCTCAGAGTTGATGAGCTTAATTTCTATTTCACGGAGAAACAAGAAGCAATCAGAGATCATACACAAACTCATTCTGTTACATCTACCCATGTACCGCATCTGGCATATTTGCTCTTCCTTCCCTCTTTTTGTAGTGAGTCTACTGTCTGCCCTTCTAGAATAGGGCGGCACCTCCCTCTATGATCCCATCCCTTCCTGCTCGCCTACTTAAGAACGCCTTAGCGGCGGTTCTTCGTCTCTCTGATGCATCATCATGTTTCTCTCTCTGTTACATCTTTGTCCTCATCTATATGTATGTACTATTTATCTTCCTTCTTAAAACAAAACAAACAAAACCAAAAGTGTTCACTCATTACTTATTCTAACTACCACCATATTTCATTCCTTTCATTTATAGCAAAACTCTTCCCAGAAGTCATGTCTACTTGCTGTCTCCAATTTCTCCTC
Source organism: Felis catus (assembly GCF_018350175.1). Taxonomy (NCBI): domain Eukaryota; kingdom Metazoa; phylum Chordata; class Mammalia; order Carnivora; family Felidae; genus Felis; species Felis catus. Next base: position 71,461,500 of record NC_058371.1, on the reverse strand, counting down.
CCATGTCCTTTGAAGTCTTCTTTGGTCACATTTGTGGTCCTGCCTCTCTCGATAGCTGCTCTTGTCTGGGTCTTCAGTGATTGCCCACTGCTTACACCTTGTACTTTTCAGAACTCAGCACGCTTAATCGGTGTCTTTGGACATACTGATTTCTCTTCTTGGTCTAAGACGTCACACTTTCCTGGTTACTTCCTACTTTCCCAGTCACCTTTGCTGCCTTCTCCTCATCTACCAAATCTATGAATGTTGGTTTGATAATAGGGTTCAGTTCTTAAATTTCTCATTCTACTTAGACTCATTCCTAAGTCTTGATGCCATGTTTTTAAGTAATATTGATATGCCAATGACTCCCAAAGGTATCTTATCCGCCAAGAGCCAAGACTGGTGACTCTGTTTATTCAGCATCCAATCTCAACATGTGAGAAACTGAACTCCCCCCTGAAACAGGTTGGTTGTCCCTGTGCCTTGCCCAGCTCAGTAAATGTCAACATTGTTTTACCAGTTGCTTGTGTAAAAAAGTTTGATTTCATCTCTCTTTCTCTTACTCCCCACATCCGTTCAGAAATAAACCAACCTACATCCAGAATCTGGTTCTACCATAGTTATTATTCTTAGCCTCAACCATCGTCTTCTTTTTCCTGGATATTTATAATCATTTCTTCTTGCTTAATCTGGTCAGTGACTTTTCTCCCTTGGATCTTTTCTTAGTGGAGAAGACAGAGTAACCCTGGTAAAAAGTCAGCTTATATTATTCTCCTGCCCTAAACACTTTCAAGGCTTTTCATCTCATTCAGAATGAAACTTAAAAGTTCTCCTAAATTTCTATATATTACCTTGAAGGTCATCTTCTTTGACTTTTCTTGTTTCCTACTCTGTTCCAATTCACCAGCCTCCCAGCTGACTCCCCAAAACACTAGTGGCAATCTTGACAGAGAGTCTTTGTGCTTACTGTTCTAAATACCTCAGTCTCTTCCGCTAGATAGACTCCTTGTTCACTTGTTTTTTTTCAGTTTTCTCCTCAAATATACTTCCTTTTGTGAGGCCATCTTTGATTGTATTACTTCTAAACTTTCTGTCCCTCTTCCCTACTTTATTTTTCCATGGCGCCTATTACCATCAAACGTATTCTGTATTTTACGTATTCATTTGCTTATTGCTGGTCTTTTTCAACTTGAAAGCGAATTCCAGGGAGCTAGGTGTTTTTCTTCGTTTTGTTTATGGTTAGACCACTAGCGGTTAGAATAGAGTGTGGCACATGCAGTTGCTTAGCAAATATTTGATGAACAATTAGCAAAGGGTTGTTGGAGGATCCACTGTGGTATTTCAATAGCATCACTGTTCCCTTTCAACTTTAACTCGTTCATCTAGCGGGTGCCGAGAGCCGACTAAACCTAATATTGAGGTTACATACACGGATATTATAGTCCCACCTTTGAGGAGCTTTCAGGTTAGTGAGGGAGGATAATACTAAAAAGATGACAGTTATAATAGAAGGTGTAGGATTTTATTAAGGAGGCAAATATTTGAAGACATCAATCAGAGTGAGTCGTGAAAAATAACGCGTAAATGAGAGCACAGAAATACAGATACAGTCAAGGATGTGGAAGGAGCATGAACAGGACACTGGGTGGAACAGGGCACCTTTCCCACCGGGGTGGGAAAGGGGAAGGGATATTCAAAGATTGCCTCTGTGTCTGTCAGTGAGCAAGACGTCGAGAATGATAATCACCCAGCCTAAGGCAGAGAAGTTCTGTGTTTTTATGAAATCTACATGTTTCATCCTATTTGGGGACTCTGATGACCTTAAATAATTCAGAGTTGAGCATACAGGCCCTCCAAGTTATTGAGGATCCAAGCCCAGAACACCCCAATTTCTTTCTAGTAAGAGAAACTTCATTTTGAAGTTAAAGACATCAAAAGAAATTAAAAAAAAAAAAAACACTCTTTCCCAATTTCTCACAAACTCTTTGGGAAAGAAGTTAAGCTTTTCATAAAGATGTTTCCTGTATCCATATATATTTGACATCACAAATTTAAGATGTTCATGCAAAACTAAACACATAATCATAGGCAGATGGATTGTCAATAAACAATTTTAAATAGAGATGTCTATGATAGAAATTATAAACAATTTCCTTTCAGTTTCCCAGCTAGGATTTAATTCATTGTTACTTGTTGAGAATTCACTGCTCAGCATTCCTTCCAACCCAAGTCTGAATCAGAATCTCTGGGGTGGGAGGCTAAAAAAATCAGCATTTTCAGCAACTTTCCAACTGATGGTTATATAGATAACGTTTTAGAACCTTGGCTTTCAAGCTATAGGCTGTGTATGCAAGAGAGAGAAAAAAAAGACAAATGTATTAGAATTGAAAGAGACTTTTGCTGTTCTGTATTCTTTACTCCCCCTCACATTATGCAGGATTATTTGCTCTAAAACCATCATCAGACAAGCAACAAGTCCTTACTTGTTGAGACATACTTGAGGTCAGTGACGATGTCTCATACTTCTAAAGTTTTTTTTAATTTTATTTTTGAGAGACAGAGAGAGACAGAGCACGAGTGGGGGAGGGCCAGAGAGAGAGGAAGACACAGAATCTGAAGCAGGCTCCAGGCTCTGAGTTGTCAGCACATCTCGTGTTTAGTGGGATGGAACCCCATGTTGGCCTGACAGTGTGAAGCCTGCCTGGGATTCTCTTTCTCTCTGTCTCTCGCTCTGCCCTTCCCCTGCTTATGCTCTCTCTCTCTCTCTCTCTCTCTCTCTCTCTCTCTCTCTCAAAGTAAGTAAATAAAAAATAACACCAATACCTTTAAAATTATGTTTTAATCATCCTAGTTTGTCCATTTATTTGTTCTAATTTTTTTAATGCTTCTTTTCTTTTTGAAGGGGTGGTTGGAAGTTCTTTCGTTCCATTTTTCTTTCCATTATTATCTTGGAAATTTACACATTCGCTTTCTATTCTTTTGGTGAATGTATTATTACTTCTACCATAAATATTTAACTTAACCAAGTCTAAAATCAAATAGTATCTTAATACCTTTCCAAGCAATACAAGAATCTTAGATTTTAACTTCATCATCACCCATCTTGATATTATTTTTATTTAGTTGTTTTATCCAATAGATTCTATTGTTCCACCTTCTCATGCACACATTTTATTATGACACTTACTAACTTCTCCATTCTGGTGAGTGCAACATTGTTCTTATTTTAATGGACATTTTTCTTGACTACTAGTGAAATTGAACATATTTTCATGTTTACTGAACATTTAGTTTCCTTCTGTGAATTCTTTTCTAATTGTGCTTCTCATTGAGTCATAAGATTGATTTATTTATCATAAATAGTAATAAGTCTTAAGTTTTATGTATTACAAAATCTTTGGCCCATTTTTCACTCTCCCTATACTGTTACTTGAGGAAATGAATTTTCATTTTACTATGACAAGATGCATTAAGAATATTATTGTTTGTGTTTATGAATCTTATTTAAGAAATCCGTTCACACTTTAATGTTCATAAAAATATTCTCCCATCTTTTATTACAAAATTTTTAAAGTTTTTAATTGAACTTGATCTGGAATTTATTTTTATACTTGGTATGTGGTAGGGATCAAATCGATTTTGTTCTCCATAAGGGTAATCATATTCCCAGCATGATCTCTTCTTTTTAAAAATATTTTTGCGTGCATTATTTTTGAGAGAGAGAGGGAGAGAGAGAGAGAGAAGAGTGTATCCAGGAGCACATCAACAAGAGAGGGGCAGAAAGAGGGAGAAAGTATCCAAAGCAGGCTCTGTGCAGTGAGTGCAGAGCCTGATCTGGGGCTTGAACTCACCAACGGTGAGATCATGGCCTGAGTCAAAATCAAGTTGGCTGCTTAACTAACTGAGCCATCCATGTGCCCTGACCAGCATAATTTCTTTCTTTTTTTTTCTTTTAATGTTTATTTGTTTTTGAGAGAGACAACCCAAGTGAGGGAGGGGCAGAGAGAGGGAGACACAGAATCTGAAGCAGGCTTCAGGCTCCGAGCTGTCAGCACAGAGCCTGAGGTGGCCTCAGACCCAGTGACTGCCAGACCTGAGCTGACGTCAGATGCTTAACCAACTGAACCACTCAGGTACCCTACCCAGCATGGTTTCTTTTCAACGTTTTTATTTATTTTTGGGACAGAGACAGAGCATGAACGGGGGAGGGGCAGAGAGAGAGAGGGAGACACAGGATCCGAAACAGGCTCCAGGCTCTGAGCCATCAGCCCAGAGCCTGACGCGAGGCTCGAACTCCCGGACCGCGAGATCGTGACCTGGCTGAAGTCGGACGCTTAACCGACTGCGCCACCCAGGCGCCCCCCAGCATGGTTTCTTAATGGTTTCCCTATTTCCCTCTTACTGCTACCTCTCATGTATAGTTCCATGTCACAGATTATTGTTTCTCTTTCTATTCTACTTCATTAATCTATTCTCTAATCTGTCCTAATCCCTTTGCTGTTTTGTTTGTGAATTAAATAACAAGATATAGCAGTAGCTATCATAATTTTGGAGAACTGATTATCGCAAACTCTATTTTAAGATACCTAAGGCAACTGTGGTGGAATATAAAATATGTAATTATATCTATAATTAGATATAAAATATCTAATTTCTGAGGTTGGGGTCACTGCTAGTACATAGGTAATTTGTAGGCTACCTTCATGATGGAAGGAAATGCTACACTATAATTAAAAGTTAGGGAAAATAAAGCTCACTCACTCTGCATCTATCCATAGAACCCTTGGTCCCATAAATACCGGCTTAAGACATTCCTGCTTTAAGTATTGTAAGAATTAGCATAGCTTTACCTAGATCTAGGCAAAGTCTGGGTTTCATTCAACAAGGAGAAAATACTATTCCATGCTCTGCTTTTGTAAGTTTGATTCCTCAGGTACTTTATATGAGTGGAATCAAGCAGTATTCCTTCTGTGACTGGGTTATTTCACTTAGCATAATGTCCGCAAGATTCATTCAAGTTGTTGCTAATGGCACATTTTTTTTTCTTTTTAAAAACATTCCACTGTATGTATATACTATGTTTTCTTTATCCACTCACCTGTTGATGACTATTGTGAATAGTGCTGCAATACACATGAGAGCACATACATCTTTTTGAGATCCTTATTTCAATTATTTTGGGCATATACTCAGAAGTGATATTGGTCGATCACAGGGTAGTTCTATTTTAATTTTTTTGAGGAGCCTCCATACTAATTTTCATATCAACTGAATCATTTTATGATTCAGTGTAGAATCCTACACAGTGTAGAAGGGCTCCAATTTGTCCACACCCTTAAAACAAATATAGTAGCCACTGTAATTGGTGTGAGATGATATCTCATCGTGGTTTTGATATGCATTTTCCTAATGGTGAGTGACGATGAGCACCTTTTAATATACCGTTTGACAATTTGAATGAGTGGGGGAAGGGGGAAATAGGGAGTTGTGAAATTGGTACAAAGTTTCAGTGATGCAAGATGAATTAATTGTAGAGATTTGCTATACAGCATAGTGCCTATAGTCAACAATAATGTAGGGGCTCCTGGGTGGCTCAGTCAGTTAAGCGTTTAACATTGGCTTAAGTCATGATCTCGCAGTTCATGAGTTCAAGCCCCGCGTCAGGCTCTGTGCTGAGCACGGAGCCTGGAGCCTGCTTCCGAGTCTGTGTCTCCCTCTCTCTCTCTGCCCCTCCCCTGTTTGCACTCAGTCTTTCTGTCTCTCAAAAATAAATTAAAACATTAAAAATAAAACAATGTATTATGCACTTAGAAAATGTGAAGAGAGTAGATCCCAAGTTAAGTTGTCCTACCACACACAAAACCAAACAAAAAACAACAAAGGGACCCAAGGAAACTTTCAGAGGTGGTGGATGTGTCTATACCTTGAATGTGATGATGGTTTCATGGGTGTATGGCCAAACTCATCAAATTACATATATTAAACATGTGCAGTTTTTTGCATATCAACTATATCTCACTAAAGCTTTTTTTTTTTTAAAAGAAGATTCAGAGTATAGAAGAGGCCCAACCAATATGTAAATGCCCAACTATGAAGTGAAATATATAACTTCTGTTCACATTCTATTGGTGAGAACTTAGTTACATGGTCACCCCGAACTTCAAGAATGGTTGAGAAATATAATCTAGCAGGGCAGATTAGCACACAGCTATAATTATATGTCTATGGGTAGACAAGTTACACAACTGAGCTCTATTACTCTATATTGGGTTAAGAAAAAGTCATTTGATTCAATTAGCTAAGAGTATATTTTTATGATGTTGTAATTTCATTGCATACTTTGCTTGCTTCTATGGAACTGATCATTTCTACTCTAGTCAGTAAAAATTCTCTTTGACTTTGTAATGCTAATTGTTCCTTACATTCTAGGAATTAATTCATTGTGATTTGTTCTTTTTTTGGTAAATATTTATGTATTTATTTATTTTGAGAGAGGGGGGCAGAGAGAGTGGGAGAGAATTTCATGCAGGCTCTACACTGTCAGCGCAGAGCCCAATGCGTGACTCCATCTCGTGAACTCTGACATCACGACCTGAGCCGAAATCAAGAGTCAGACACTTAACTGACTGAGCCACCCAGGTGCCCCTCATTATGGCTTGTTCTATTTGTCAGTTGAATCCACCACTGGATTTTCAGCTTGCTAAAGCAGCTTTAGAATTTTTGCATATAAGTTCATTAATAAGGCTGAACTTCATTTTCCTTTAGATTATAGTATCTATCTAGTTTTAAAACCAATAAAGTAATATGGATGTCATCAGTAAGGTGACCTGAAGATCTTGCCAGAGGTTGGTCTCTTTTGTCTTTTCAAAAAGTCAGCTTTGACTTGTTGAATTTCTATACATTATCTTTTCTGTTTTGTGCATTAATTACTATTCTCATTATTTTTTTTCAATTTTTTATTTACTAAGTTCTTTCCCCAATTGTTTGATTACATGCTCAAATCAATTTTTAGCCTAAAATTTCTAACAATCATTTACTACTTTTCTCTAAAGGCCTTCTTTATGTACTTGATAGGCTTTCTTATTCTTATCCATCAATTCTAAGTATTTACTAGTTTGCATAATGTGTTTTTTTTTTTTGTATCCCAGTTTACTCAGAAATTTATTTTGTAAAATTTTCAAGCATATAAAATTTGCAGAATTATATTTCCATTTGTGGTGATTTCCAATAAATTTACATTGTGATAAAGAAATACAGTCTGGGGGCGCCTGGGTGGCTCAGTCGGTTAAGTGTCCAACTTCAGCTCAGGTCAGGATCTCATGGTTCGTGGGTTCAAGTCTGGCATTGGGCTGTGTGCTGACAGCTCAGAGCCTGGAGCCTGCTTCGGATTCTGTCTCCCTCTCTCTCTGCCCCTCCCCCGCTCATGCTCTGTCTCTGTCTCAAGAAAGAATCAAACATTAAAAGTTTTACGAAAAGGAAATACAGTCTGTATGATTTCAACTGTTTGGAACTTGTTAGATTTTCTCTAACTCGAAGGTTATAGAATGATCCATGGCTAATGTTTGTAAATTTTTCATACTGCTTGAAAATAATATATTCTGGAAACTCTTACTTTTATTTCTGGGTCCAACTTTTTAACTATCAAAATGATCTTTTCAAAGATTAGTAATGAGAAGCTGTTTTAGATAAAAAATATTAACTTTATTTTCAACCTGAAAACATTTTAATTCTCATTCATTAATAATGTTTTGAGTATATATAAAATTATAGAGCAGTCATTTATTTCCAGTACTTTGAATATGTAATTCTCTTTCAGCTTCCATTGTTTAGGTGTGCTGTATCATTGAATTTCTTTTATACATGGCCTGTCTTATTATTTATTCAATAAAATTTTTAAATTAAGTTTTTGTTTGTTTAGCCTCTTTTACTCTTTATAACTGCTTTCAGTTGGCATTCTGTAGTTTGATACGTTGTTTGAATGGTGAGAAAGTGATTGCTCCAAGGTGTATATTTTGTGAAAAAAAGAACGTTATTGTGGCTAACATCAACTCAGTCCATAAACTCTGAGCAATTATGCACATGAACTATTATATTTTTTGTTCATTGTATTAATACTAGGTAAAAAAATTTGAGAACTTACCAACATTTGTTTTTTTTTTTTTTTTTTTTTTTTTTGCGATGACACATTTATTTTCTACTAGTTATTTACTCTAATCAGTGCTAAAAAGTAGGTAGGAAAGAAACAAGTACTGTAGCATTCTCAGATCTACAACGTGTTAAAATTAACCAGGGGTAAAAAAATAAGCCCTCACAGTTGTATAGAAACCAATTTGACAATAAATTTCATAATAAAAGAAAAAAAAATAAGCCCTCACTTGTAGACTGTATGTAAATATATCCCAGTCTACAGATCTAGGCTTTTCCTTCCTGTATTAGAGAAACAGTTTCTATCATGAAATATCAAAAAGTAACCTACATTTCTATATGGTCACCTTATTTACATTGTCTAAAATATTGTTGACCTTAATTTTCCACTAGGTGATAGTAAAATACTATTGTAGCACATCAAGAACTAGTTAGTGATGGAATTATATTAGCCTTCCAATTACCTAATATCCACTAGGTTTTCTTACTTATCTTTTGACTAGTTTTTTTAGTTATAATAGTCACGGTATAAGGATACATTTTCTTGGGGCGGCTGGGTGGCGCAGTCGGTTAAGCGTCCGACTTCAGCCAGGTCACGATCTCGCGGTCCGTGAGTTCGAGCCCCGCGTCGGGCTCTGGGCTGACGGCTCAGAGCCTGGAGTCTGTTTCCGATTCTGTGTCTCCCTCTCTCTCTGCCCCTCCCCCGTTCATGCTCTGTCTCTCTCTGTCCCAAAAATAAATAAAAAACGTTGAAAAAAAAAATTAAGGATACATTTTCTTTTAGATATCAAAACAGATATCAAAGCAGTTACAAAGTAGTATATATGTACATTGAAAGAAATCTCCAGTAATGCATAATTCTTATCACAGAGGTTTTTGCATCATCTGTAAAACTGATTAAAAAAATATCTATGGATACATATTTTGAAAAAAAAAATCAATATTTTGAGGCTATTATATAACATTTTGGAGTTTTTAAGTTGTTAAACGGTACTAATTCCTAATTGTTTTCCTCACAGCCTTTTAGAAAAATTTTAATATACTAAATGTCACGCAAATGAATAAAACTTCCAAGCATCTGTTTTAAGGCTGACATAGTCCATTCTTTGTGAAGTTTTCTACAGAACAGCTAATCGATCTCTGAATAATTTAGCCAGCCGACATAGCGCTTTTCCTTAATGTACTTCCTTTTTAAACAACCCTCTCAAGCTTTACTATCAAAGAGGATAGGCGCTAGGCACGTGTGGCTAAATTCAAAATAAAAGTAAAATGAAATAAGCTTAAAAATGCAGTTCTTCAGTCACACTAGTTACATTTTTTTTTAATTTTTTTTTTTTTTTTACCGTGTATTTATTTTGGGGACAGAGAGAGACAGAGCATGAACGGGGGAGGGGCAGAGAGAGAGGGAGACACAGAATCCGAAGCAGGCTCCAGGCTCCGAGCTGTCAGCCCAGAGCCCGACGCAGGGCTCGAACTCACGAACCGCGAGATCGTGACCTGAGCTGAAGTCGCACGCTTAAATGACTGAGCCACCCAGGCGGCCCCACACTAGTTACATTTTAAAGTGCTTCCTAACCACCTGCAGCTAGTGGCCCATGGCTTGCACAGGGCAGAACATTTCCATGATCGCTGAAAGCTCTGTTGGACAGACTGCTGTGGAGATGACACACTTTGATTCATTTTTTAATTATTTCTTAACGTTTATTTATTTTGAGACAAAGAGAGCATGAGCATGGGAGGGGCAGAGAGAGAGAGAGAGGGAGAGAGAGAATCCCAAGCAGGCCTCATGCTGTCAGTACAGAGCCTGATGTGGGGCTGAAGTTCACCAACTGTGAGATTGTCACCTGAGCTGAAATCAAGTCAGTCACTTGACCGACTGAGCAACCCAGGTGTCCCGAGATGGCAACACTTTTATTTGAAATTCATCTATTATGTTCCCCTAGCAGAAATGTAACCATGACAGTTACACAGATTGTATTCTATTGTAAGAAAGTATTAAGGCTATATGTAGAAGTTCAGCAATAAGGTTTGGTCCTAGCATAATTTATAATTCTAAGAAAAAGAAGAAAAATAAACACACCCACACACATATATATCCTCTAATGCTAATCCTCAAATATATATATATATATATATATATATATATATATATCCTTGGAACAGGTACTTAGCCACATTTTATAGATGAGAAAGTTGAGGCCATGAGGTTAAGATTGGCAATCAGTCTTGTTCTAGAGACTAGAGCACCTAAGCACAATTGTTTTGCTACCTCTCAAAGAGGGAATCTCTGATAATAACTGCAATTCTTAAACTACTATATTCCACATGGATTGCCTGTGCATTCATATTTCTTGCTATGAAGCTATAAAGGATGTTGGAAATATTGCTTTTTTTCAATAGAAGCTCTGCACTCGCTTTAAAATAATTCAGTGAATATTTCCTGAATGTTGATCAGATGGAATATATGGCTCATTTTGAATAAAATGAAGTTTCTGATCACTGCCATGCATATTGACTAAAGCAATTGCTAAAACAGTTTCTTCAGAAGTGATTGAACCACGACAGCTTTCAAACCACTGGTTTAAGAAAAACTACATTTTGTGTTGGTATCCTTTCATTTTAAGAAAGAATGAGTTGTGATATGTGAATTCAGTTAAAGATTCAAGCATCTTTGAGTATAAAAGACAAAAATAAATATTTTTCCTGTTTTTAAATAAATACATTGTGTGTGTGTGTGTGTGTGTGTGTGTGTGAAGTATTTATTTAGGATAAGAAAATCCTGCTGTTACACACTTAGGAATAATGCAGATTTGGACATAAAGCAATTGACAATTGGCTTCTTTTCCACCTCTCTTCTTCAGGCTGAAGTTTTGTCTTCTAAGGAGAAGGAAGTTGGGGAAAAGGAGAGATTTGGAGAGAATAACAAGGCCTGAATCTAAAACAAACAAACAAACAAACAAAACAAAACAAAACAAGACAAAACAGAAAATCCCTTTTTCAAAGCAGGAAGCAGTCAGAACTTGAGTACCCAGGGTTCCCTGTTTAGCAAGATATTCAAGCTCACGACCGTGGTTACATTAACCTCAGAAGTTTTGCCTTTTTGTTTGATTGTATTTTTGAACCATACTTATTGTTTTATGAAAGAGTTCTATGTGAATGGTTAAGCTATTTTATTTCATGTGAATCTCAAGTATGATAAAAATACATGTGCAGTGAATAAAATATGTACATATATACACCTAGTCTGATTTTCCACTCTATTTCAGTTTTGCCTTATGACTTCTTTGTTTTTCTTTTCTCCCACCCTTATGCTGTACAAATGACCTTAAACTGCCACAAAGTTGTCTTTTGCTATTCTTCTCCAGGGTTCTGTTTTACTGATCTTTCTTCATCTGTTGGCTCTAGCATTTTTATGAACAAGAAACAAATTAAATAACATCTCCTTTCCCAGCCCTAATTCCTGGTACTCATTTCTCAGCTGAGGCAGAAGCTTCTCCACTTCTGTTCTTCTCAGACACACAAAATGCTAAATCGTCCCAGAACAGATCCTGTCCTTTCACATGCTCTGTCTGTGATGATTAACTTTATGTGTCTACTTGACCGTGACACAGGGTGCCTAGATACTTGGTCAACGTTATATTGGGTGTGTTCCTGAGGGCATTTTTGGATGAGATTAACACCTGAATCAGTAGCTTGAGTAAAGCAGATTGTTGTCCCCAATGTGGGTGGGCCTTATTCCATTTGAAGGCTTTATTAGAACAAAAAGGCTGACCTTTCAACGAATAAGGGGAAAATCCTCCTGCCAGACTGTTCGAGTTGGGTCTTTTCTGGCCTTCATATTCGAACTTTTTTCATCAGTTCTTGTTTTTAGGCCTTGGTACTCAGACTGGAAGTACATGTTGGCTTTCCTGGGTCTCCAGCTTATTGACCGCAATCTTTGACTTCTCAGTCTCCATACTTGTGTGAACCAATTCCTTATAATAAATCTCTTCATACAAAAAGATCAATTTCTTAGGGAACCCTTACTCTAATATATAGTCTTAGTCTATTTGTCCCTGATTATGTTGTCTCAGTTGTCAAAATCCTACCAGTCCTTCTAGGTTTTGATTTATATTAGATTTGCCATAAAGACTCCCCATCTACATTTATAGAACAATGTTTCACAAGTAAATGCTGTAGGCATTCATGGGTTCTAAGTATACAGTTTCAAAAGAGAGTGGTTAGAAAGGGCTTTATGCAATAGTTAACCTTTAAGTAATGACTTTTGGTAGGATTGAGGAGGACAATCCTGTCTTCACTGTCAGGATTCTTTTGGCAAACAGGGGAAACTGAGTCTGATTTACTTAAATGTAAGAATAACTTATTGTGAGGTCTCAAAAATAGGCAAAAGGCAAGGACATCTGTGTGGGCAAAACCATCACTAAGGAACACTGGTTTTAGGACCGACTCTGCTACTGAGCAATAGATGTCACCAGTGAAAGGCTACTGGCACCATAGTTGGATGCTGGGCACCATCATGAAAAAATAGATATTGCTTATGCCACAGTGAATTCTAAAACTTCATGATTTGTTTAGGTAAGGTCACCTATCCGGCACCATCTGATGGATCAAGACTGTGTTAATTGTCCATGCCCTATTCCAATCATTCAATAAAGCAAGTGTCTAGACATTTTTGTTTGTTTGTTTGTTTTGGAAAGCATTTGTTCTTCCCCAAATCTCAGTCCCTAGAAACAGAACAAAGAGTTCAGATGTTAGGGAGCAGAATTACAAGCAAACCAAAGAAAAAAGATAATTTTCATAGTAGTTTTAGAAGCAGTTTAAAGATTAATCCTAGAACAAATATAAAACGTACATGTTGGGGCACCTGGGTGGCTCAGTTGGTTAAGCGTCTGACTCTTGGTTTTGGCTCTGATCATGATCTTGCCTTTTTTGAGATCGAGCTCTGCATCGGGATTCTCTCTACATGCCTCTCCCTCATGCGCTCTCTCTCTCTCTCAATAAATAAAAAAAAAAATGAACTTAAAAAAAAAAGAGAGAAATCTCAGTAACTTGGACCATCATGGATTCAGAATGACCTCTTCAGTTCTTTGAGTATAACTTGTATATTTTTATAGTGCTCTATTTCGTTAATTAATTTGAAATATTACAAAGGAAGGACGGAGAAAAGATCTTAAGGGAAGTTCCGACAATCACTTGACTAATGCCCAAAGTGGTAATTCTTATGACAGACTTTAGACCACAAACAATATATGTCCTATCCTTTGAGTAAACTACCTTTCCAGAGTTGAAGTGTATTCTCACAGTGTCAAGATGGGCAGACACAATTTGGAATCTTAGCTATTCAGAGTTATAGCTGCTGTACTTTAGAAATCATGCATCTGAAAATGGATTAGAGAGAAGTCTTTTTTGGTGGAAGGCATAAGTTACAAAGAAAATTTCTTAACCATCATTTGTATTCTGAATTGGGGAAGATAACCCTCACTACTTATGTTAGAATTATATTTTCTTAATTTGGAGTGCAGCAAAATACAGAACTTCATTTTCTTTTGATCAGCATTTGGAGATGGTACAAATGTAATTAACTAAGGCATAGCAAACTCCAATTTTTTCAATTTTATTAAAGGTCAGATGTTATCGAAGATCCTTTATGTGATTGAAAGGATGTAAAATAAAAGATTGACCTTACTGAGTCAAAGTTTAGAAGAAAGATACAAGATTTAAGTTGCATCTGCTGAACAACTTTGGTGAAAATGTTTTCTAAGAAGCAGGTTAGAAGCAGGAAGCAGGTCCACTCATTAGTGGCACAGAAGAAGAAATGGGGGAGAGGCAAGTTATATAAGCCTCTGTTCTACTCATAAAGTTGCCATACAAGTGACTTAGCAGTGAAAGGAACATTCTGGCCTATGCTAGGGTGTGCAGGGTGACTATGCTTCCTCCAGGGTCCTCTGTGAAAGTGCTGTGGGGAGAGAGGGGAGGGCTACAAGATGAAAGATAATTGTACCATCCTGATAAACTCTTCTTGCCTAACATCAAGCAACACGGTGCAAACACAGATGTGCATCAACAAATGAGTGAATAGGCAACGTGTGATATGTACACACAATGGAATATTATTTAGCCTTAATAAAGACTGAAATTCTGAAACATGCTACAACAGGAATGACTTTGGAAACATTGTTCTATATAAAATAAGACAGTCACAAAAGGCCAAATATTGTATGATTCCTCTTATCCCGGGTACCTAGGAAAAGCAATTCATAGAGAAGAAAGTATGTTAGAGGTTTCTAGGGGCTGGAGGGAGTAAAGAATGAGGAGATACTATTTAATGGACAAAGAGTTTTAGTTTGGGATAATAAAAAAACCCATTTTAGAAATGGATAGCAGTAATGGTTGCCACAATATTGTGAATGGACCCAACATCACAGGACAGCACGCTTAAAAATGATAAAAATGTTAAATTTTATGTCACATATAGTTCCCCACAATTAAAATAAATTTTAGAAGAAAAAGGTAGAGCAATATGGAATAGCTTTAGCAAATTCCTATTAATTTTAATCTGAAATTGAGGATATTTTAGAATTTTATTGTAGTATCTGCTGTGAATTAGTAATTTTTTCCTTTCCCATATTGAAATCGAGGGTGCAAATTCCATGAGAGTTAGTCTTTAACAGTTCACATGTACATATTAAGGTTTCAAATGTATCTAATTTTCTCACAAAAGATAGCTGCCAAAGAGCTGGCCTTTAGCATTTGTAAATGACCACAACCTCTTAAAAGTTTGTTTATAAGTTTTTCTCACTGCTAGGTCCTGCCTACAGTTTCAAGATTTGGGGCAGAGAGAGTCCTTGCTTTGGAGACAGGAACACTATAGATCTATAGATTCTCAGTTATCAGGGCAACTGCACTGACAAACCAGGAGCATTATGAAAACTTACTGGGAGCCAACGGCATTATTTCAGTGAGTCAGAAGCCAGGTAGGATATAAGGGGGTAAAGAAAGGTTATGAGACAACATGGGATAACACCCTCTCTTGTACCTTGAGATGGAAGGAGGGTTTGTTTTGAGAGCAGAATTTCAGTGAATAAATTAATGGAGCTAGGTTAGAAATTAATTGCCAAATAGCTAGAACCTTGGCTATATGCTAAGGCTAGTTGAACCTCAAGATATTCACTACAGACACCTGCATTTTTATTTTACTTTCAGTTCATAGCACTTAGAATGTGGCAGTACTTTGTATTATGGTTCTTTTTTTTTCTCTTTTTATTACTCCAAAGGTTTAAAAATAATTGCTAGATTTTGTTTTAAACAGCATTAGTGTTTGTGTATTGATAGCTTAATATATGTCATCAATTTGAAACATTTTAATGAAAATTCAAGGTGCCTTGGAAAGTTTCTTTAAAATTTTAATATTTAATCATAAAAAGGGCTTATATTGAAAACAGTTCCCCTAAGGAATTTATTAATCTACAACTAAAAGGTGGTGAATCATGTGCTTTGTACACTGTTTTATCTTTGTTTTGTTTGTTTTTTGTTTTGCATTGTGTTTCTCTTACCTGGTTATTTTTTCCATGTATTATCAGAAGAAAAAATGTACCCTATCATCTCTCCTTCACCAGAACTACTTAATAGCAAATATTTTGACCAAAAAATCCCCTCCGGTTGAATTTAAAGGTAGCAAACTCATCTGATGAGAGCTGACAGTTTAACCTAAAAAGTCATAAGTCAACCAAATTATTTTTAAGTTGGAAAAACTATAAACTTGGTTCTCTGAAATTAAGTAGCCTGAAATAGTTTTCCAATCACTCTGAAGAATCCAGTAGATTTTTAGTCAAGGATTTCATATATATAACTTAACTGCACTTGTGAGTTTTTCTCCAAAGAGAAAAAAAAAATCATTTCAGAAAACTATTTCATTACAGAAGATTAGACTAATAAAATGAGAATGCTGAAGTTCAAGCCAAATTATTTCTGTTCCCTAACTTTCTTAGAATTTTCCAGGAAGAATTTTTTTTTTTCTTTTTTTCTTTCAAGTTCCCTTGGTCTGCAAGTTCTTGATCAACATGACATGTGTGAGCCTTACCATCTTCCAACCAATTCTCTTGGCTGGTGCTCTCTCTGGGTGCTGGGGGAGGTCTTTCATAGCAAAGAGGTTTTTATTTATTTTTTTAATTTTCAAAAAAATTTTTAATGTTTATTTATTTTTGAGAGACAGAGAGAGAGACAGAGCACAAGCTGGGGAGGGGCAGAGACAGAAAGAGAGGGAGACACAGAAGCCGAAGCAGACTCCAAGCTCTAACCTGTCAGCACAGAGCCAGATGTAGGACTCGAACTCACGAACTGCGAGATCATGACCTGACCCAAAATCGGATGCTTAACTGACTGAGCTACCCAGCACCCCTGTAGCAAAGAATTTTTACTTCTGGTGAGTTACATAAACTCCATGTCAATATCTTAAAGTGATGTTTTGAGGTTTATTTTTCTTTTATTAATTAAGAAAACATTTTTTCTAAATAGAAAGGACACAGACAACTTCATACTAAATAGAAATAGCAATTTTTAAAAGCCTGAAGTGTGGATCTGGCCACAGAATTTAGGCTCAACTGAAGAACTGTACAAATGTGGTCTATATCTCATGGTTGTAATTCTCAGTCTAAAATTAAACTGGACTTGGCAATTGTCATAAAGAGGTCGTGATAAGGCATTTTATATCTATTGGAGCATTAGCTCCTTAAGGGTAAAAACAGTATTTTATGAATCTCTTTACTCTCTACTATTGCCATCTACCCCAGGATATCTCAGGGCTTTATATCAACTAGATGGTTAGTTAACACAGATTGAATAGGTGAGTATGTTAATAATGCTACATACTGTTATAGGGACGCGTCTTATTAGGGGCTAAACAACACAGAGTATATGACATATGCATGAGCTGGAAGACACATTGCAGTTCCTTCTCTCCACACATAAAATTGTTTCTCCTGACCAGCATAGTTATTGTTATCTATTTATATTTAATTTCAATATTTTAGGTAGGGTATGTACTCTAATCTCTGGTTTTCCAGAGTCAGCATTAGCTCCTGTTTTTACAAAAGAAGAAACAAAGATTTGATGAGGTCTTGAAGGCATGAATAAGACATATTTCTTCAAAAGAAGAGGTATCCCCCGATACCCTACAATCTAAATTGAGGTATTCCTTACTCTGTTTACCCTCCATTTATGCTGCATAATTCTTGACCCTTTCTCTCTCTCTGTCTCTGTCTCTCTGTCTCTTTCTCTCCCCTCCACCCTCTCACTCTGTCTCCACTTAAGGAGCTAAAGCCTTTATAGCTTTTAATACCCCTCACCGTTAAGAGGTAATATATGTGAGAATTCGTATCTTATTAAAATTTGTTTAGTGCTCCATACTTCCCAGAAGTACTTATATTTTAAGGAGGGCAAAGAAAACAAGGAGAGAGGAAAGGAATTCCTCTTAATGAGACCCCAATATGTGTCTGACAGAGAAAAAAATGCTTCATAAACATTTAATCAAAATCTTGCACCAGTCCTGCGAGGAAATGGAGTCTTTGCAGTGTTAAGCCCCAAGTCACATAGCTAATAAGAGATAGATCTGAAATTTGTAATGAAGTTTGTCATGTGAGGCAATGGAAACTAGGAAACTAGTTTACCTCCAGCCGCAATGACTTAACCCTATGGTGTTCCAATTTAAAGAATCTGGTGCATATCTGCATGACTTTCTCATCACTTTTGATATGAATCTTAACATCTAAGATATTAACTATATTTTAACTTGTCCTTGGCACTATAATATACTTTCTTCTTGCTGTCATAGTTCGCTCAAAGTAAAGCAGCACTGTGTAGCAGAAAGAGTATCAGTTTTGCAATTTAGACAAATATATTTTTCTCTTATCAAGAAAATTTTGGAGCATGCATGTGTTGTAAAAATATTAGTTTCAAGGGCAGAAACCATGCCCTCTTATTCTGCCATCTATTAGCCATGTGCTCTTATGACCCTCTGAGTCAGAGAGTTTTCATTCATATGAAGTTAGAATACTAATGCCTACCATGTAGGTCTTTAGAGGATTGCGTGGGATGACCTTCCGGTCCTAGCAAAGGATAGTTCCCTTTCCTCGTCTCAGTGTCTTGATTACTTCTTATCAGTATGATTCCATGAAATATTATATTTATCGCAGAGAGATATGAACGAATCCAATCTAGAAAATGTCATGATTCCGAAACAATAAGAAATGATAAACAGTCAAAGAAAATCATACCAATCTATGAGGACCACACACAATAGATTCGAATCTTTGCTCCCAAGCTTTCTTTCTGGTTTTACTTTTTGCACACAGATGCAAAAATATTGAATATTGAAATACTATACCGATGATTCAGTTGAACATCTCCCTTCCTTTGAACATCCTAATCATGTAACTTCCTAGGTCTAGTGGCTGCAGAGTCAATGGGAACAAAGTGGAAGTCAGCACTAATGGAGAGAGGAGCAACAAAGACATTGGCCTACCATAAAATTGGCTTATTTGAAGTGCACAATTTAGTGATTTTTAAAAATTTAGTGATGTTGAAAATATATCCATAGAGTTACGCAACCATTACCACTATGTAATTCTATATTTACCATCACTTTATTACCAGTCACATCCCATTCCTTCCTTCTCTCAGCCCTTGGCAATCAATAGCCTACTTTCTGTCACTATGGATTTGTCTTTTCTGGATATTTCATAAAAATGAAATCATGCAATTTGTAGCATTTTGTGACAGGCTTCTTTGAGGAATTTTTTTCAAAGTTCATCCATATTGTATCAAACATCAATATAACATCCTTTTATTGCCAAATACATCTGTTCAGTCATTCACTAGTTGATAGATATGTGGGGTGTTTCTTCTTTCTGCCCATTTAGAATAATGCTTCTATGGACATTTGTGTGTAAGTTTCATACGAACATATATTTTTATTTTTCTTGAATATAGCATTAGAATTCATGGGTCATATAGAAACTTTATTTTTAACATCTTAAGGAACTGGCAAAATGTTTTCCAAAGTGACTGCACAGTTTTATGTACCCATCAGTGATGAAGCAAGGTGTTCCTTTTTTTCACATCTTGACAACACTTGTTATATTGTCTTTTTTTATTTCCTTCTGGCTAAGAATGGTATCTCATTGTAGTTTGTATTCACATTTCCCTAAAGACGTGATGCTGAGCATGGTTTCATGTATTATTTGGCCATTTTCTATAACTTCTTAGAAAAATGTCTATTCAAATCCTTTGCCCACTTAAAAATCATGTTACGTTTATACTGTCCTTTATACAGCATATTATTTATATAGTTACCTTCCTTGGTGCTTCCTTTATTGCTTCATTACCTTTACCAATGCTATTTATTTACTTAGGTATATTTGAGTTTCTTTCTAGCATCCTTTGATTTCCACCTAAAGGAATCCCTTTTAGTATATCTTGTAGGGTAGGTCAACTAGTAAAGAATTCTCAGTTTTTGCTTATCTGGGGATGTACTAATTTCTCCTTCATTTTTAAAGGATAACATTGCTGGACATAAGATTCTTGTATGACATTCTTGTTTTTTTTCACCTTGAATCTGTACCCTACTGCCTTCTCACCTACTTATTTCTGTTAGAAGCCAGCTGTTAATCTATTGAAGTTCATTGCTAATTAAGCTGATTTTTCACCATAAAATCATTAATTTTATTGAGTTTTGAATCTGTAAAATTTCATTGTTGGTAAAAAAAAATAACCATGTTATTTGATAGGTTCTGAATACTAATTTTAATTAGGATATAAAATTTATGTACTCAATATTGCAGTGATTTTGAGTCATTAAGTTGGTTCTTTAACACAAATTCACATGAAAAATATAGACTCACGCTGTTCAATTCTTATATTAGGCAGTATTTAGACATAAGCTGAAAAAGTCTGGGGAGATGTGATGCATTTTAAATAAACTTGAAAACTTATGTATACTTACAAGACTCAAACATAATTTGTAGTGAAATACACAAATAAAAAGGCTTAGTTGAAGCATCATTCTATATATAATAGCAATTACTGGCCTGGGCTGTCCCTCAGGGAGTACTTGAATTCTGACTACTATTGTCATTTAAGGTCCATTGGGTTCATGAATCTCATCCCAACATCATTTCATATCATATCATTTCATTTCATTTCATTATTTCATTTCATTTCATTTCATTTCATTTCATTTCATTTCATTTCATTTCATTTCATTTCATTTTTTTATTTTAGAGAGAGAAATGCAGAGAGAGAGAGAGAGCATGAATGGGGGAGAGGGACAGAGGAAGAGAGAGAGAGAGAATCTTAAGCATGTTCTGCTCTCAGTATGGAGCCCAAACGTGGGACTTGATCCCATGACTCTGGGATCATGACCTGCGCCAAAACCAAGTCAGATGTTCAACTCACTGAGCCACCCACGCACCCCTCCCAACATTATTTCAAAAAGTTGTTTGAAAAACCCCACAATTTTGTAGTGATTTAAATAGCACCGAGAATGAATAGAATGAATTTAATAGTGGTTATGTATGTGGTCAAATTACAAATAGAGAATAGTGATGTTAACTTCCAACCTTATCTTACTGACAAGTCTTCCTTGTGGCCAAGGAAATTGCCTTTAGCATGGTCTCCTTGGAGCCTCCTTTATATCGCTGTCATTCAGTGGTCCTTAACTGTGCTCCATGGTGATCCATATTAAAAAAATATATTTTGTACTGGATAGGATAGTTTTTCTTAATATTAATATTGTATTAATCACGGAGACTTTCTTTCCATCCTGTATTATTACTCATTATTTTTTCTTGGCCTATATTTTAACTCTTCACTTCTTAGTGTAACCTTGAACATTCAGTTTAATTTTTCTGAATTAAAAATTCTCTTTTATGAAGTATGAACCACATAATTATTGTGTGGATTAAATGAGATTATATATTAAGATATTTAGCACATTGTATAATTGATATAACATAACTTCAATATAATATAATATCTGTTTTAAAGGATTTGAGAGGTTTTTAAATTTTTAATTTATTTTTTATTGTTAAAATTTTTTTTAATGTTTATTTTTGAGAGAGAGAGAGACAGAGACAGAGACAGAGACAGAGACAGAGTGTTAGTGGGGAGAGGCAGAGAGAAAGAGACAGAATCCAAAGCAGGCTCTAGGCTTTGAGCTGTCAGCACAGAGCCTGACACGGGGCTCAAACTCACTGACGGTGAGATTGTGACCTGACACTTAACTGACTGAGGCACCCAGGTATCCCAAGACTTGACAGTTTTTTAAAGTTGATTTATCTTCAGAGCGAGTGTGCATGGGAGGGGCAGAGAGAGAGAGAGACAGGAAGAGAGAGAATCCCAAGCAGGCTTCTCGCTGTCAATGCAGAGCCTGATGTAGGGCTCAAACCCATGCACAGTGAGATCATGACCTGAGCAAAATCAAGAGTCAGACGCTTAATGGACTGAACCATCCAGGCACCCCTACATTTATGTACTTGTATAACATATATAATAACTTTTTTGGATATTTATTATTTGCCAGTTGTGTGTTAAGTCCTTTACATATAACTGCATACCTTTAAACTGCTTCTCCTATTGGTATATTTCTTTTTTTCCCCATTTTTTTTTCAACGTTTTTTTTATTTATTTTTGGGACAGAGAGAGACAGAGCATGAACGGGGGAGGGGCAGAGAGAGAGGGAGACACAGAATCGGAAACAGGCTCCAGGCTCTGAGCCGTCAGCCCAGAGCCTGACGCGGGGCTCGAACTCACGGGCCGCGAGATCGTGACCTGGCTGAAGTCGGACGCTTAACCGACTGCGCCACCCAGGCGCCCCTTGGTATATTTCTATCTATAGCTGGCTATTTCGGGTTTTTACTGGCTACTTCTCAGGAGCATGCAATGCTGCTATGGGGAATATGTTCTTTAATTTCTTTTCCAATGTAAGCCACAGTGATCTCTTGCCTAGGAATTATCCCTTTTTCTGATTGTCTGCTTTTCTGAATTTCTAGGATAAAGGCAAGACAATTTCACAGCAGTTTTGCCTTTTATAGAAAGAAGCAGATTTCGCAAACAGTTGCTGAGAAATAACTACATTCTATGCTCTTATGTATTTTATCATACATTATCCTCCCAATAAACTCACACGAACACATAATCCATTTTGAAAATAGAAGAGTGGAAAGTCAGAGAGCTAAATTAACTTGCTCCAAATCACATAATTACAGGATAAAAGGAGGATTCATAGGTTTGGTTTAGTTCCAAAGTCTACTCTTCGACCACTCTGAGAACTTGCAGGAGTGGGGGGAGGACTCATTCCCACTGCTCATATCCTCCGGTGGAGTATAAATCCAATGACTACAGCACTGGGATTTGCTTAGGCCCTATCCCCAGTGCCTAGGACAGTGCCTGACACAGGGTAGGCAGTCTCTGAATGTGAAGTGAAAAATTAGCACCGGCAGTGAATTTAACATTTTATTCTAATCTACTTCTGAATTCTACTTTATGGAATAATACTCCTCATGTACACATATTTTTTTTTCCCACACATAGACTTCAGAATCTATTAAAACAAGTTGTTGATTCTCCCCCACCTTTTGCCCTAGGGCCGTTTCTTAAAACGAGACAGCATTTAAAGAATCACTAAGCAAGAAATGTGTGCATACAATCTTTAGCAGAAAACGATAAAGCTTATTCGAGGTACTTTATAGTACCTTGTAGAAAAGCTCACTTATAGTAGCCTTGTAGAAAAGCTCATTTCTGATTGCCTGTAGGTGATTTGTCTCATGGTTGATACAAATTAAAATAATGTATCAGTGAGGTTATAAGAATATGGAAAAATCAAAGATCAGCAAAGTTACTTGCAAATAATGGATCTTTCCTTTTTTGGGGAACACCAAGCATGTAAGCATGTCATTCAAAAAGGACACATGGATGCTACATTGATTGGATTTCAAAAAGCTAGGAAATTACTATGTGTAACTGGTCTTGTAAGTAAGCAGTTACCATAGCAACTGTGGCCTCCTGGTCTGTATTGAATGATAGGATTTATTTCAGCATAAATCACATAGTCTTTTCATGTGTAGCCTTTCCTCACAGACAATGAACCCCTGTAACATCCTACTTGGAAAGAAATCCTCTCTTTAATATGCTCTGATTGAAGTTTGAATACGACTATTTGATGTGAAATTGTCTTTCTGGTTACCTTTTCAGAGACATTTGGTGAAAACATTGTATGTGAAAATCTAAATATAGTCACTCTGTGATCTGAATACAAATAAAAGAAGAAGGATATGATGTGGTGTGCTTTTTCTAAGGGATCATGCAATTATAACCTCTGGCTTTTCCAATAAATTAAACTGTGTTACAACTGCTAATTGAATTGGTATTATTCAATTATGTTTTCTTTTTTCATTTTTGAGCTTTCCTGAGAGACATTTAAATTCATAGAATTCATTGCAGAATGGTCATGGGGCTTCTCCTCTAACTAGGCTATTAATAGCAAACTAGAATATTTTAAAACAAGTGTTAAAGTGTCCCTTTGTCTCTATTTTCATGTTGAAGCGAAAGTTTCTGTTTTCACAAAGTGAATGAACTTTTTAAATCCCAGATTCTAGTCAGCAGGTGCACATTATTCACAAATGACTGTCCGTGGACTATAACCTTATAATTATTCTGCCGAAAGACATGTTTGACACTTGCTAACAGCAGAATGGGTCAAGAACATATCTCCCTCTGGTGTTTATGCTGTCTGACATCTTGCAACATGTTTTGCCAACAGAAGGAGGTTTTCACAGAACAGCAAAGATTTCCCTTTTTTTAGTGTAATTTAACTAAGAATAAAACACATCTTAGCTCTGACTTAGAGGCCTGGGATTTTTAACCCTTGACTTACTATAGACTGTGGTAAGTAAGCCATTTGCTTTATCTATCACATATTGAATTCATCGTCTCAGACTGATACTCAAGTGTCTATTTCCTCTGTCCTAGTTGAGATGATATGTGCCATGAAATGAGACTTACACTCATAAAACAGGCTTTCTGTGAAGTTGAAACTTTCTATCACATTTAAATATCATTACTTTATACTATTAATGTGTCTCACCATGAACCCCAAGAGGAGACCTACAATTCTGCGCAACTTAAAGTGATAAAAAGTAAGGTCAGGGCCATTTTGCTGAATCGTCCTAGCGAGCAACCAGTAGGGAGAAATGCTGGTGGCACCATCTTGAGGAAATGAAACCCTAATCCCCCAGATTCTGCCAAAAGGGGGTTCCACCTCTGCCTAACAGTCTCTTGGAATGAAAGCTCAGGGTAGAAGAAGAGGGAGGAGTGAGTTGCCTTGAACAGATGAGGCAGGAGGGCATGGAGTCATCTTGTTCTGAATCAAGCCCGGCCTCATCTCACTCTGTTCCTTCTCCCCCCAGGGAGAGAACACATAAATGAGATGGGTAGCGTTCATAGCACCTCTCCCTGTGCCTCTGTTTGGTGTGACTGCAGTATCTGATTTTAATTTGCACAGTACTAATTTGCTTGCTTCTCATTCAAGCTGCATCGCTGTTCTCCAGGCCCCCGTGGAAGTAGCCCAGAGGCTGGCAGGTGGCTCAGAAAAGCTGCAGATGTGCTCCAGTGTGTGTGTGTGTGTGTGTGTGTGTGCGCGTGTGTGTTTAACTGGGTAGCACCATTCACTATCTGATTTCTTCTTTGATTATAAGCTGTCTGTAATTTTCAATCTGTTCTCAGGATTTTGTTTAACGATTTATTCAGCTACAGCAGAAATATCGGGCTGTAACTCTCCATAGCAGACAAACTAGAGGTGACTTAAGACGCTTTGCCACCTTCCTCCTAAACTGTTTTAGTGGCAGCCTTGTTTATGCCGCAGTAAAGTGAGCATGATTCCCTGGAGACCAGTTCACCTCTCAATGTTCCAAGCTGGAAAACCATCATTCCCTTAAAACAATGCTTCTCAACATCTTTTATTTCTTTTTCTGACTATTTGTTTTTGGGAAATAAAGTAAGTAAAATGCAGGCTAGTATGTCTATACTAACAACAAGAGGTATCTGTTGTTCTTTTGTTTATTTCTAAGAACAGGAATGGAAAGTAGAAAAGATGAGGTTACTCAATCATTCCCCTTCAAACGCCTGCTTCTATTCCCCCTCGTGAATGCTCCCAACTCTCCAAGCCCCAAATCAGGAATGTGGGTGTGGGGTCCTCCTGGACCTTTCCCTCTCACCCCTGCACCAAGATCTGTGCAGATCACCTCTTTCATTACCTTCAAATCCATCAGCAACTCTCCATTATTTTAAAATGCAATCGAATCAGGTTACATTTTTGCTCAGACTTTTTCATCATTCTATCAATCTGTCATTCTCAAGATGAGATTTAGATTCCTTAGCTTATATAAACCATACGCTTTTTCTTCTTTCAACCTGATCTATGTAACACAATATGACATGATATGATACTGATACGACACAATCACGTGTATATAAACATATAGGTTTGTTCTATATTTTTGCACATTCAGAGTCCCCACCATTTAAGGTCTTTCTTGCCATACCCACTATCCTCAGAGAGCCAGCTCAGGTATAACAAATGTCTTTTTTACCTGGTCTTCCTTGAGCACCACAAGCAGAGTGAGGTGCCTCAACTCTGGTTTTCTTCTTTTTATTTCCAGAGCACTGTCTGCCTACCTCTGTGTAACACTTCTTACTCCGCGGTGTTATCAAGGATTATTGTCTTCTGTCTCTGTTGGAAGATTGTAAATTCTTTAAAAACAGGGTCCATGCCCAGTTTCTCTCTCCATGTTGGCATAGTGAGAACCCCATAAATGTAACTAGAATAGATGAATGAATGAATGAATGAATGAATGAAAGAATGATGACTAGAGTTCTGATGCTTTGGAATGACTCCTCTCTTCCAATAGATTAATAACAATTGGGTGCTCATAAACCTTTCCTGTATTTTTACAACCATTTGGAGCAACTCCCTCTCCATTTCTACTTGCTATTTTAAAGATCTGTTGAGGATGCCTGGGTGGCTCAGTCGGTAAAACATCTGACTATGGCCCAGCTCGTGATCTCATGGTTAATGAGTTCAAACCCCGCATCAGGCTCTGTGCTGACAGCTCAGAGCCTGGAGCCTGCTTCGGATTCTGTGCCTCCCTGTCTCTCTGCCCCTACCCTGCTCCTACTCTCTCTCACTCTGTCTCTCAAAAATGAATAAACATTAAAAAAAATAAAGATCAGGGGCGCCTGGGTGGCGCAGTCGGTTAAGCATCCAACTTCAGCCAGGTCACGATCTCGCGGTCCGTGAGTTCAAGCCCCGCGTCGGGCTCTGGGCTGATGGCTCGGAGCCTGGAGCCTGTTTCCGATTCTGTGTCTCCCTCTCTCTCTACCCCTCCCCCATTCATGCTCTGTCTCTCTCTGTCCCAAAAATAAATAAACGTTGAAAAAAAAAATTAAAAAAAAAATAAAGATCTGTTGAAGGAATCTTGTTTGGAATTGAACTGTCCACGATTCTGCCTTGTTTCTTCTTGTCTGTATTCTAGATGAAGCTAGGATGGCCAGTTCTAGTGGGGATTGTACTTAGTACACCAGAACTTGCAAGATTATCCATCATCAAATAAAAATTAACATGCAGACCTGCTTCACTTACTCTTCTGCATTGTAACTCAAAGCTAAAGCAATAATTTTGAATTCCTTCCTACCATGAATGTCATATTCAGTAAAAATCTCTATACTTTCCAAAGAAATCATTTAAAATTTATACTTGAATATCAGATACTTACTGAGATTTCTGCTGTTTAGAAATCTGATAAGCAACTCATACCAAAACTGTGCATCCTCGACTTTATCTTTTTCCATCATCCTCCTCTTGCCATCTTGCTCCAGCCGAGCTAGTGTTTCTTCTGTTCCTCAAAAATACCAAGCCCTTCCCAGTCTAGAGCTTTTGACAATAGCTTTCTTATGTTCATGATTTTTTTTTAATGGCTGGTTTCTTCTCGTCTTTCAGAGTTTTGTTTAAATCAATATCCCCAGAAAGGTTTTCTCTGATGACTCATCCAGTTTCTTTATATCATTCTTTTAAATTTTTAAAAAAATATTTATTTATTTTTGAGAGAAAGAAAGTCAGAGCATGAGCGGGGAAGGGCAGAGAGAGAAGGAGACACAGAATCCAAAGCAGGCTGCAAGCTCTGAACTGTCAGCACTGAGCCCGACGGCTCAAACTCACAAGTCGTGAGATCATGACCTGAGCTGAAGTCAACGCTCAACTAATTGACTCACCAGACGCCCCCATATCATTCTTTAAAAAAATGTTTGTAGCATTTATCATCATTGAATATTGTCTTTTAACAGCCTGATTGAAGTACCATTGATGAGCAAATAACTGCTTATATTTAGGGTGTACAATTTGATGGTTTGGGACATCTGCACACAACTGTGATGCTATTACCATAATCAAGGTAATAGACATATCTGTGATCTCCCATAGCTTCTTGTGTCCCTTTGTGTGTGTGTGTGTGTGTGTGTGTGTGTGTGTGTGTGTATAAGTGTGTGTGTGTTAGTAAGAACATTTAATCCCAAAAGATATATCCTCTTGATAAGTTTAGAAGTGCACAATATCATACTGTTAATTATAGGCACTGTATTGTAGAGCAGAACTCTAGAATTTATTTATCTAGCACAACTGAAATTTTATACCTGTTGAAAAAAGCTCTCCATTTCTCCCATCACCCAGTCCCTGGCAACTTCTATTTTATTTTCTGTTTCTATAGATTTGACTACATTAGATACCTTATGTAAGTGGGCTCATGCAGTATTTGTCCTTCTGTGACTGGCTTATGTCACTTAGCATATTGTTCTAGGTTAATCCATGTTGTAGCAGATGGCAGGATTTTCTTTCTTTTAAAGCTGAATAATTTCCCATTGTATGTATATGCAACATTTTCTTTATCCATTCATCGGTTGTTGGACATCAGGGCTGTTTCCCTGCCATGGTTGTTATGAATAGTGCCACAATGTATGCAAGAGTGCAAATATCTTTTCAATATCCAGATTTCAAATCTTTCAGATACATACCTAGAAGTAGGATTGCTAGATCATATGGTAGTTTTATTTTTAATGTTTGGAGGAAGCTTTATACTATTTTCTCTCCATAGCTGTTCCACCACCTTACATTTTTGCCAACAGCATACAAGCGTTCCACTTTCACTTTCTTCCCAATCTTGCCAACACTTAATTTCTTTTTAATGATAGCCATCCTGACAGTGATGAGGTGGCATTTCATTAGAGTCTTGATATGCAGTTTTCTGATAATGGTGTTGAGGATCTTTTCACATGCCTGATGGCCATTTGTATGTCTCCTTTGAAGAAGTGTCGGTGCAAGTCCTTTGTCCATTTTTTTTAATATACGAAATTATTGTCAAATTGGTTTCCGTACAACACCCAGTGCTCATCCCAAAAGATGCCCTCTTCAATGCCCATCACCTCCCCTCCCCTCCTTCCCACCCCCCATCAACCCTCAGTTTGTTCTCAGTTTTTAAGAGTCTCTTATACTTTGGCTCTCTCCCACTCTAACCCTTTTTTTTTTCCTTTGTCCATTTTTAACCAAGCTCTTTTATTTTTGCTATTGAGTTGCAGGAGTTCCTTATATGTTTTGAGAATTAACCCACTATTGGATACATGGTTTGCAAATATTTTCTCCCATTCCATAGGCCACTGTTTCATTTTGGTGATTGTTTCCTTTGCATTTCAGTTACTGTATTTTTCAGTTCAGGAATTTCTGTTTGGCTTTTTTTTTTTTTTATGGGTTCTATACCTTTGTTGATTTTGTTTAAGTATCATCTTCTTGACTTTGTTACTGGTCTGTGTTCTCTTGTTAACTCAACTGAGTTTCTTTAAACCAATTATTTTGAATTCTTTGTCAGAGAATTCATGATTATTGATTTCTTTAGGGCTAGTTACTAGAAATCTGTTTTGCTCCTTTGACAGTATTCTATTTTGTGTTCCTTATAGTTTCTTGTTGTCTGCCCATTTGAAGAAGCAGCCATCTCCTTCAGTCTCTTCAGACTGATTTTAGAGGAAGGAAAAACATGGCCAATCAGCCCAGCTAGAAATTTTGGGAGCTTTTCAAAAGTTTTCTGGGGTTGTGCATACTCCACTCCCTTTCTCCCTCCTGGTGGAGGAGTTTCCGGTTGGTATGACTTCCCCAAGCTCCCCAGCTGTTCTGACTGCTATAAGGCACTTTCCCCTCTTCCACAAGAAAGAACATAGAATGCGGGGAGCCTGGGCCTGAGCTCCAACTCTCTCCCTTCTTCCTGAAGGACAAGTCTCAAGATTGCATAGCATCTCCCAACACCATGCAAGCGGCTGAGAGCTCCTGTCCCTTTTCCTCATTTTGAGTTGTCCCCAGGCTTTCTCATTATACCAGCTGCTTCAGTGCTCTGAGCAGGGTGAGCCAGAAGTAGATCTCTTGAGCAGTGTCCGCAGAGGCTGGGATATTAGATAGATGCTTCAGTCACTCTCTCTACCAAGGGAGAAATTGTGGGCTCGATGGATCTCTCTGAGCACTGAGCTTGTGGCAATTTGTGGGAGAGTCTGACGCAGATCAAGTGAAACTGTTCCCCTTACCCATTTCTAAGAGATTGCATGGTTTTGGGCTTTTCTAAGGTGGTGTTCTTAACTGGAATCTGGAGTTCTCATACTGGTACTGTACTCTAAATACTGTTGTTTCATCAGTGTTTCTGTTGGGGTCATGATGGCAGTGACTTGTTCTTCCTCCATTTTGCTGATGTTCCTCCTAATACTTGTTAATTTATTTGTTTACCGATTGCCTCATTTCCACCCCTCATAATATGAACTCCCAACAAAGTAGGGAACTATTGTTCACTTTTGCATTCACTTTGCTGGAGAAGGATCTAGTTTATAATATGTGCTTAACAAACATTGCCGAATGATGGGATAGACCGTCTGGGTCATGTTATTTTTGTTGTTATGGAGTCCTTGCCCTTTACTGGTCTAAGATGGAATGGGACAGGGAGCCCTGAAAAGAAGATGAAGATAGAAACAAGACTTGAACCCACATGACAGACCTACATTCTGTGAGGTTTATGGAACGTGTAAAATAAGGAACAAAGGTAAGTGAACTAGAGAGAAGATGAGCACGGATATATAGTAAACTTTCTGCTTCCTAATCTTGGGTGCAGCTACCAAGCATGCAGTCTGGGATAACAGGGCAAAATGCTCTTAAAATGTGACAGTAGCAACAGGTGCAATTCTGTGGTTATTAGAACACTTGGCTTATGGGGTGATTCTATTTTTGGAGATCATTTTCCTTCAAGTGGAAAGAAATCTCCTTCAGCATTTATCACTGCTGGTTGGACCTTTTTTGGTTGCCTAGCTTTTCACTTGCTGCAAGGCTCCTAAGAAGCTGTGAGTTTACAGAAGGCAGGTGAAGACAGTACCGGCCGGAACCACATAGAATTCTCAGAGCACTCGATTTTCACAAAATAAGAGCTCAAACAACATCTGCTGTCAACTGTATTGAGGTAACCATGTCTTGCATCACCTATGTAGTAATCCTGATGATATGTTTAACTTGAATCTCTTGCTAAGTGAGCAATCAAAAGTATGCAAAGTGTGGGAAATTCTGCAAAACTGCTGCTCTAAACCTTCAAAGACATCAATATTATGAAAACCATAAAAAGGTAGACCCTGTTCTAGATTAAAGGAGATTAAAGAGACATGATATCTAAATGTAATCAATGGATGTTCTTTCAATGGATTCTTAACTGAATGAAAAAGCTGTCATAAAAGTCATTATTTGAAGAATTAGAGAAATTTGAATAGGGAAATTAGCATATTACATAATATTGTTATATTTATGTTAAATTGCCTGAGTGTGATATTTTTATTTTATTTTATTAAGGATGTCCTGTCAAATATTTAGGGGCAGAGTGTCATGTGTCATTATGTCTTCAAGTGATTCAAAAGCTTTAATTTATAGCTAGATGGACGCACACACACACACATACAAACACACAAACACACACACACACACACACCGAATTTAGCAAGTGATGAATTTGGGTAAATAATTTGGGAATTTATTTTAACTTATTGCAATATTTCCAGGATTGAAAAATTTTTAAGTAAAAATTTTGAATGGAAAAATAAATAAATATAAAAAAAAGAAATAAGTGAAATTATGTTTTGAAGGGTTTATTTGTATGTATGCATTGTTTCTTTTTTAAAGAATTTTTAATGTTTCTTTATTTTTGAGACAGAGAGACAGAGTGCAAGCAGGGGAGGGGTAGAGAGAGAGGGAGACACAGAACCTGAAGCAGGTTCCAGGGTCTGAGCTGTCAGCACAGAGCCCAATGCAAGACTCGAACTCACGAACTATGAGATCACGATCTGAATCAAAGTCAGAAGCTTAACCGACTGAACCACCCAGGTGTCCCTGCAATGTTTCTTTTTGAAAGGGAGAAAGTATTCAAGAAAAAAGAAGATTCCCTGTATTTTGTAAGCTCATAGTTCCAATAGATTTGAAAATCTCCTCCCAAATATAGTAAATTTCAAGTATGTATTTGATGTCTGGATTATTTAAAGACATTTTGAAATATGGAGGATGTTACATATTTAATAATAGAATAGAAAGGTTCTATTTCCAAGGAATTCATAGAATATACTTCAGGGATTATGATTTTTATTGTTAATACAACACATAAGGGATCAATTATATTTTGAACAAACACATTATGCAGGTTTTTCATCAATACAGATTTTCCTAATGATTAAAGGCCATTGAAATTGCTATAGGAATATACAGATTTAGCTTTATATTAAATGTTCTTATGTATCATATATAAACATTTGTCATATTTCCTGTATCACTTAATATATTTTAAAATTTAGAAATCCATTCAGTTAAAGTATCATTACTTTAGTGTTCTAGGTCACTAAAAAGATATATTTTTAATAGGGATTCCTTAAATACACTATATATCCTTTTCTTATTATACATTCTTTAAATGAAGGTACACAAATTAAAGAGGTGTTTCATTTTTTAGAAGGCTCTCAGAAAGTATGTATTGAAGGACATAGTCTTATAGCCAGACTATGAGCTCTTTGAGGTCTGGAAGTCACTATTTTTTTTTCCAGCGTCTTGGGACCGGCAGACCACAGAAAAGCTTATAGTTCATAAATATTGAGTAATTCACCTTGAAAGCTGTATTATTTTATTATTGGCTTTTATAACTTAGTAAAAACTTAATGCAATTAATAAATCAAAGAAGTATATAAGATATTAATGTGGATATTTTCTTGTAAAATATGCATCTATTTAAAAAAAATTTAATGTTTATTTATTTTTGAGACATACAGAGACAGAGTATGAGTGGGGGAGGGGCAGAGAGAGAGGGAGACACAGAATCCGAAGCAGGCTCCAGGCTGCGAGCTGTCAGCACAGAGCGTGAGGCGGGGTTCGAACTCAAAGACCTCAAGATCATGACCTGAGCTAAAGTCGGACACTCAACCGACTGAGCCACCCAGGTGCCCCTATGAATATATTTTATACCTTTTTTTTTTTTTTCGAGAGAAAACATGTGTGTGAGTGGGGGAGGGGCAGAGGGAGAGAGAGAAAATCTTAAGCAGGCTCTGGGCCCAGTGGAAAGCAGAAGGTGGTGCTGTATCCCAGGAACTGTGTGAGATCACGACCTGAGCTGAAATCAAGAGTCAGATGCTTAACATCAGAGCCACCCAGGAGCCCCTGAATATATTTTCAAAATCATTGAGGGTATAGCACTGAGAATATAATAACCAGAAAGTAGAACTTTCATGAAGGTGCTCTGGTAGGAACATTCATCTGTTTATCTAGTGTTTAATTCATCTACTCAACAAATATTTGTTGAATGCGTGCTACATGCCATTAAAACCTTTGGGAATAAATCAGGACATGGAAAAGGTAAAACCCAAGAACTTATGAGGGATTAAACAAATACATGAATGAAATAAGTATACCAGCTGATGCTAAGTATTGGGAAGTGGGGCAGAAAAATTAGGTAGTGCCTGGGTTGGTGTGGAGGATGGGTGGGGAATGGGGAGCTGTGGGTGTGTGTGTGTCAAACTTTTAAATACGATTATTACTGTATCTCATGAAAAAAAAAATTGAGATTTCAACCCAAGCTTGAAGGTGCTAAAATATGATCTCCGAAAATATTGGGAAGACAATTTTAGGTAGCAAAAACAGCAAGGACAAAAGCCCCATGGGAGGAACTCACCTGCCATGTTAGAAGGAAGACTGAGACCAGAGAGCCTATAGCAGAGTGAACAATAAGAGATCTCACTCTCCGGGGATAGTGTCACGGAGGTAGATGGCTGGGCTGGGGGAAGGAGGTGGGCACCTCATATAGGGCCTGGTGACTACTGTAAGAAATATGGCTTTGAATGCTTATTTGAGTTCTCAGCTTATGTATGAAACGGATGACATTGCCTTCTCATTATTTTAATGCCCTTCTCTTAGAAAGGGAGCGATATCAAAATGCAAAACTATGGATATTAAACAGTGGATGAAGAACAAAGTCATTCATCATAAGTTGAAATCACTTCAATGTTTATATTGATTTATTCTTATGAATAACTTAACCTGAAACAATGTCTGTTTCTGCGTAAATTAAATTACACTATTATTTTTTAAACGCGCCCATTTATTTCCCCCAAGTCATTTTCTGTATAATTGACAACATTTTTGTGCCCAAAACACTGAGATTCTCTTATAGCTCTGACGTGCTTAGGAATGTCAGTGTGCAAAGAATCACACATCACATTCTGTGTATATAAACCCATAAAAATGACAAATGTTTTGAGGACTTTGAAGACCTAATTTTAGTCCAATGATTATCACAATGGTGAAAATATCCTGTTTCAATAATTCACATGATTTGTTTCCATTTGCACTGTTTGTGTGGAGAGAGAGATAGTGACCTTGGATAATTTTAATTTTGTTAGATTTTATGTATATATTTCACTCATCATACCTTATTTCATCTCCTTGCTCTACTTTCATTTTTAATGATTAGACATCTCATAATATTACTATTAATTAATTTTTTATTATTGTTTATTTGTTTATCCAGATTTTTCTGTTCTCATACGTGTTTTTAAGTTTCATGATATATTCTAGTTATATTTATAATGTTATTAATCCCTTCCCTTTTTTTCTTTAGGTGAATCAGGTTAAATAATTTGTGCTCACTCTTTTTTATTAATGTTAAGTATATAAACTCTGAACTTTTTTTTTTAAGTTTATTTATTTACTTTTAGAGGGAGAGAGTGAGAGAGCAGAGGAGTAGAGAGATAGGGGGAAAGAGAATCTCAAGTAGGCTCCGTGATGTCAGTGAGAACCCATTGCAGGGCTTGAACCCAGAACCGTGAGCTCAGGACCTGAGCTGAAACCAAGAGTTGGATGCTTAACCAACTGAGCCACCCAGATACCCCTATGAATTTTTCAATGAAAGCACTCTTTTAGTTAAATCTCATAGGTTTTGGTATTTTCATTATTATTGCATTTAGAAACTTACATCTTTTTCTTTGAACCAGTATCTAAGAAAGATTTCTTAAGTTTTATGACGGAAGAGGCATTTTATGATTCTGTTAATTTTTTTTGGTTTTATTGAATTTTCTTTTATTTATTTATTTTGAAAGAGACTGAGACAGCACAAGCAGGGGAGGGGCAAAGAAAGAGGGAGAGAGAGAGAATTCCAAGCAGACCCCATGCTGCCAATGCAGAGCCCAATGTGGGGCTCAAACTCACCAAACTGTGAGATTATGACCTGAGCTGAAACCAAGAGTTGAAACTTAATTGACTGAATCATGCAGGGACCTCTGTTTTATTGAATTGTGATTAGGAAGTATTTTGGGGCTATGTTTTACTTCTTTTTAAATTTATTTAGATGCTCTTTGTGGCTCAATATATGACCAATTTTCATGAGATTTGTGTATAGCATAAAGTTAAATTTTGCTTGGTTATGAGACTTAAACATCTTTTTTAAATCTTAATAGGAGAGTTAAGCTGTTCACACTTATTAATATGAATCATATTTGATCTTTTGTGTTATTTTATGGTTCCCTGCATATAACTATTGAAAGCACTTTGCTTTGTGGCCTATTTCTTTGCTCTGTGTTTGTATGTTTTCTTCTGTTTTGAAAGGTTTTTACTCTGCTTTGAAACATTTTGCTTTTTTATTATTGTTCTTTATAACAATACCTTTCTCTTAAATGTTGGGTTGTTAGGGATAATCTCTATTAGTTCCCTACTATGAATAAAGTTAAAATAGCATATTTTATTTTCCTTTTTTTTTCTTTTTGGTCTATTACCACCCTATTTTTGTAAATAATATTGTTTTTCCTAGTCTCTGACTATTTATTTTATTCTATTTCTATGCTTGCTTTGGGGCTTAAACTGTATTTATGTTGGATCTCTCTTGCCTATCTTTTACATATATCATATTCTTTCTAAATATGTTTTCCCACTTCATTTTATTATTTTCATTTCCAGACGCAAGGTCCTTTACTGTGTTTTCAATAAAATCTATTGTTTTTTGTGTTCTTACAATATCAACATTATTTTTGTTATGCTTTATTTTTCTTCCTTTTTTTCCCTGAGACTACCAGCCCATGCTTCAATTTCTCCTGTTTTCTTTATACCACCTTCTGGAGTTTTTGTGTTTCTGAGCAATGGTCTTCTTCAATTAGCATAATCAATGCATCAAGATGTTTTAATTCATGCCAAACTATTTGGACAGAGTGGTTTTTTTGTTTTGTTTTGTTTTGTTTTTTTAAACTGGCTTCATGGCAATTTTTTTTTCTTTTTTTCCTTTTTTTTAAGTCAATTTTTATTATAATTTCTCATTTTTTTTTCTCTTTTCCAGTTTTTTTCTCCTCTTGGTATTTTGGAGGTTATGTCAGATGATGTTTTTAAACCTACCCTTAAATACGTTGCCTTTCACAGAACCAGCCACCAGTTAGAGATTCCTATGGAGAGTGAGGGACCAGCGTAGCCGCCTGGACTGGACAGTGTAAAGGCCTCCACGTGCTCTGTCAGAGTCACACGGCTGCCAACAGAAGTGGTTTTCTTGGTAATTCTTCATGCTGCCCGGCCTCTTTTGCCTCTGAATAAAAGCTGTGCCTAGAAGACATCTTCCAATCTCCTGATCCAATATTTCCTTCCTTCATTATTGCAAAGGATGCATATGACTGTGTCATGTAGGATTAGATCTTGACTTTCAAGAAATCCATTTTCTACTGGCACGTGCTGAGATCTGCTTTCAGCCATTGTCCGCAATGTTTTACCTTTACTTCCTCTTGAATCACTGCTGCGCTATTTTCGCTGCTTTTGCAAACCTTCCCACATATTTTTGAGTTTAAAAATTGTATCTGTCTTGGGGCGCCTGGGTGGCGCAGTCGGTTAAGCGTCTGACTTCAGCCAGGTCACGATCTCGCGGTCTGGGAGTTTGAGCCCCGCGTCGGGCTCTGGGCTGATGGCTCAGAGCCTGGAGCCTGTTTCCGATTCTGTGTCTCCCTCTCTCTCTGCCCCTCCCCCGTTCATGCTCTGTCTCTCTCTGTCCCAAAAATAAATAAACGTTGAAAAAAAAATTGTATCTGTCTCTAGCTTTACTAAATATTTGTTTTTTTTTTTGGTTATTAAAACACTTTTTTCTCTTTTTACACAAATTCTGGGCAGAGAAGTAGATAGTAACACATTTTATCTGAAGCCTTCTTGACTAAACACGGATCTTGTGGTTAGAATTCTTGTAAAAATTGTCTTTTGATTTGTTTAAAATTGTTCTCACAGTATGCTTGGGGATATATATTTCATAATTTTCAAGTCCATTTTTCCCTCTATTCTGGGATCTTGTTTTGGGAAGTTGAAAGTGACTTAATTTGACCAAATGTCATAGCTTCCACCATATATAAGTACCTCCTGATAGAAACTTGACAGACCAAAGTGAACAGTTATAAAAAGATTACATTACCCACAAAATAATGATCAGATTTCGCCAGCTATAAACATTGTAATCATGAGATTAGAGTATTCTGAATGACAATGTGAGTCATGCCTTCCTTGGAATGAGAGAGTTAAGTAGCTTCCAATTCAGTCTAGAATTCAGCTGAAGAACCAACTTCCAACATCTATCTAATATTCACGCTTTGAAAAGGCAGATTTCAAATTATTATCTATAATATTGAAGAGAATATTTACTTTTTTTAAAGTCTATAATAAAGAGAACGTGAATGATCAATGACCCAGGCTTACTCTAGTATGTATTTACTATAACTTACTAAAATGAGGTCTAAACTTACTGGCAGCCAAGAGTAATAATGGACACATAGTTGTATACAATAATAATTACCTGATCAAAGAGGCTTGCTACTGTTTTAAAAGAGATTAATTTTCTAAGTACCAAAATGTAAGGGAGTTTTCCCTTGAGTCCTTAACCAAGGAACATGGAATGAGTCCAGTGAGCACTATCTTTGACAGAAGTAGTTCTTTGTTTGTTTTGTTATTATTGTTGTTGTTGTGCGTGTGTGTGTGTTTTATGGCAATTTCATAATTGTGATCTTTGATAAAAGCTGAGGTCCTGCTGTTAGAATGTGATTCTGTGATTGCAATGGAGCAAGGTTAACTAATGAGGCCTGGAAACGTAGCTTTCAGGTGGGTTAAGTTTAGTAATTGTTTGCTGCATTTTCTAAGATACTAGAACCTTCAGCTTTAAAGCCTGAGGTCTAAGAATACGTACTTTGTTAACTGAAAGAAAGATCGTTCATAGACTGACTGATAAAAAATGTCCTCAAACTCTTAATCGTTAGAAGTTTATAGGTCTTTGTTACTTTAATGTTGACACATTTAGGTTTCTGAATTAATAATCCATATTTCATCCATACGAGTCAACTTCAAAGAAAGCTTCCACTTAGGTCCCAAGAAACAAAAAAAACCCAAGTAGAAAATTAGTATTTATCAAATGTGCTAGTCACTGTGTGAGGTGCTTGACAGGTATTAGCTCACTTAATTAACATAAGGCCTCTGCCACAGCTATGTGATTCCGCCATTGCAGACATGGAAGAAATGGGCAGTAGGAAGCTGGGTAAGATTCTAGAATCTGGACATCAGGAAAAGAGGTGCAAGATTCACCCAGGCCTTTCTGCTCCAACACTGCCTCCTTTCCAACATACCAGACCACTCTCAAACAAGTTTCCATATTATATACACTTATTAAAGAATGCAAATTAAATGTAAGATGAAGATACATTAAAAATGAAACCTGAAGAAGAAGGCACTGACATTTATTTTCAGGTTACATCATTAAAGCCAATTAAAATACAGTAAAACCTTGGTTTGCAAGCATAATTCATTCCGGAAGCAAGATTGTAATCCAAAGCACTTGTATATCAAAGTGAATTTCCCCATAAGAAATAATGGAAACTCAAATGATTCATTCTACAGCCTAACAATATTCATATAAAAATGATTACAATACCGTAATATAATACAAAATAATGAATAAAATACAAAATATGGAGAAAAATAAAGAGATTAACCTGCATTTACATTTGAAAACCTTCTTGACCTGTGTGAATGAGATAAGAGAGAGGAGGGTTATTGAGAAGGACAACTTTCAGTATCACTAATGGGATCACTGCTATCGGCTCAATTGAATCTTTTTCTGCATAGGGGCCATTGTATACACTCCCATAGATGTTGACTACAGTACAATATTAATAAACCCTTGTCATATATTGTAACTTAATGTAACTGACAATAAGTCAGCAGAGGAGAGGGTCTATATCTGCAGGCAGCCTGACCTAGAATGAAGCAAAGCATTCCTTTTGTGTGTGTGTGTGTGTGTGTGTGTGTGTGTGTGTGTTTATTTACTTCTGAGAGAGAGATAGAGTGCAAGCAGGGAAGGGGCAAAAAGAGAGGGAGACACAGAATCTGAAACAGGCTTCTGGACTCTGACCTGTCAGCACAGAGCTCAATGTGGGGCTCAAACTCACCAGCCGTGAGGTCATGACCTGAGCAGAAGTTAGATGCTCAACCATCTGAGCTACCTAGGTGCCCCCAATGGAATCTTTTTCTGCATGGGGGGCCATTGTATATGCTCCCATGGATGCTGACTACAGTATAGTATTACTAAACTCTTGTCGTATACTGTATTTAATGTAATGGGCAATAAGGCAGCAGAGTAAAGGGTCTATATCTGCAGGCAGCCTGACCTAGAATGAAACAAAGCATTCCTGAGCTTACTCTTGTATGGAAAAGCAAGGGACTCTCCAAAGGTGCTTTGAAGTGACCAAAAAATCCACTAGTGCCAGTCGTGAGCAGTTCCAACATTCTGAAAAAATCACTGATTTCTGCCAAACACCACAGCCTGAGCATTGGAGCATGGGAGATGATCACCCACAATCCCTCAGAGAGAGAGAGAGAGAGAGAAAGAGTGAGAGGGAGAAGAACCATTGGCTCCGTTATGATCGTGTGACATTTTGTGTCACATACTACTCTTACTGCGAGGCATCACTTGTGTATCAAGTGAAAATTATTATTAGAAATGTTTGCCCATCTTGTGGAACATTCACAGAACAGGTTGCTCATAATCCAGGGTTTTGCTGTATATTCCAACCATTGCACTGTTGCCTCTTTTATATATAATGAACTTTTACTCATTTATTTATTTATTTATTTATTTAGAGAAGACAGAGAGAGCATAAATGGGGGGTACAGAGAAAGAAGGAGAGAGAGAGAGAGAGAGAGAGGGAGAGAGAGAGAGAGAGAGAGAGAATCCCAAGCAGGCTCCACACTTCCAGCACTCGATGCAGGGCTCAGACTCATGAAACTGTGAGATTATGACCTGAGCCAAAACCAAGAGTTGGATGCTTAACTGACTGAGCCACCTGGGTGC
This sequence comes from Felis catus, assembly GCF_018350175.1. Lineage (NCBI taxonomy): Eukaryota > Metazoa > Chordata > Mammalia > Carnivora > Felidae > Felis > Felis catus. The sequence goes on along the minus strand of NC_058371.1, from coordinate 71,421,382 downwards.
CCCAGCTTTATCTCTTTTTGGAGGAGTAAGTGAGAGAATAAAGTGAATTTCTATCTCCTGTTAGGTTCATTTTATTTTTAAAAAAAATTTTTTTAACGTTTATTTATTTTTGAGACAGAGAGAGACGAGCATGAACGGGGGAGGGGCAGAGAGAGAGGGAGACACAGAATCGGAAGCAGGCTCCAGGCTCGGAGCCATCAGCCCAGAGCCCAAGGCGGGGCTCAAACTCATGGACTGTGAGATCGTGACCTGAGCTGAAGTCGGACGTTTAACCAACTGAGCCACACAGGCGCCCCTGTTAGGTTCATTTTAAAGGGTAACTGGTATTATCAAAGGGATAATTTCAAGCTTTTTTTTTTTTTTGACATAAGCATCAGAGTACTGAAAGCTAAACTGAAAAGTCAAGTATGCTTTTCTATTGGCTTGAAGCTTGTTTCATATTTTCTTTTGTTTTTATTTTTTAATGTTTATTTATTTATTTTAAGAGAGAGGGGGAAGGGGGAGAGAGAGAAGCAGAGAGAGAAAGAATCTCAAGCAGACTTTAAGCTTAGCACAGGCCCCGATGCCGGGCTTGATCTCACAACCCTAGGATCATGACCTGAACCAAAATCAAGCATTGACCACTAATTGTCCGAGCCATCCAGGCACCCCTGTTTTGTTTTAAACTGTGGTCTGAAAATGACCACAGGAAACAACCGTGTGCTTTGTTATCTGCTTTTTCTCTATTTGTCTTTCTTTTTGGAAAGTGATTATGAAGTATGATATAAGAAACTTCTATGCTTCCCCATATCAAAATCTGGAGGGAAATGTGAAAGCAGAGTAAGCTGACGAGCCTTATTGACGAGATAGCATTACTCTTTAAGTAGCTTATTATTGGAAACCCACTGACAAGAATGTGTAATGCCTAAGTGATTGGTACTCACGTTACTAATTGTATCACTACTATGGCTGCATATGTCATCAAACAATCTACAGAGATGGCCTTAAATATGGCAATGATGGGGCGCCTGGGTGGCTCAGTCGGTTAAGTGTCCGACTTCAGCTCAGGCCACGATCTCGAGGTCCGCGAGTTCGAGCCCCGCGTCGGGCTCTGGCCTGATGGCTCAGAGCCTGGAGCCTGCTTCCGATTCTGTGTCTCCCTCTCTCTCTGCCCCTCCCCCGTTCATGCTGTGTCTGTCTCTGTCTCAAAAATAAATAAACGTTAAAAAAAATTAAAAAAAAATATGGCAATGACTTTGTAGCTACAACACAAAGGCACAATCTCAAAGAAATAGTGGATATGCTGGATGTCATTAAAGTGTTATACACTTATGCTTTGCCAAGCACACTGTCACGAGAGTGAGAAGACAAGTTACAGAGTGAAAGAAAATATGTGTAAAGGAAACATCTGGTAAATGACTGTTATCCAAAATATACCAAGAACTATTCAAACTCATCAATAAGAATAGAAATAACCCATATAGAAAATGGGTCAACAACCTTCACAGATACCTCACTAAGGATGTACAAATAGCGAACAAGCCTATGAAGAGATGGTCCACTTTATATGTCATCAAGATAATGCAAATAGCACTATAGACCTATTAGAATGGCCAAAATCCAAAACACTGACAACACCAAATGCTGACAAGGACAGGGAGCAACAGAAATTCTCGTCCTTGCTGGTGGGAATGTAAAGTGATGCAGTCATTTTGGGAGACAGCTTGGCAGTTTCTTACAAATCTTTATGTTCTCTTATCACACGATCCAGCAATCACACTCCTTGGTATTTAGCTATAGGACTTGAAAACTTGTGTCCACCCAAAAAGTTGCACACAGATATTTATTACAGCTTTATTCATAATTGCCCAAACTGGCAGCCACTAAGGTGACCTTCAGTAGGTCCATAGGTAAACTGTGGTACATTCAGACAAGGGAATACTATTCAGCACTAAAAAGACATGAGCTACCTAGCCATGAAAAAAACATGAAGGAACCTTGAATGCATATTGCAGAGGGAAAGAAGCCCATCTGAGAAGGCTACCCACTGCATGATTCCAACTATCATTGTGGAAAAGGTAAAATTATGTGGACAGTAAAAAGATCAGTGGTCTCCGTGGGTAGTGTTGGAGGGGATGAGTAGTCAGAGCACAGACTACTTTTAAGGCCATGAACATGCTCTGTTTGGTGTTATAATGATGGATACATGCAGTGTGCATTTAAACAAACCCATAGAATGTACAATACCATGAGTAAACCCTAAGGTAAGCTATGGACTTTGTGTGATTATTGCATGTTGGTGTGGGTTCATCAATTGCAAAGAATGCACCATTTCAATACTCTAAAAAGTAAAGTCTTTTTAAAAATTTTTTTTTTAAATTTTATTTATTTCTGAGACAGAGAGAGACAGAGCATGAGTGGGGGAGGGGCAGAGAGAGAAGGAGACACAGAATTGGAAGCAGGTTCCAGGCTCTGAGCTGTCAGCACAGAGCCCGACGTGGGGCTTGAACTCACAAACTGCGAGATCATGACCTGAGCCTAAGCTGGACGCTCAACCGACTGAGCCACCCAGGCGCCCCAAAAGTAAAGTCTTTAATTAACATAAAGATAGGAAATGGGACAAAGAGGGCTCATCAGATATTGTTGCGCCAAGGGCAGTAAATGTGAAAGTAGTTCTGGGCACCTGGGTCCTATAGGCAGATGGCGTTGGAGTAAGAAAGTAAGGATACAATGTTCTAAATTTGGAGCATTTGATGCAATTAATAAGTTATAATGCACTCTGATTCCACCTAAAAAAGTACTTTGGTACTCATTTGGAATTCAACAAATTGCATATTTCAGTAGTTTGTTTTTAGTAGTAAAACAAAATTACACGATGATACAAAAGTTTACATCTTTTAAAGTTACAATATGGTGACCACTGAATATTATCTCTAAGACACAAATCATTATCTGCAAAACACTGACTTAATCACTTAAAACCATCTTGATTGAGGCTTGAGAAGCCACTTAAAGTATTGTGGAGCTTAAACACCATCAAAACCATTTATGACTACAGCTGCACTACAATTATGTTTAAAGCATTCCTTGTAATAGAAACAGCAACTCATCAGCAGAGGAGAATGTTGAGCAAAACGGTCCAAATGTGCCAGAGAAAACATCTGTTAAGCTCATAATTTTATGTGAGACAATTCAGCTGTATGAAACTTAAAAAGTCTTCATTAATGCATGCTAATAAACTGTAAAATGGATTATACCACAAGTTATATAGATATCTGTTACTGAAATAAACATAAATCCTTTTCTTTTAACTCAAAATTATATTTAAATGTACCATTTCAGTCTTTTAATACCTAGAAGACAGGTTACAAACAATCTTGGTGTTTTTACTCTTAAACTTCACAGCGTTTTAGTTTTACTAACAGATTTATTCATAGTGAAAGACAAGATACCTTTGAAGTGTTGATGAAAGGGAAGTTTCTGACCAACTATTGACTCAGTCCTCTCTACTCTTTGCTTGTTACATATGAAGGAAAGGTGAATGCATTGTAATGCAGTGGTTTGTATCACTGGCTTTTCCTATTGTAGACACCAAAAATAAGGGTCAAACTCATTTCTTTCTTTCTTTTCTTTCTTTCTTTCTTTCTTTCTTTCTTTCTTTCTTTCTTTCTTTCTTTCTTTCTTTCTTTCTTTCTTTCTTTCTTTCCTTCCTTCCTTCCTTCCTTCCTTCCTTCCTTCCTTCCTTCCTTCTTTTTTTCTTTCTTTCTTTCTTTCTTTCTTTCTTTCTTTCTTTCTTTCTAGATATCTTTTGCTAAAAGACATCTCTGTTGGGGTGCCTAGGTGGCTCAGTCAGTTAAGTATCCAACTCTTGATTGTTTAGGTCATGATCTCACAGTCATGAAATTGAGCCCAGAGTTGGGCTTCCTGCTGGGAGGGGAACCTGCTTGAGATTCTCTCTCTCCCTCTCCATCTGCTCCTCTCCTGAACACACACAATTTATCTCCCTCCCTCCCTCTCTCTCTCTCTTTCCTAAAAATAAAAGACATCTCTGTTATACAATGAAACTAAAATATATGGAAATTGAAAAATTTGAAACAAATTATCCATTTAAAACTTCCCATTTTCAATAGAATTTGAGCATTCTGGTGGGTAGATTGCGTTTCTTTATTCTTGATCTGAACTAAAGAAATAATTTAGGGTAGTTGATAAATTTAGGCACTTACAACAATTATGGTTTACTTCTTTTTTAAAAACTATTATTTGAGAACAGCTTTGTTACAAGAAAATTGTTAGGGAGATACAGAGATTTCCCATATATTACTTCACCCACTCATGCATAGCCTCCCTCATTATCCACATCACTCATGAGAATGTTCATTTTTTTTTTGTTATTTACCACGAATGAACCTACACTGACACATCATAATCACCCAAAGTCCATAGTTTACCTTAGATTTTATTGGTATATATTCTATGGCTTTGGACAAATGTATAATGACATATTCCCATCATTATAATATCATACAGAATAATTTCACTGCCATAAAAATACTCTTTGCTCTGCCTATTCATTTATGTCCCCCAACACCACCCCAGCAACCACTTATCTTTTTATTGTCTACATAGTTTTGTCTTTTCTACAACGATAGTTGGAATCATGCAGTGTGTAGCCTTTCCAGATTGGCTACTTTCACTCAGTAATATGCATTCAAGGTTCCTCCATGCTTTTTCATGGCTAGGCAACTCATTTCTATTTAGTGCTGAGTAATACTCCCATCACTCCGTATCCCTGTCCGCATTTGGTGTTGTCATTGTTTCGGATTCTGGCCTTTCTACTAAGTGAGCAGTGAGGTTTACTTCCTTTTAATACTATCGGAATATTCTTCTCAAATGACAACAAATGACTCACTTTCCAAAATATTTGTATATTATGGATGCTCTTTTATCACTTGTCAAGTCTCTCTCTCTCTCTCTCTTTTTATGAGGATACAACGAAATTTGAACTTTAGAGCCTCCTATTAGACACCAAACCTGGTACAAACCCCTGACACAAAGTCTCCAAAAGTGTTTCATTTCTGGCCAGTCTATTTTCAATTATGTGAGAGAACTATTCTTTTAGTGAGGGGATTTGTGACAGCTCCAAAGCGGAAAAGCAAAGCTTGTGCAGCTTGCCAAAGTGACAGGCAGCGGTGTGGCCGTGGAGAAAAAGAAAGAGACAGGGCACAAGGAAGTGGTTCTGTAAATGGCGCCTCAAATGGGCATGCTTAACCCGAAATCTGAATTTATTCACAAGCCATGGCTTGCAGATTATACCTCCTTATTAAGATACTTCTAATAATATTTTTAAGGAAATTAGGGCACAGATATTTACACAATCTGTATCAGGAGTGGAAAGGACACACAAGGAATCAGAGAGGAGTCCAGAGTTTTGGGTCTTGTGAATGAGTTCTGTCCCCAGTCCAGAAGGCAATCCTGGATATAGCCTGGATCCGACCCTCTACTCTAGCCCGAGGGACTCGTGAACATGCCTGACCCAGTTTTCTCCCTTTTGTGTGGAGACACAAAAGCAGTGTGAATGCACATTGTGAACTGAAAGGTAATGTGTCTTTCTGGGCCAGAGTGGTGTTTTAGAGCCAGGTACACTGATGAAACACAGGGAGAGGCGATCAGGGGAAAGAATGAAACAGATAAAGAAAACAAAACAAAACAAAACAAAACCCCAGGAGACCAGAGAGAGTCAGAGACAAAGAAATAGAGACAGAGATGAAACATTCCTTTGGTTTCTGATAATGTCTTAATTTCAGCCCATCTGTAGCTTTTGTCCTTGGGATCCACAAGATACTAGCAAATTCTCCGAGAAGATCCTTTTTTATTTCTTGCACAAATTGTAGGGCCTTTAAAATCCTTGTAGACTAAGTGTTCCTTTTTTTTTTTTAATATTTATTTATTTATTTTGAGAGAGAGACAGTGAATGAGCAGGGGAGGGGCAGGTAGAGAGACAGGGAGACCCAGAATCCCAAGCAGGCTCCACGCTGTCAGCACAGAGCCTGACACATGGCTTAATCTCACTAACCATGAGATCAGGACCCCAGCCAAAATCAAGCGATGGACTTTTAGCCAACTGAGCCACCCAAGTGCTCCTAGATGAGTCTTCCTAAACAGAACAATATGATTTATTTACGTTGATACTAATTTGCTCATTTTTCTGTCATAGACAATCCTATTTTGTAAGTTTTCATATGGGCCTTAGTTAATATTCAGAGAGCCCAGCTGACACTTAAAGAACCAAGAGCTTGAAGGATGCCTTAAGAGACCGAGAAATATAATGCAAAGGGGTCCTACATAATGCAGTCAATGATCTCTATTTCAGGGCATTTATGCAGATTGCTTTCTTGCTTATTTATTGTTCTATTCTAAAAAGAATGTGAATAACATTGAATTACTAGTTATACCTAAACAGAAGCGAGCAATCTTTCGCCAGCTGTTAGCATTATTGGCAAACACTTGACTCAGTAGTGGGGGTGCAAAAATGCACAAAGCATGATATTTAACCTCAGCAATTTACAGCCTCGTTTAGGAGGTGGCATATGAATGTCACACATATTCCACGAAGTGAGCAATGGGCAAAGGAATGATATTGATCAGGACTTTGCAAAAAGAGGATGTCATTTTCAGCAAAGGCGATCAAGAAAGGTTCTATTGGTTAAAAAACTTAACTCACACAATAAATATTTATTGAGCACGATGAATAATGGGGAGAGGTTCCAGACATTAGGAATACCAAAATGAAATAACACAGTGGTCCTTACAGCAAAAAGGATCGGAGAAGTAAGCAATTATAATTCAACGGTATAAATGCTACCACTAAGGCATTAATATTATATTGCAGGGTTCCAAAGAGAAAGTTACAACTCTGCTGAGAGAAGTTAGGAATTCTTCTCAAGTGGCAGAGGTGATATTTTTGTAAATCTGAAAGTGTGACGATGTCAGGCAAAATGGGTAATAAAAACAGAGCCTCAGTGTGTGTGTGTGTGTGTGTGTGTGTGTGTGTGTGTGTGTGTGTGTAATGTGGGCGAAACCTTTGTTGTGGTTCTAAACAGGTTTAGGATTAGCCATTTTGAATAATTTCAGCAGGCTGTGGGGTAAAAGGGCTGTGGCTAGTGGTTTGGTACCTGACCCTGGGGTGATTGGTGGGGCGGGGGGCAGGGAGGGGTAGTGGCCCAGGATTATAAAAGCCTGATCAGGAGGTAGTTTGGAGGTATGAGCTCTGTATTTGTTGGTTTGCATAGGACAGCAAGCTTCCTGGCAAATGTTTGCCATCTCTGGGAATTAGCTGACCCTGGGAGGGGCCATCCTTCCAGGGTTAGCAAAGCCCCAACATGTCAAAGCATCAGGAAATTAAAAAAAATAATAATAATTAAACTCTAATCAACACATAAGTGATAAAGTTTGAAGCAAGGGTCGGAATGCAAGGGTCTTCTCGGTTCCTGAAGGAGAACTCATAATGGATTAGCCCTGAGCAGCCTCAGATGGAGGGGAATATTGGTAGCAACATCCTGAGTTTGGCCATGGAGCCAGAAAGAGTTGCTGGCCTCAATTTTCTTATCGTCCTTGATGAGGTCTGTTTCCTGGGCCCCTTTGGTCCGTGTCTGCTCTACCTCATGTTGATGCTACAAATTCTACCAACTAAGCCAGAACATGGAAGGGCCACGCCTTCTGCCACTGTCATTTGCTCTGACACATTCCCACACTGCCCTCTCACCCCTCAGTCCTTTTAAAGGGATATTCATTTCCTGAAGATCAAAAATGTAGTTTAAATTTCTTATGTGGCTCCGTTCCATACAGAAAGCACAAAGACTTGCATTTTTTTCTTCTTTTATATACAAATACCACCCAAGTTACTGCATTTCAGGGAAGGGGCTTGGAGAGCTGTTTATTTTGAAGCTAACAAATAATTAGAAAAAAAAACTCCCTTTTAGGAATTTTTGCTTCGAGGCAAATGTCTCTCAGGTTTTATAAAACATATTAATTTGGCATCAAGCAAAAAGCTGAAGTGTACACATTTCCATCAAGAATTCTCACGGGCTCCTTGTTAGGCATCGAGGCTTGACACATGCTTTCCTTAACGGCATCTTTCAACCCTGAGTCTTTAATCACTTTGTACATTTTGTCACCTGGCAGCTATACTTACTATCTTCCTTTTGCATCTAGAAAACCTGAGACACATGGGTTTCTTCCCTGGAGCCACATTAGTTTTTAATCTCGAAAAATAGCTAGGATTTGGCTCCTTTACATTCTTTATGTCCAAAGAAACCAAGAATTGTAGGTTTGTCCATCACTCCTAATATCCCAAATTATGTATGGTTCTTCTTCCCAATTTCCAAATAATGCCATCATTATAAGGTGGTCTCTAAAAATCTTAATGGAAAGGACTTCCAAAAAATTTTTTTTAACGTTTTATTTATTTTTGAGAGAGAGAGAGAGACAGAGAGCACAAGTGGAGGAGTGGTAGAGAGAGAGGGGGACAGAGAATCTGGAGTGGGCTCCGTGCTGCCAGCAGAGAGCCTGATGCAGGACTGAAACTCACCAACAGCGAGATCATGGCCTGAGCTGAAGTTGGACGCTTAACCTACCGAGCAACCTAGGCCCCAATATTTTGTAAAGTACGTTTTAATCTTACTGCATGCACCGTATGTTTAAATGCATTTTATATTCCTATAGAATTCTCACATTTTAACGTTTATTTATTTTTGGGACAGAGAGAGACAGAGCATGAACAGGGGAGGGGCAGAGAGAGAGGGAGACACAGAATCGGAAACAGGCTCCAGGCTCCGAGCCATCAGCCCAGAGCCCGACGCGGGACTCGAACTCACAGACCGCGAGATCGTGGCCTGGCTGAAGTCGGACGCTTAACCGACTGCGCCACCCAGGCGCCCCTTCAAGGGCTTATTCTTACACCCCAGTGGAGGGCTATTGCTACAGAATATTGCAAGTAACCTCCAGTGGACTGCTTAAATAAATAATGGTACATCCACAATACAGTGGAGGATTGTGTGTTAATTAAAAAGGAAGCATACCACCTATTACTTCCTACCAACCTCTAAGATATTATTAGGTGAAAAATGCAAGGTACAGATAGCATTCATGGTATTTTAGCTACTGTTTATTTATTTATTTATTTTATTTTTTTTTCAACGTTTATTTATTTTTGGGACAGAGAGAGACAGAGCATGAACGGGGGAGGGGCAGAGAGAGAGGGAGACACAGAATGGGAAACAGGCTCCAGGCTCTGAGCCATCAGCCCAGAGCCTGACGCGGGGCTCGAACTCACAGACCGCGAAATCGTGACCTGGCTGAAGTCGGACGCTTAACCGACTGCGCCACCCAGGCCCCCCTAGAATTCTCACATTTTAATATGGTATAAGAGTATGGATTTCAGTCCCAAAGAACTGTGTTTTATTAATTTCTCCCTTATAAAATCTCCTGCTCTCCAGCTGTTACATTGTATCAAAACACCCTTATTCTCAAATTGAAGCCCATCTTTGATGTTTATTTAAATATTTCCTCTTCCAGGGCAGCTGGGTGGCTCAGTTGGTGAAGCATCCCATTTTGGCTCAGGTCACGATCTCATGGTTTGTGAGTTCGAGCCCCGCGTTGGGCTCTGTGCTGACAGCTCAGAGCCTGGAGCCTGTTTCAGATCTGTGTCTCCCTCTCTCTCTCTGCCCCTCCCCTGTGCTCTCTCCCTCTCTCTCAAAAGTAAATACGCGTTAAAGAAATAAATATTTCCTGTTCCCTTATTTTGAGAATATTCACCAAAAATGTTTTTACTTTTTCTCTTTATATAATAGTTTCCTCATCCACCCAGTCTCTGAAACAGCACCTACGGCTCTCTGGAGAAGGTGTTAAGGATGGACTGCAAGAACGAGGGTGCTTTGAGAGGATGTAACTGCTGGAGAGCCGGCGCTTTCATAAGGGAGTGAGTTTCTTATGAGCCTTGCCTCCTCAGCAAGCAGCTGCCTCCCTTGGACTGTAACTGGAGAGTAAGAAAGTGTGAGCTCTAGTGCTAGAGGCTGCCTCCTCTTTCCTTTCTTCCTTTTCAAGTCTTTCCGGACTGTGACCAGATGCACTCTTGGTGAGCAGCAAACTGGGATAAGTGGCCCTAAGCTAATTCACCCAAGGGCCATGGCAGGCTCAGCTGTACCAGTGAATGCTAATCTCATGCAGTGTGCCTGGGGCACTTGTATCTCCTTGGGAAACTAACGGGAGACTCAAAAATAGAGTGAATCTTGGTACATAAGGGAGATGTAAGAGCAGTGAAAATTTCCTGAGATCAAGGATACTCTGTAATAAATCCTTGATTTTCTAGGAAAAAGCAATTTCCAACATTGATGAAGAGAGTAGCGTTATCCGTAGATGATATGAATGTCTACCCCAAAAATCTGGGCGACCCTGCTGAAAAAATGTTCCAATGCATAAGACTGGAAAGTTATACAAGATCAACACAAATGATAAATAACTTGCCCTGGAACAAACACTTAAAAACAAGCAGCGAGGGGCCAATTGGCTATTAACCTAGAAAATTAGCTTACGGTATCATTCGTGCACACATGCACAAAAGTGCAAACTATTCCAATTGGTTAAATACGTTATATGAAGTTATGAAAGAATCAAGAAAATATAAAAAAATATTTTGTTCCAATCACAGTGGCAGTGCTTCCCAGCATATTTGTAACCAGGAGACAAGCACAGGTGAGGTAGTGACAATTATTCTATTCTTTGCTTGGGGCAGATTTCAGTTTCCCAGCCTCAAGCGTGACCTTTGATAGGTGGATCAAAATGAAAAAAAAAAAAAAAAAAAAAAAAAAAAAGAAAAAAAAAAAAGAAATGAAAACAAAACCAAAACAAAACAAAACAGCCTTAGGCTAAATTGCAGAAAGTGAGTGAACTATGGAATTTTATCTGCGGCTTCCACTTTCTTTCTCATTCAAGCAGAAACATTTTGCCAACAGTAAGATATAAATGGGAGGTTCTAGGGAGAGTTCCATGTAGCTATTTTCTTACCAGTAGAGACCAGAGGAGTAAAAAGATTTTCAAATTTTTAGTTTGCCTTTTGAACAACCTCAAATACAATTTCATCAACGTCGATTTGGCCAAATGAAATTCCAGTCTGAAAATGGCCATTAAGATTACAGTAATTTGTTTTCCTTGGGGAACTAATGCCTATTGTTGACCAAAAGTGGGAACCCAAGGTGAGCTTCCAAATCCGTCATGTTATTTTAGAGTTCTTTTATTTGTCTATTTTTCCACTGGTCATTGGTCATCACAGATACAGCCTTCTATTTCAGATGGAAACTCTTGAGTATGATGAAATAATTTTGCCTCAAGGTGGAGCTCTTATATTTTCAGAAGTGAAAAGGACTTGCAGGCCTTTTGCCTTATTCTAGAATTTTGTTACAATCCTGAAGAGAAGTTTCTGCTAGTTTTAATAAGAAATGGCAGAAGTTTATCATTTATCCTCCCTTTCTTGTTCTTGTTCTAGAAGCCAGTGATTAATGTTGACGTTACAGTAGGCAGTGACCCACAGGAGTCACTGTCACTCCATTGCCCTTTTAAGTTGGCGCAGGTCTTCCTCAGGATATTTGGCCTGGAGCATATTTTGGCGCAGCAGCCTGCGTAAAGAGTACACAAACACATATCCAAAGTTGTTGAAACCGCAACTTGCCTTCACTGTGCCTTTTTAGGCGCGTATGTTTTATTTATTTATTTATTTATTTATTTTTAATTTTTTTTAATGTTTATTTATTTTTGAGACAGAGAGGGACAGAGCATGAATGGGGGAGGAGCAGAGAGAGAGGGAAACACAGAATCGGAAGCAGGCTCCAGGCTCTGAGCCATCAGCCCAGAGCCCGACGCGGGGCTCGAACTCACGGACCGCGAGATCGTGACCTGGCTGAAGTCGGACGCTTAACCGACTGCGCCACCCAGGCGCCCCTAGGCGCATATGTTTTAAATGGAATTTTGCATGTGTGTTCTTTGTTGGACTAATTGGGACAATTTTATATGTTTGTTTGTTTATTTATTTATCTATTTATTTATTATTTATTTAATATTAATATTAAATATTAATCTATATTAATAATAAATATATAAATAAAATATACATATTATTTCTATATAAATATATATAAATAAAAAATTTATATAATATATAAATAAATAAAAAATATATATAAATAAATATTTATCTATTTATTTATTATCTATCTATTTATTTATTTATAGAGCATGAGTGGGGGAGGGCCAGAGAGAGAGACAGAAAATCCCAAGGAGGCTCCGTGCTGTTAGTACGGAGCCTGACAAGGGGCTCAAACCCACGAACTGTGAGATCATGACCTGAGCTGAAATCCAGAGTCAGATGTTTAACGGACTGAGCTATCCGCGTGCCCCTAATTAGGGCTATTTTAGACAATTATGGCAGATTCGCAAATCAATTTGATCCTGGATATATTTAACTCTGATATTTTGTTTAGTTTGTTTGTTCTTTGGATTAAATAGAACCAGCCTTATCAGTAAATATCAGCAGTTGAGGTTGAAAAAAAAAAGTCAATAAAATGAAATTAAGCATGATCAAGCTTAATTCATCAGGTAAGTTTAAAAAGTGAACCATAGTAATTCTGGTAACAACGAAAGTCTTTGAGGGGTTTTTATATTTTTATTATACATTCATTTTGAACCATTGAATATAAAATGTCATTGCTAGCCAAAAGGTACAAATATCACACAGTATATTTCTTTGCCACAATATTTTGTGGCCATTCTCAGTGGATGGAAGAGTCTCATTGGGCAATTTTTCATTGCTTTTACTTAAGATAATATGTTTTAATAAGGACCACAAGGTTTCTTACCCATCCTCCACCTCCCCCTTTTCTTTGATAAAGAAAAATGTCTTTTGTAAGGATTTTGTAAACTACAAAGTGCTAGATATTAAATCACCATCACACTGCAGTAGAAATTATGCATTCTGCAGCATGGGTGGGGGAAGCCATAAAGATGATAATTCATATGTCTAATGTATTGTCCTAACACACCAAGTCATGGAAGAATTTGATCATTCTGTGCATAATAAAGTGACTTTTCTTCAAGACAGCATATTACTGAGAACAAGAATTCTTAGGTGCTATGCGACATCATGAAACTCCAATATATGTAAAACGTTCATGTTTTTTAAAAAACCAGGTAGGTATCAAACATAGTTTCCTGATGCTCTGATCCTAAAGTTTCTCAGGATGTCCCAGGAGGAGTGGGTTGGAAGGATCGGGAAAAGGATGCAGCAGAGGAAGACAGAGGAGGACGAGAGCTTCTTGTTGTTTCTCACCTGCCTGATTCTGTTTTTTTCCAAGAAGACCCCAAATAAAACATGTTTGCTCCAAAATGGAGTCCAGCTATAAAACATGTTTGCTCCAAAATGGAGTCCAGCTATAACACGACTTATACCCGACCTATATACTCATTATCCTTTTGTTTTATTTTGGTTGCCAAATGAATGTTTTGAAAAATCAGACTGGATTTCAATACCTATTTCCCTGATGATATTATTCTAGTTTTAGCTGAGTTGAGTTACCTTCAAATATCTAAATCAAACTATAGAAACTGAAGTCCAAAACACTGTCCTGCCACTTACCTCAAGGTTGCTGAACACTATGAACATGTAATAATGTAATAATAATGTCTATGGTATTTCTATTACAACGTTCATGGTCAAATTAGAACCCCCCCCAAATTCTGAAGAAGCCTTTAGTTTCAAGGAAAATAAGAAGTCTACTGTCACTATTCCACAGAATCTGAAATCTCACACTGATGCAATGAAGTTATAGTCTAAACAAACATCCTGCTATTTATTTAGTTTTCTATAAAATAGGATGGATGCTCTTTTAAATTCTAATACAGTGAATGCGGCTTTCCTATTCCAAAACAAATTATTTTAAGTCTGTATGTTTATATTCTTTGCTATATTCTGTAGCAGCATTGTTCAGTAGAATGTTCTTAAATAATGGCAATGTTTCTGTGCTGTTCCCAAATTAAGTGACTAGCCGCATGTAGCTATTGATCATTTGAATGTAGCCAGTGTGCCTAAGGAACAAAATTTTAATTGAATTGAATTGAATTGTGATTTTTTAACTGAAATTGAACTAGTCATATATAACTAGTTCCTATCATATTGGACACTGTGATTCTAGAAACTGTATTAGGGTCCTTAAATGTCTGGTGTCCCCAGATCTACTCTTTCTTCCTTCAAAACAACACAATTTAAAAACATGTCTCCTTTGAGATATCACACCTTAGATCTTGTGGTTTTAAATAAAGCCCACATTTTCAGGAACATAACTTGAACATTATTCAAATAAATAATATATTTGAACATGACAGTTCTAAGAAAATGGTGTTAGCTAGCACTCTCTCTTCTATATAGCAAATTCTTTGCTGATCCCAGATTTAAAAGCTGATTTATTTCACACACAAAAATGAGTACATTTCTTTTCCTTCCTTCCAGATGTAAAGACTCATCCAAATCCCCAGTCAATCATGGGTTTATATTTTAAATGGCTTCTGGTTGAATTACTTATCCTTTTAACTATCTACAGGTGTCCATGAAATAACCTCTTAACCTATAAGTAAACTAAACACATGTTCTTCTAGAAGTTTCCCAAGAGCAGTAACTTTTGGGGGCATTGTTCTTCAGCAGTTCTAATTGAGGTGGGGACCATTTATTGTCAGCCAAGGTGACATTAGATGTGAACATGTTACAGAAAGGTAGTGATTATGGCTGATGAAAGCAAACACTCTGGGAATATTCTCCCTTGTCAAAATTAAGTAAGAAAAATTGGGTATATTATCATTCCTCCATTAAATATAACTCAGATATAAGCTTTTGGAAAAACTAATATTGAAAATTCCTAAGAAAGTTGAAAAAAAATCATGCTGGTTGGTTATTGTTGAAAAAAAAAATTAAAGGCATTGATTTAGACCTGTATCTACCAACTTCTTCTGAGGCATTATTAATTAGCCAATAATTTGCTAATTGATCTAAATCAGTAGCTTCTCAGTGATATTTTAAAGCTAAAGACTGCATATTTCATTGCTTCTAATATAATAATGACAATAATGATTTATTGACCATGTTTGTACGCCAGATTAAATATTAAGAACATTGTTCTAAGTGTTTCATATATACTAACATTTAGCATCACAATGATACTAAGAGAGATGTATGACAACATTAACCCATTTTACAGATGAGGGAGTCAAGACACAGAGAATTTAATTCGTTTATCTAAAGCCATACAGTAAGTAGTAGCAACAAGAGTCAGTCAGGCAGGTGGCTTAAGTCTGGGTTTGAAATCTGATTCAACAATCGACACTCTTTTAAAGTGCAATTTTTCAAACTAGTATGTGCATATAAATCGCATTTTAAGATACAGATTCTATTTCTGTAGAACTGGCATGGGGCTTCAGATTCTGCATTTTTAATGAATTAACAGATTTTGTCAATGCTGCCGTTCAGTGGATCACACTTTGAGTAGTAAAGTCTTAAAGTATTTAGGTTAGCATAAATGAGACAACTATTAAAAACTTGCAATTTGTTTTGTTCTGCTTTTCTTTAGATCCCCCAAAGCTCTCAATCTATATCCCTTTTATACTTTTAAAGCAGAGGTCCTTGTGAGTATTCTATAAAGGGCCAGATATAAACGATTTTCAGGTTCACAGGTCATACCATTTTGTGCCCAACTACTCAGCTCTGTCATTGTGGAGTAAAAATATGCAAATAAATGGGACTGGTTATATTCCAATTAAATTTTTACAAAAAACAGGTGGCAAATGTATTTGGTCCACCGACCGTAGTGTGTTCATATCTTTTGTAAAGCACCCAGGTAAATAAGAGAAAACCTATTTAAATTTGCATTTTGAGTACAGGATTACCAAGACATCAAAACAATCTACTTGTTTGACATAGGTCATTTGGTCAGTTTCTGACGATTCTTCAGATCCAGTTCAAATCCTACCTCTTCTACGAAGTATTTGTTTAACTAGCACTTAATATTAAAACATATTTAGTTACATGTGTGCTTTTTATGGAGTCCAAAATGAATAAAAGAATGTCTTAAAATGTAGCAGATACAAATTTAAAAATTAAAAAAAAATTCTGTTAACCAACTGTCATATAGATATGTTTTAAAATTAACCATGAAATCTGGACAGGATTTTGACAGGTAGAATGAGGAAATACGAAGGTGGCATCAACAGACAAAAGTTAATGTGTATATGTTAAAAGTTATAGACTTGCAGTTTTCTGTCTGGAATATAAGGAGTGTAGAAGTCTTTACTCTGTATTAATAAGTAAAGAACTGAGCAAACTGAAAAATCAACCACCCTTTCTGTTCTGTAAAGAAATGAGGTCATAGGGCAACCCACTGCCTCCAAAACGGGAGAGACAGGATAGGAGATAAGAGAAATGATAAGAGTAAAATTTATAACATTGAGTGAATATGTTAGAAGAGAAGAAAATCTAAAATCCATAATCTAAGCTTCCACATTTGGAAACAAGAAAAGGAAGAAAAAATTAAAACCAAAATAAGCAAAAGTAAAAAAGAAATAATATAAATTAGAGCAGCAATCAGTAAAACTAAACATGAAATCAATAAAGAAAATCAATAAAACCAAAAGCCAATTCTTTGAAAAGATCAATGAAAGCATGAGCTTTTTGTTAGGCTAACTAAGAAAAAAAAAAGAAGACACAAACTGCTAATATTAGAAATGAAAAAGGAGACATCACTGTAGATCCCACTGGTATTAAAAGATTAATAAAAGAATTTTGTGAACAAGTCTATGTCCACAAGTTTGATAAACTGGATGAAATGGACCAATTCTTTGAGGGACACAAACTGCCAAAACTCACACAGGGTCAAGGTCTAGTTCTATATTTACTAAAGAAATTGAATCAATGGTTAATAACCTTTCCAAACATAAAACACTGGGCCCACATGAGCTTACTGGTGAATTCTAGCAAACATTAAGGAAGAAATCATATCACTTCTCTATAATCTCTTCCAGAGCATAGAATACATCCTAACTCATTCTGAGGTAAGCATTTCCTTGACACAAAACCCAGATAAACGCATTAGAAGAAAACTATAGACCAATATCTTCCAGGAATGAGATGCAAAAATCCTCAACAAAATATTAACAAATTGAATCCAAACAGTGTATGAAAAGAGTTACATGCTATGACCAAGTAAGATGTATACCAGGTAGGCAAGCCTGATTCAGCATTCAAAAATCAATTAATGTAATATACCACATATAGAAGCTAAAGAAGAAGAAACACATGATCATATCCATAGATGCAGAAAAAGCGTTTGACAAAATCCAACACATATTTATGATATAAATTCTCAACAAAATAGGAATATAATGGAATTTCTTAAATTCAATAAAGAAAACCTATAAAAACCTACAAATAACATCATGCTTAATGGTGAAAAACTTAAAGCTTTTCTGCTAAGAATAGGATCAAAACAAGAATTTCTCCTCTTACCACTCCTTTCCAACATCACAACAGAAATCCTAGGTAATGCATTAAGACGAAAAAAAAAAAGAAAAAGAAAAAGAAAAAAGGAAATAAATCATGCCCAGATTGGAAAGGAAGAAATAAATTTGTGTGCAAATAGTATGGTTTTCTAAATAGAAAATCCGAGAGAATTGGCATAAAAGCTTCTGGAATTAATAAACAATTATAATAAGGTTGCGGAATTCAAGGGTAATATACAAAGTCAGTGCTTTCCTGTATACTATCAATGACTAAGTGAAATTGGATATTAAAAACACAATGGCATTTACGTTAGCAGCCCACTCCATTAATTACTTAGATAAAAGAGTATCAAAAATATGTACAAGATCTATATGAGGACACCTGCAAATCTCTGATGAAAGATATCAAGGAACTAAATAAATGGAAAGATGTTGCATTGCATATTCATGGATAGGAAAGCTCAATTTTGTGAAGCTATCAGCTCTTTCTAACTTGATTATAGATTCAACCAAGTCCCAATCAAAATCCCAACAAGTTATTTTATGCATATTGACAAACTGATTATAAAGTTTACATGTAGAAGCAAAAGATCCAGAAGAACAAATTCAATATTGAAGGAATCAGAACACTGACACGACCAGAGACTTCAAGAATTACCAGAAAGCTACAGTAATGAAGACAGTGTGGTATTAGCTAAAGAGTAGAGAAATAGCTCAGTGGAAAAGAAAAGAGAACCCAGAAACAGACTCACATATAAATATATTCGAATGATCTTGGCCAAAGAAGCGAAGGCAATTATATGGAGCAAAGATCGTCCCTGCAACATACATACTGGAACAAATGGACACACACACGCACGCACACACACACACACAGAGCAAACCTAGACACAGATGTTACACATTTCACAAAAATTAACTCCAAATGGGTCATTGACCTAGAAGTAAAATGCAAAACTATGAAATTCCCAGAAGATAACAGGAGAAAACCTAGATGACTCTGAGTATAATAATGCCTTGTTAGATAAAATTCTGAAGGCAAAGTCTATCAAAGAAATTAACTATAAACTAGACTTCACTAAAATTAAAAACTATTCCACCAAAGGGCACATCAAAGGAAAAAGAAGACGGTACACAGACCTGAAGAAAATATTCACAGAGACCCATCTGATAAGTGTTAGTTAAAATCCAAAGACTTTTGAAACTCACTGATAAGAAAACAAATAGCCTGAATTATAAATGGGCAAAAGATCTGAACAAGAAGATACACAGATGGCAAGTAAGCATATGAAGAGATACTCCATACATACATTATTAGGGAATTACAGATTAAAACTACAGTGAGATATGACTAATACCTATTAGGACAGCCAAAACCCAAACACTGACAATATTAAATGCTAGTGAGGGTGTGGAGCAACAAGAACTCTCATTCATTTTGCTCTTGGGATTGCAAAATGGTACAGCCACTTTGGAAGAGAGTTTGGCAGTATCTTTTCATGTGATGCACCAACATGCTCTGTGGTATTGACTCACAGGAGTGGGAAAGTTATGTTCACAAAAAAACCTGCACATGGATGTTTATAGCTTTATAGTTACAGTTTATAGCTTTATTCATAATTGCGAAAACTTAGAAGCCATCATGACATCCTTCAGTTAATGAATGGGTAAATAAACTATAGTACATCTAGGCAATGGAACTTTATTTGGTGTTAAAAAGAAATGCGATAAATAAATGAGCTATCAAGCTGTGAAAGAAATGGAGAAAGCTTAAATGAATATTACTAAGTAAAAGAAGTGAATCTGAAAGGTGACATACTGTATGATTTCAAATCTATGTCATTCTGGAAAAGGCAAAGGATAGAGACAGTAAAAAGATCAGTGGTTACCAAGAGTTAGGTGGGAGGGAGGGATGAATAGTCAGAGCACAGAGAATTTTTAGCGCAGTGAAACTATTCTGTACAATGCTACAATGATGGATGGGCACATGTCTTTGTACATGGTGCAGTTCATAATCGCACAACACCAAGAGTGAGCCCTAATGAAAACTCAAGACTTTGAGGGATGATGATGCGTCAATGTAGGTTAATCAATTATAACACATGTACAAATTAGAGTTTTGCAAAAAAGTTACCATTAGGGGAAACTGGATAAAGTGTACATAGAAATCTCTTCATGTGGATGCATAACTATTTAAATAAAATATTTAATTTTCAAAGTTATACATCAGCTACTGAATGAGTAGACAGCCTACTCTAGGGGTTTAAACTAACAATACAGTGGGAAAAAAAGTGTCAGAAGAAACACGGAAATTGTCTATACTTCTTGACTGCTCTCTGCTTAATGGGTTTATGGAGAAGAAAAACCGAAATGATTACATTTGAAAAATGAATAACAGAATCACAGGAACTCCAAGAGAAATGAGAAACCTAGGAATAGAAAAGGTGTTTGATATTTTATATTTAACTTTCTAGTAGGTCATCTAATTGGGGGTGATTTAAACAATTATAGAACACCTATTTAAAGCTCAAGAAAGAGGTTAGGGTGACACATGTAGATTTCAAAGTGATATGCAATGAGAAATTTGAAAGCATGGCAGTGGTTGAGGTCTTTAGACAAAAGAATGAAAAAGGAAAAAGACAATTGTCTTGTGTTCGAAACTTAGAGCAGTGCATATATTTAGTGCTTAGGAAAGGTATTTGTTGAGGAAAACAAACAAACAAACAAAAAAAGCAGCTAGGAAGATAGACCACTTGACTAGAAAGAGAGTATGTAGTCAAATAGCAGCAAATGCCAACCCAAAGTTTGTATTATTCAATCTTGGGAAGTTCTGAAATTCTGACATTGTTGATGTTCTGTAACAAAACAATTTATTTTTTTAGCTAAAAATTTTTTTTTTTAATCTCTAATTTTGAGAGAAAGAGAGAAAGAAGCATGAGCAGGGGAGGGGCAGAGAGAGAGGGAGACACAGAATCTGAAGCAGGCTCCAGGCTCTGAGCCGTCAGCCCAGAGCCCGACATGGGGCTCCAACCCACGAACCATGAGATCATGACCGGAGCCAAATTCTGACCCTTAACCGACTGAACCACCCAGGCGCCCCTGTAAGAAAACAATTTCAATTTTAATTTCAGATCATGTAGAGGAAAGGAAAATAGATGGTAAATCTTCTGATCCTAAGACATTTTGGGGGCAAGATAGCAAACTAGCATACAATGTTCACTTTTCGTGCCTAGAATTTTGGAAGAAATAATAGAAGGATGATAAATCCCAAATGCAGATGAATGCAGACATTATGCAAATCACCTCAGGAGACAATGGCGACTGAATACTGGCTGTATCTGTGCAGGACATGGCATCAGAAAACTGGAAGTGGGTGAGTGAAAGCTTTCTTTGTGGATCTGTTTGTGTCTTTGACTTCATCAAAATGAGAAATTTCTTTTGAATTAAGAATGCCATAGACAAAGTTTAAGGATTAGTGTTAGACTGCATAAATATAGTTAATATCTAAAGCCAACATGAGGTTAATATACCTACTATACATGGAACTCCTCTAAACTGACAAGAGAGAGGCATAAAGTCCAATAGAAAAATAGGCCAAAAATTTTAATAGACAATTGGAGAAGAAAAATCTGAAAGACTAATGTATATGTCAGTGCCCAATGTCACTAGTAGCCAGAAAAGAGGGAAATTCAGGTAAGGAAATACCTGTTAACTTTCTACTGGTAACAGTCAGAAGGCTCGATATTAGAAACTGTGATCATGTGATAAACAAGGACCCTCAAGCAATGCTGAAATATCTGCAGATGTAACCATTCCA